>NC_041403.2:133364283-133729283 GCF_900747795.2 Erpetoichthys calabaricus
GTTCCGCCCAAATCTCTTTCCAGTCACTTTCAGTGTGGAGTTTGTGCAGTCTCCCCGGTTTCCTCTTACATGTCAAAGAGGTGCATACTAGGTTGATTTATGACTCTGAAATGGTCCGAGTCAGGGTGGGTGTGTGCATATTCCAGGGTTTGTGGATATTTTGCATCCAAGGGATAGCCTATGCTTTCCCTCACCTTGAGTTTAGCAAATAGATGGATGGATGAGAAGGAATTTCTGGGACCATATCGTGATGGGTACACTTTAGTTTTGATCAGCCTGTGAGAGATTCCCTCATTTTGTTCTCACATCATTTTATCCAGAAATTGTTTAGTTTATTATGCACTGCCTGGCCATCCTCCTTTTTTAATTTAAACAAATTGTCTTGTTATTTGAAGTAAATATGCTGTACGTTAATTAGATGGATTTAAAATGTAGAGGTTGTGGTGTTTTACAAGAAGCAAGATCTAGCCCTATTGGATGGACTTTCCGGGTTCATTGGGTCATATCAGATGGCCAGCAGGTAACCTGCTCGTTTTTGGATTAGGTGAATGTTGCAACAAAGCATAAAGCAGATACACACATGACTGTCTGAACCTCTGCATCGTCCTGCCACATTTGCTACACGTCTACCATTCCCTGTCAATACTGCTCAAGATGGATGATACTTTTGTGTACCTATTGATTCTGTGAGGCCAGACACAGAGAATCGTTTATCATTTCTGGAATTATTCAGAGTTATAGTTAAAAGCTGGAACCAGAGAGGTGGTCATGCCTTGGGAAAACAGGTTGTCTGGGATTTTGATAAATGGCTGCACGGTTCCGGTTTTACTGCGAGTGAAAGGCTCGAGCTGCAATTTGCTTTCTCTGCTGTCCAAGAAAAACAAGGTAAAGGGTTCAGGAAATGAGCAGAATCGTACTGTCATGTGTGATCCAAAACTGGCAGGGTGGTCTGTACTGAGAAGGAGGTAAAAGACCTACAGAGACAGCACACATACTGGGAGCTGTGTACATGGGGGCTTTATTCCTGGGGAGAAGACTTTCAAAGTGAGGGGAATGCATACTATGAGTTTTCAGCTTTTGTGGCTAAGTTACAAGATGCCTTGCAGCATAGAGGAGTCCTTTATTTTATATAGTGCCATTCACAAAGTACAGCACCTAAAAACATGTTTAAAAGATTGACTCAAAGATGAATCATGAGTAAGAAGGAAACTTCCTTGGACACCATTCTGCATTAGGCCCCGGAAAAGCATCAGCTAAATTGAAGTTGGATTTTTGTTTTTGTACGCTAGAATTTTGACTCAGCTAGTACAATGGTTAACTTTGCTGCCTCACCACTCATGGACCTAAGTTTCCATCCTAGATGGTGATTTTCTGTGAAATCTTTGCTCATTCTCCATGTGGGTTTTCTCCCCACCCTGTTGCATGGTTCATTGGCAAAATCTGAGCAAGTGATGGTGTGGGAGTGTGCCTGGTGTAATATCCAACACTGATTTTCCACAAACCTCAAATCTAAGCTGGACTTTGAGATTTTGTTATTCCCTACCTTCCCATTGGCATTATGTGGAACCCCACATTTAACAGGATTAAACAAAACAGGAACTGTCCTTCAGGCACACTCCATCCTTCTAGCATTTTCCAAACCCACCTAATCCAGTTCAAGGTTACCAGGGTGTGACCATGTTTTGGTTCGACACCAGTTCAGTCAGGGTCCACTCATCCACAAACACACCCAAGGGCAATTTTGAGTCAAAAGTTAACTTAATGTGCACTGCTTTGGGATGCGGTGGGTAAAACCAGAATTCCTTGAGAAAAAAACAAACAAACAGCAAGAATGCACAAACTCTTCACAGGCAGCAGCACTAACCACTTTACCAATAGCACATTCACTCTCGTTTTTCTTTCTTACCTTGTATTCAGATAAAGGAGAGACAAAACTGATGTAGTATGGAATAACTATGCCTAAGGTGTCAGGGAAAACAGTTAACCCATTAACACCACCTCTCAGTGACTTGTGATGCTCCATTAGTTTACACTGCAGATGCCACATAAAAGGACACAAAGGCTCAGGTGCCACATGGTTGACGTAGCTGTTCTGGAGCATCTTCTTCTGTCAGCAAGAGCCACTCAAAACAGCTCATGAGCTCTAAAGACCTGGCCATTCCATAGCTGTTCCTCACCCTCCCAATGGACTATGGATGTATGAATGTGTCAGTAATTCACTCTGTAGCATTCCTTAAGTTGCCTAAGATGAAAATAATGCAACATTATTTTTGCATATCATGTTTTTATTTTATATTATATTTCTAACATTCTAAAGCACACAGAGCTGACAATAATAAATTAAATTGAGTGTTATGTTTTTAGTACTGCCCCATGATAGACTGGCACCACGTCCATGGTTGGTTCCCATCATGTGCCCAGTAATAAGCACCCTGACTCTGAGTTGGAAAACCTGTGTTAGAGAATGAATGGATTGTTGCATTTGCCACATTTCAGAAGTGCAGTATTGTTTACTATGTTGTCAAAATCTAGGTAGAGCTACCAATTCACTGTGTTTAGAATTAGGATAGATTTTTGCTGGGTTCTCTCCATGGGTTTCTGTGACTTTGTTCCCCCTTTTCCAATGACTAGCAGTTTAGTCACATAGCAAATGTAAACCTCCAACTAGAAATCTTAAGGTATATCAAATTAGACGACTGTATAATGGCTAACAAGGACAATTTGCAGTTTCAAATTTCCAAAGTATCGCTTGCTTGTCTCTTTTTCTTACAGCAAATAACATGGTGCCCGATGGAACAGGTGCCTCTGAGAAGGGCTTACATGTATGATGAACACACCCACAATCGGGAACTTTTCAATTAATTTTTCTTCATTCTGTTGGGGTACATAAAACATGAGACACTGGGCAGATGAGTCTCAGCTTATTCTGTTCCTTTTCACCACTGCTGCATCATATGCATTATAATTCCATGTGTCAGCTCTCGCCACAACGTTATGGCTTATGTGCCTTTAAATTCAATACGCTAGTCAGAAAAGCATATTCTGAACAATAAGATGGCACTCAGTCTTCCCACAGCTTCTGTTACAGAGTTGCTGGCACAAGGCAGAAACCAGCTCTGATTCCAGTTCATTGCAGTGCACCAACACACCCTCACGCTTCCACATACCAGACCCATTTAAATTTATTCTAATGTGCATTGAGCTTGGGATATGGAGTCCTAGGAGAATCTCCACACAAACATAAGTAAAATGTGCAAGTGCCACCCAGGTGGTGGCCAGGTCTCCCATTATGAAAGCCTGCAGTGTCATCCAAATGTTTATTATAATGTTATGCTGGAGGGTCTGCTGTATAAATTAGATATGTCTCTTAACTACATTTAGAGGACACCTCCAAATTTTTTGCCTGCTGACACTCATTACTCTGACATTCTCTGTGTTAATATCCCCTGGAGCTGAACTATACGTGATGGGCCGCGTGATTATTTTTTTTAATTGTTGACATTATTTTTAAGTATGCTTAAACTTCCAGTGCATGAAAGACATGGAGAACCTAAAGGAAAAGGTTTGAAAGAGCACTTTTTTTATCTCTTTATGGAAAAGCCTGGCTTTCACTGGCAGAATGGCCATGGCCTAGTAATTCTCTTGATGCGTGCAGTAAACAGAGGGATTTGCTCCTGGGTCAATAGGGGAACACAGCAGATCACACGGGAGTCCCTTTCACAACAGAGCCAAGCCGACATGGCACATATCGTTTTGGTGTCCCATCTAAAGAATTTAAAATTGAGCAGCATGGGACATAAAAAATTTAAGCTACTGTATACTGGAAATGCAACAGCATCCAAGTCCCAAGTGGGACTGCCTGTCATATTACTGTGCAATCAATTTGTTGCTTGACAGAGATGCAGTATTCAATCATTTTATTGGCAGCAAATGTTTCTAATTATTACATATAGTTTTCTCATGTTCAATTAAATTCACAGTATTCCTTAATTCTTGTCAATTAAAGAAGATACCAACTCAAACCAGGAAAATGCTTATCTATGCATCCATCCACCCATCCATTGTCAAACATTCCCGTAATCCAGTTCAGTGTCATTGGGACCAAAACTATACTGGCAACATCGAGTACAAGTCAGGAACCAGTCCTGGATGGGGTGCCAGTCTATCGCAGGGCATACTTAAGCACAACTGCTACACAGAATTCAACTTAGTGAGGCTTGTACAAATAAAACATTGATACAAATATACAGTGTAAACGCTAGGGGTCGCTGTTGCCCCCTTAACCCCAACAGACAGACACTCAGGACACAATGTAAAAGCAACAAGAAGTATTGTAATACTTTTTCTTTTAAGCAGTGCCTCCAAAGTACCCCAACCTCAATAAACAGGCAAGTGAATATACAATAATAATAATAAACACAATCTCTCCTCCACACGTCCCGGCAAGCTCTGTCCTACTCCTCCCGACTCTGACTCGCCTGCTGGGTTTGCATTAGTCCTTTAAATAGTCCTTGACCCAGAAGTGCTTCTGTTCTTCCTCCAATGTAACTTGCCAGCACTTCAGGTCAGATGGAGAATCCCAATTCTTTAATCAACACTGCTACACTCCAGGGGAGCCGTCATTTAGTGTTTTGGGGGAGACAGTGTCCTGGAAAAGCAGCCTTCCCCCATCCTTCCATCCTTTGGGCATCCCGGCCGGGTTGAGCTGTCCGCTATCCCTCACAACAGCATAAGGATCTTTGTGTGGTGGACGCAGCAGCGCACTATCAGTGCTGCTCCCAACAACCATAAGGATGGCAATAATTCCCCAACAGCCCACAAAACAATCAGTTTAGGCATAACACATTTAAACATACTCATCAATGACAACATGAAAGAAACTCATCCTCTTTAATAAAACCCCTGTGTGCTTCCAGGGTCCATGTGTGTGTCTTCTGGTGAAGTGCGCATGCGCGGGCCACGGTGCGATGCTTGAAAGCAGATGCTTCAAAGGCCGCCTGACGCGTCACACAAGGCAGAGAGGATGGGACCTACAAAATATCACGTTGCAGATCCAGTCGGATTTTGGTAAATGAGGTAAGACCTAAAACATAAAACATGAAAAATCCAATCGGGTACTGAGACGTGGAGACCAGCTTCCCCATTGTTGTGCCAGTGTTCACTCTGAGGATGTCAGATTTGCAATTAAGAAGCTTGTCCCGGTAAAGTGTAAAGTGTCAGTCGTTGAAGGGGTTTTCCTAAATATATATGAATTTTCATGATATTACAATACAATGACTTTTAAAAGTAGATTTATTTTCGCGCACATTACATCAGTTGCTGGGGAGAATCTGCTGATTGTCCACTGTTGTGACAGAAAATTAAACGCATATTACGGACAGCAAAGCCAGTATTACTGTCGGAGAAAATTACAGGCATTTTACGGGAAAAATTTAATGAGGTAAAAGGTCCCTTGCCATTTAATATAGACTGTTCCTACTAATGTTTATGGACTACTGTTCTAGCGCCCGTTATTGTAATGGGCTTAATGTCTAGTTCCAATATAAAGTCCCATTAACATAACAAACAATTAGCAACAGAAGAGAGGAAAATAAAATGTAAAAGGATGTCGAATTGCACGACCTCTTTTCAGAGCGGCTGAAGAAAGCAATTCCTGATCTGGTCACTTGAGTATGTTCATTTATATCACTAAAAGTCATAAGGTATGTCAAATTAGCTGACTGTATAATGACTAACCGGGACAATGTCCAGTTTCACATTTCCAAAGTATCACCAGCTTGTCCCTTTTTCTTACAGCAAATAACATGCTGCCTGGTGGAGCTGGTGTCTGTGTGAAGGGTTGACGCGTATGACGAGTTCTCTCACAATCGGAAACCTCTGACTTTATTTTTTTCCATTCTATCATGATACATAATAAAACCCAAGAAGACATCAGGAAGATAAACCTCACCCTGTTCCATTCCTTTTCACCATTACTGCGTTATGTGCATTATACTTCTGTGTGTCAGCTCTGTCAACTTTCTTTTCGGTAGGTTGGAGATAGGTCAGTCACTGGATATGTCAGACTACAAGACAGGCAGTCATGGCATGTGCCCTGACTGCCCCTGACTCACTAAGATTATGGAAATGAAGACTACGACTGAAAACTGTTGTAGAAATTGTGTAATGTGAAAGGGCCTTTAATTGGCCAGACTTTCATAAGAATATACACTTCTGGGCTGTCTAGAGTGGGTTATCAGAAGAAAACTTAACATCTCTGATTACCATAGCCAACAGGCCAGCCTTTCCCACCTGGGCATTTTACAGTATTCTATACATCAATCTAAAACAATTGACTTTAAGGTGTGGAATTAAAACCAAATAATCCAGATAAAAGGCCATACAGAGAAGGCACCAACTGTACAAACAATGATCAGGCTAGGATCTGAGCACCTAATTCTGGGACTGTAAAAGAGCAGCTACAGCCAAGGTGTCATTGTACACATTCAGATAGTATATCCAAAATACAGCATTCACATAGGTAATTTTCACATTGTTTTCTATAAAACATGCACACCTCTGGTCCTTCCAACATCAATGTTCCAGCACCAGCAGTTCACAAGTATTGGCAGGAGGCCATCCTACTGTATATGTTCTTGATACATAGAAGATTCTGGAGCTGTCATTCTAGTTCTTTCTATCTTGTAATCGGCTTCTGCAATTTGTTTTAGGCTCAACAGATGTTGCTGCTCTTTTTTATTTTTGTCTACCATGACACCTTCTCGATTAGTTTGCATATGTAGTTTGCCATAAGACAGATGAAAACCCTGATAGCTTCACAGGGGTTGCCACATTTTTTGCTTCACCAGTGCATATCATGTTGTAAGCTTTCAAGACCAAGGTGAAGGTTCTAGCCCCATTGGTTTGTGAGTAATTGTGTGACAGACAGACACAACGTTTAGCATTTTATGTAATCAGAGAATAACTAGAGAATAAATATTTTGTTTTTTTTTCCTAGAATTTTGTAAAGTAGTGTCTGGGATGGTAATTTAAGTAATATTGTGGCAATCGCAGTAACATCCTTTATTATTCTTATGTGGAAAGTGTGATTTGGAGCACCCAGAGGTTTTCTTGGATTGGGACCCTTCATGAGCTGAAAATCTGATTTGCAGTCATCTTTTTTAAAAAACTTTTTTCACTGAGCCAGCATCTCACACTCATTTGGCTCCTGCTTATTTAGTCTAAAGCCTTTTCTTTTATTCAGTGGGGTTAACGTGGCCTTAGCTGAAGACGGTTTCCAAATTTAGAGCTATCACACGCAGATAAATGGCCCTGTGCCTAAGGAGGGACACTCAACCATTTGAAAACAGGGTGTTGTAATGATGCAAAAGGGATTAGCTACTCTGGCTGTGAGTCGTCAGAGGAGCTGGATCAAGTTGATGGATTCAGAGCAAAATCTCCTTATTGTTTTTGCATGCTAAATCCCATGATGCCTCTGTAATGTGCAATTAATCTTGTAAAACACATTCACTTCGAGGCAGAGTGCTGCACATGAAAGGAAAAACCTTAATGCTTTCAACATCTGTGACCTGCGTGCATTTTACACATCTACAGCCTGTCTCACTGTCCGGGGTCCCTAGATCCTCATTCACCTCATCCATCCCACAGAGTGTGGTCCTTTCCCTACAATTATTTTAGAAATGATACCTCATGGTTCCTAATTGGGTTCCAAAAGATTAGAATTTCAGGGGAGAGGTGGACTTCTGAAAAGTTTTCAATGTGTGTGTATTTATATACTTTATAAATAGGAGTAAGGCAATCATGGGCACCTTGCAACTTTCTGTGTTAAATTACTCAATTCAGTTTATGGAGAATATCCCCATTTAGTTTGCTCTAAGAGAAGGGTGAGATAGTTTCATCTTTGCTTTTTAAAAAGAGCCTTCATTTTTTCCTAATTCTTCAGAACATTGATTTTTGAAATATACTGTATATGTTTTATATAAGGTTTACTCCTTGATCTTCAGGGATCTGACTGTGAATCTCAACCCTGAAGTTACATCAAAGTCATTGCTATTTCATGCCATAATCAAAACTGATTTAGATTTAGGATTTAGATTTATTTCATATTCAAACAAGGGGTGTCTCATCAAGTCCGCTCAACAGATACTTGTACCTAGGGTCAATGCTGCAAGATATGACTTTGAATCCCTGTCAGCAAATTCAAACCTTTGTATATTTTTCTGCAAACTCATATTTTTAATGAGAAAAACAGGCAAAATACATCAAGAGCCATTAATTATCACACAACTGTTAATGTTTGCAGCTAATGCTGTCTGAAATTCAGCCTGACATTCCCTATGCTTTTGTATTTATGCAGCTTTCAATATTCTAAACACTAGAATTTGCCATAAATGAAACACTGCTTGTAGCCTAAAGGAAATGTACTTAGTTATTAAATAAGAATAATGTAGCTTGATGATTCTCTTTAATGGTAATTCATCCATCCATCAATTTTTGAACCCACATACAATATTTAATGGTTGTGAGGAACTAGAGGTTGGTTCCAGTAGCATCTGATGCAAGAATTGTGGAGCCAACCCTAGATAGATAGATAGATAGATAGATAGATAGATAGATAGATAGATAGATAGATAGATAGATAGATAGATAGATAGATAGATAGATAGATAGATAGATAGATAGATAGATAGATAGATAGATAGATAGATAGATAGATAGATAGATAGATGTTTTATTTTATTTTTCACTTAAGCTGGCACTTAAGTCTTCAATTTTCCTCAAGAATGATTTAAGATATGAAGAGGTAAGGGACGTGATGGCGAAGGTGGTAGGGATGAGAAGGGTGACCGTATCCATGCGCTGGATGGCCACCCTGCTGCCCACTGCCGAGAGTTGATTCTACAGTAAAATGAAATAAGAAATAAAAAGAGGAATGACCATGGAGGTCAATCGTCACCCTTTAAGTGGATAGTAGACATCATGTAGTATATGTGTACCAAATTTTAGGTCAATAGTTCAAACAGTTTGTGAGCTACAGGTGATTTAAAATCCTGGACAGATAAATGGACAGCCACGGTAGCGTATTGTGTATACTGTATAAGAAGATTAATTAATTAGGCAGTATGTTGTAGTGGTTAAGGCTTTTGGACTTCAAATCTTTCTACTGACATTGTGTGACCATGAGGACCTCACCTGTCTGTGTTCCAAATGGAAAATTGTACTTATCATGAGAATACGTATATAATAATAAAAAAACTAATATGCATATCTTTGGAATATTAGAGGACAAAACAGAGAAAAACTGTAACAAGAACATGCAGGTGCCACACATACTACAAAAAAGCCATGATTCAGATCCAGTCTCCTGGATTGTAAGGTTGAGAAGTCCTCATGATGTTCTAGGAACTGAAAAGACTTAACAGCTCATACATTGGGTATGAACCTCAATATTTTCCATTTCTGTCTTATTGTTTTATTATAACATCTTTTGTGTAGATGCCATAAAGCAATGACAAAAAGGGCCCTTAAAAAGCATCTATTAATAGAAGGGCATTTGAGCTCTGCTGCTATTTCTATTTTTTCCACACAGAATTTCAAGATGTGCTTCCTTAGTGGTTTATTTTCTTAACAGCATTTAATCACTGCTTCTGAAAGTGCTACTATATCCATTAATGGAATATAATCATATACCAATAAAGAAAAGAGAAGGCAAGAGATCTTGTAACTTAATTTGTGTGTGGTATGTGCAATATGTGCACTTTTGAAATATACATACCATTTTAAGGAGAAAAAATGCTGTAAGTTTACTGTAGGATTGAAGTATTTATTCATTAAAAATGAATTAATACAAATATATCCTTAAACGGGGGCGACAAGTGCTGCTGCTTCATGAATCTAGATTCATGGGTTTGAATTCCGCATCCATTCTCTGCCAGTGTGGAGTCTCTGTGCATTCTCTGTCTTTTCATCATTAGTTAGTAATCCATCCATCCATCCATTTTCCAACCCGCTGAATCCGAACACAGGGTCACGGGGGTCTGCTGGAGCCAATCCCAGCCAACACAGGGCACAAGGCAGGAACCAATCCCGGGCAGGGTGCCAACCCACCGCAGGACACACACAAACACACCCACACACCAAGCACACACTAGGGCCAATTTAGAATCGCCAATCCACCTAACCTGCATGTCTTTGGACTGTGGGAGGAAACCGGAGCGCCCGCAGGAAACCGACGCAGACACGGGGAGAACATGCAAACTCCACGGAGGGAGGACCCGGGAAGCGAACCCAGGTCCCCAGATCTCCCAACTGCGAGGCAGCAGCGCTACCCACTGCGCCACCGTGCCGCCCTAGTTAGTAATCATTTCACGTTATTCCTAGTTATTATTGCATTACAATCTTGTGTATTCTGTGCTTTATTTAATATTGTTTTGTCCTTCGTTTTCCACATATTTTTACAAATAATCAAGGTAGAAGGAATTGGTTGGGAGGGGGTTGGGGGCATTTGAGGGGGTGTTAATCCTGGGATGTCTGGGAGTCCATAAACGATCCTTTGAACTTTCAAAACAAAGCAGGGATGATCACTGTGAGATTTGGGTGACTCTACGACCTTGGACAACGTGTCTCAGTGTAGAGCTGGCTTAATTATGTTTTCTAGGACACATCCACTGACAACTTACCAACTCATTATGGCAATGGGACCAAAAAATTGCAGCACTCATACCAGAAGCTAAATAGGAAAATATGATTAATTTTTAATCTAATTAAAAATAACTCAGAATGAAAAATAAATGTTATACAGTACTAGGGGGGCCAAGCCCCACCTGCTGCCTTGTAGGTCCTGGTATGCCGCTTCGGTTGCACCTTGGATGAAATGGATTCATTGTAAATATCTCGAACAATGTTTGAAGATTTCCAACTATCTGGAATTTCTAAAGTCTCGAGAATGCCATTGCTGACGTCTAATAGCCAGTTTGCGTGTTCAACATCAGACAATCTCATTAAAAACCACAACTTTCTTGATATTTTAGTTATGTAAAAATGTAAAAATCTAACAACATCACATTAAAGTTTGACAAATTCTGAAAACAATGATACCAAACATATATGTGTAGGTTTTAAAATAAGCCTGATTTAAAGCGTGACATAAAAACGTTACATAAAATTGTTGCACTTTTAGGCTTAGGATTGTATATATAGAGAGTAGATATTACTTTGGCTTTTAAAAAAAACTATTTTACATATATTGCTTTAATACAAAATCTAAGAAACAGACAGAAAAAATTAAATAACTTCATGTCAGTTAGAAGAACAAGATGGCTTGGCTTTTATTAACAGAATGAGCATCTGTGTATGATGCGATTCATCTACTCAAGATATGAATATCCTACATGACTCCTTATTCCATAGCTAATTTATTATGCTAACAGGACTACTTGATTACCAGACTATTTTGAACATTGGGAATGTATATAGATTGTAAAGTGGGACAACACCATAAAGTGGTTTGCTTCAAACCTCGAAGAAGGTGTGTTCTGTTTCCAGACCATTTTCTCTGTGTGCTAGTGCTTTCCAGGTGTGTTCTGGTTAAGTTAACTGGTGATGTCATTGCTCAACTGGCTTAATTTTAGTGTGGGTATTCCATCTGATAAACTGGTATGCCATCACAACTGGCATGTCAGAATATACTCCGGCTGCCTTCTACCTTATCATGTACTTATCATTATCATTACACTTTTCCTGTTTCCTGCTTTGTCTTGGTTAATTTCACAGCTTGTGTTGTTATGTATTGGACTGCTGCCTGCTTTATGAATGAACTTTGTTACTGCTTATTGGAAAAAGTGCTACAAGAACAGTTTTGATGAGAATAGGCCATTCATTTCCACATAGGTTACAGTATTATATCGCCCAAGTTTTACAGGTGCCCAAAGTATATTCACCATGCTACTTAATAACCTGTTCAACATTCTCATATTGTGTAAATTCCATTTCTTCATTCAGGTTTTAAATTTGCCATGTTTAACCAAGGTGCGTGACAGTTTAAAGTGGAGAATGTTGAGATGATAACAATACCAGGTAGCCAGTGACGATCATGGTAGTATTGTGGGACAGGCCTGATCAAAAAAGCCAGTGGAACCTCCCATGAAAGGGCGGCTAAGCAATTTTCAGGTAATCAAGCAGACTTTGGGGGTGATAGAGGACACTCAAGCAGAGACAGCCTTAACTACTGTTAGTTACAAACACATGAGTTACTTTAAAAGAACTTGTTTGACACTTTTGAATACTTTTTAGAGTTCACAATAAGTGACTGATAGATGTACTAAAGGAAGCCCTTAAAGCCTCTGTTGTAAAGGGTTTCTGCTTTTTCTTTATGAGTTATATCTTAAGGTGACATATCAATTTAGTTTTTATGCATGCCAGTGTGTATTTCAGCAGCACTGGGCACCAGGAACCAACTGTGGATGGGATGACAATCCTTCAAAGAGCCCCCCAACACACACACATCCACATTCACACTCACTCAAAGGGTAGTTTAGAATCTCCAGCTAACCTAATACTATTTATCACTTTAGGAACAAGAAAAACAAACTGGGATACTTGTGGGGGGTGGGTTGGGGGGATAACTGACACAGACAGAGAAGACAGTGCAGTTGGGTATCATAGTTAAACTCCAAGCATGCAGCTCTTCATGTTAGATAGAGCCATAGACAGACAGATGAACCACAGTGGCAGTGCTGAGCTTCTATCCCTTTCTGAGTGAAGCTCCGGCTTCCACGTAAACATCAGCTGCTTTCTAGCTTGTTGTTATGCAAATCAAGGGGAAAGGTGGGTGGGGAAATTTAAATGTATTTTAAAATATGTAAATGTATTTGAATATATTAAACAGAAGCAGTACAGTAAGAAACGGTATAGTTAGTTTAAATTTTTAATAGACATAGAGGGTCCTGCCTTCCTAAAACTCATACACACTAACAAAATGTGCATTTCCAGGGTCATACCATAAAGTGACGTCTGCAGCATTCCTCTGGGTGGGAGAGGGTTCTAAGTAAGGCAAAAAGAAGAATGATGAGTAAGGTAATTTAAAAAGAAAACATCATTAAAGCATCCAATTGCTTTGAAAGCTTCAGAAGTAAATTAAAAAATATTATAAGCAAACCCTAGTCACAGAAGCAATTTGATATTCCTAATGCATGTTGCCTTTAGAAATAAAAGCTAATAGTGCACCTCTTGTAAAGAACCTGAAGCACCAGTGTTTAATTTCAGGAATAGCAGAAAGCTTTCATACTGACGCTTTTGTTAAAGCTTTTGATCATTTTTATTTTTATTATATGCCAACCTATACCACCCAAATGTTTTAGTTAACAGAAAGCACAGTGTATGCTTCACAAGTTCCAATACAACGTGAAGTTAATGCATAAAATTAAGGTAGGAAGTAAAAATGCTTAGCTGTAAAATATGGGAACTCCACTATAAAATCTCAAAAGTAAGTACATTGATTATCAATTGTAAAATTCCTTATCGTGTCCTGTGCCAGGTCTGTTTCTGCATTGTTGCTACTGTTCCATTGGCCCAAAAACGCAGTCATAGATAAAGCCGATGGCTGGATGGATTGTTTATTTGTTACCCTCCACATCTGAATTACAGAAATAGAAGAAAGGAAGTTTAATACAACATATAAGACTAGGCATTATACACTTACTTGGTTGGTATTATGTCCAGCTTCAGTCTAGTGTAGATTTATCTGTGTGTTTCATTTGCTCATCACTTTTCTAACTTTATACTTTCTCTTTCTACTGGGAACAGCATACAAGTAATACTGCTTCTCCTGAAATTGGCACCAAATGTGACAAAAAAGCAAGTATGTGACTTGACGTTTTGCAAATGTAGTTGCTCTTTTATCTCAGACATACAAATATAAGCTTAACTAGTTATACTAAATTGTTTTGTTAGTGCATGGCACAGGGTTCAAAAATGTGTCCACTCTTGTGCCTTTTGCTGGCTGGACTGTTTCCAGAGTGGCCTCTGAAAAAGGACAGATGGATTGAAATTACAAAACAGGATGTAACAGGAATATTCATATCTGAGTTTATTTTGTGTTTTTCACACATGAAAGTTCACGAACGTGCAAACCTAACAATATTGTATCCCATGTTTATGATTATAGTACGTTTGGTATTGTGTCGGTTACTTTCTTATTTCTGGCTGTGCTGTATGCATAAAACATTTTACCCATTTTAAGGTGTCTTTCATCATGCTGCTTTACCATTGATTAGTGTAACTTCATTCCAAATCGTGGTCTGCTCCAGTCTGCGTGAGGTGTCCACCATATCAAATGGTTATGGGTCAATGTGGTGCAGGTCTTTTGCCTTTTTAAACGTGATGGCACCTTGTCAAAATTAAACCAGTGGCCAGTGCAAAATGTAGCTTTCTATTTTGTATCTGTAGGCTTTCTGAAAAAGGGAGGCTTATTAAAATCAGTAACCACACAGAGCTCGCAGATTGAGCACACATGTGCTACACTGCTGGGACCAGTTCTTCCAGCGCAGCAACTGGGAATCGGCAGAGCGTGCTGATCCACCGGGAGGCAGTGCTGCAGTTCCCCGAAAGGCATGCCAGTGCGCTTGTTTAATTACCATTGATAGCCATTGCAGGGAGCAGCGAGTGCAGAATCCGCTCACTTTTTAATTAAGACTCTGTAGTGTAACTCGTCAATGTACATTATTGGAAGAATGAATGTCAATGCCATTGCTTCTCCTCTCCCTCCTTTATCTTTGTCAATGATTCAAAGACATGATTTATGGTTCGTCTCCGTCTTTCAGGATCATCCATCAAGCAACGGTTTCACTGCAGAGCTCTGTGTTGTAAATCATCTTGAAAGGCTGTCACTCATTTTCATTAACCGTTCAGTTCCTGGAATGGCCTGCTTTCCCTCCTCTTCTCTCATTAGGTGTGGGGCCACGGGCAGTAAATGTGCACAAAGGTGCTCCTCCCACACCTCCCCAGTGCTCACACATTAATAAATGGCATGCCTTATGTGAAATATGTGAAGCCGGGCCTGCCGCTGATAACAAACAACACTGTGTAGATAACGGTGTCATTTAAGAGCAGTAATGTGTTCAAGGCGCGATTGATTTCTAACCTGTCAGTGAAAATGGGACTACTGCAGCAAAGATTCATCTCACATGAGGGTGACTGCTCTTGGCTGTGTTTGCATGACGTTAAAGAAGAGGGACTATGCTCCTCCATCAGGTGGTGGTCGGTTAACATCTCCAGGGTACCTTGCCTCTCACCTCCAACTGCTTCCCTTGTGTTCTTCCGTGGACAGCTGCCTTAAGATATCTGCTAGCAGGTGTATGTAACAGAAGTGGAAGAACAGGCTTTGGGGGGATGTCGTTTGGCTAACCTGGCCAAACGGAGATGCCAATATTGGGCTATTCAAGCAAACTTACTAACACATTGAGACATCAGCATTTATTTTCTTGAGTAATGCAACATAGTACAGCACAGATGTAACATCACTGGAAGTTGTTATAAGGAAAGAATGAAAACTTGTGTGTCTCATTTTGTTTTTATATGTCTTTAGCAGTAATATACATAATCATGAATCATTTTAATTTGGCGAAAATGCCTATCGACCAACAAAGTTAGGTTTAAAACAAACTTGGCAGCAAGAATCCAACACACAGCACTAACACAAGATAATATAAAGAAGAACAATCATAAGTTGTTAATTTTCATATTTGTTTACCACAGAAGTCTGCTCCTGAACAAACTACCAAAACAAGCCTAATAGTGGCCTGCCTTATAGATGGAGGGATGGACTACAACAATTAGCAGCATCAGAAAATGAGAACAGTTTTGAAAAATTTTTGAAGGACACAGGGTTGGCAGAGCAGAATCTTTGCCAGTGGGGATGGCATGAAGCACACTATCTGCATGGGAGAATTTAATAATAAAAAGGTGACTGGGGTGGTATTCTGATCCTGTCCCATGGACTAATATACAGAAACTATCTAATGTGGCAATAAAATGCAGAATACTGACAAGGCTGTCTGGGATCTGTAATCTCAGTAGATAATCTCAATAGCATCGAAGGTTGGGGCTGTAAGTACTCTGGGCCCCCTCACTCGGGGAGCTTGGAGCAGAGGCAATGGTTCATCTGGTGTGGAGGAAGAATAAAGCAGCAGAGGTGAAACAGGAAGGTTGGAAGTAAGAGGGAGAATTGTAACTGTCAGGATGAGACATCTTCAGGGTGTACTGTAGATAGACCCAGGGTGTATAATCTTTATTATTTGTGTTATTCTACTTCCCTAACCACTTGTAATTGTTTACTTTTTTTGAGCACAAACTATTAACAGAATTAAGACTAAAGCTGGGCTTTTCTAAATACTGTTCAGTAGGGCTTTAATTCAGTCTATAAGATGGAGTGGCTTGTCCACCATCCAAAATGTAGTGTCTCAAACACCAAAACACTCTCCCAGTCCCACTTCCAAACTTTTTCCAAACTCTCTCCCTTAACTTGGCCATTCTTGTGCTTTCTCTAAGGTCAAAGGTCAGTTGTAAATGAGGTAGCTTTTTTACCTTTTACTTCTGTAGCAGCATCGCGGGATATTCCTGGGGTGAGAAACACCCTTAAAACATCTGGTAGCCCCAGGTCTCCTTACACTTCCAAGATCACCTATATGTTAAAATGGCCGTACGTCCTTAGCATCTTTAGTATCACCTGTTCCCCAGAACTGTCCTTGTCCTCTGCTGTTCCTCGTGATCTCTCTGTCAGTTTGGTACCCATGGAGTAATAACATAACTGACACTCTTTAAACTTAAAAAGGCACTC
Organism: Erpetoichthys calabaricus; assembly: GCF_900747795.2. Lineage (NCBI taxonomy): Eukaryota > Metazoa > Chordata > Cladistia > Polypteriformes > Polypteridae > Erpetoichthys > Erpetoichthys calabaricus. Next base: position 133,381,118 of record NC_041403.2, read on the forward strand.
GGCTTCTTCAAGGTTACATTAGTGTGGGCTTAATCACAAATTACAGAACATTCCAGATCTCTTTCCTGTTTTTGCTTGCCATATATCCCTTCAGTACCTGGCAACCATTCGGCAGCCCATTCTCATTCTAAGAATTACAGTGATACTGGTAGGGCAAACTATATAACTGCTAAATTGTAATTAGGAATTTACTGAATTATGGATAATTTATATTTCACAAAGCTGAATACTTTGGCTGCATCACACACCAAAGTTCATACTATCAAAGAGAAAGTAGACATGCATGTTTTTTTTTAATATCTGTTCATGCTCTCATATACACAGTTGCTACAGACACCCACTGCAGTAAACCCAAGCGACAGTGCCCATGATTTGTCAACATCAGTAATGAATTGGACTCCAAAACTTCACTGTTAATGATTGGTCAGTAACACTACATGCAGCCATTATTCCAATTTTCAAGCTTCTAGAGGCTAAAATATGTAATGTTAATGATAATATAAACAGGGACACTGCAAACGTTTTGTTTTTCACAAATGGAGTGCTTATAATACTTTATTGTATTGTAATAATAAATGGTCCACTTCAATTCAATTTACTGTCTTTATACCTTATGGTGTAATTAAAAGTGTTTGCTACTAGTTCCACTAGGGCAGAAATGTCAAAAAGCAGCTGCATTACAGGACATACCATTTGAAGTCCTATGAAAGAAAGCAACTGCAATAAACTGTATCAGTAAACAAAAAAAAAATTAACAGTATGAACTAAAAAATACAAATATCATATATAAACACATGAGTCCAGTTCAGTCTACATGTGTTTTGTGGACATGGAAACAGCTTATGACAATAATCCACTATCCTGTGGGATGTGTTTCTAGGTCCTCCTTATCTGTGATTTGGTGAATGTATTTGCAGAACAAAGATTATATTTGTGTTTTCAGCTCTGAGTCTATTGAATGCAGACATTGAATTCCAACAAGGAAGCATCTTGATTCCTGTTCTGTACTGAGGTTTCCATTGACAGAATACCCAGGGCTCAATTGTTCAGTCTAAGAACCTGCAAGCTGCTTCTCTTTTGTTTGCAGTTGATGCTGTCCTCCTGAGTGACCCCATTTGAAATTAGTATCTGCAAATCTGAGATTATGGTCTTCTTGGTTTGCACGAGGTAAGGAATAAGCAGATGCCCCAATCAGAGAAACTCAAGTACCTCTAGATCTTGTTCACTAGAATGGGTAGGGATGATTGTGAGATCAACTAAAGAACTGGTTCAGATGTAGTTGTTTTGCAGATGTTATACCAGACTGCAATGGTAAAGTAGGAGTTAAGTCCTCAAATGAAAATTTGTGTAAGTCTTCATCTCCATCCTCGACTATAGTCACAAAGCTGGTTAGGGACCAAAACAATAAGATTCTAAGCATAAGTAGCCAAAATGAGGTTTCTGTACAGGGGCAGTGCTGATTGGATGAGAAGCCATAGTGTACCAGAGAGTTGAAGCAGTACTTCTCTGCAGTGAGAGGGTGCCAGTAGTGGTACTATGGCAAGCAGCTGAGATACCCCTAAGTGCGTTCCGCAGTGGGTGTACCAGGCTCTGAGGAGGCCCAAGATACATTCAAGAGATTATATTTGTAGACTGCCCTGGGATCATCTGGAAATTCTCTAGGAAAAGAAGGCAGAAGCTACCAGAAATGGAGTGGCATAGTCTGTCCAGTGCTTCACGTGACTTCCCCAAACTTAATTAGTATAAGATGACTGAAAGAGAAATGAAAGTGGAAAAGTTATAAACATATAACAAGCATCAGGCAGAAAAATACATTCACTAAAGAGTATAGTTCACTAACCTACAGAATGGTCAGTAACCTTGTATTGGTAACAGTGTAGTGGCCAAAACATGCAGCTAGTCAGTCTGTTTTCCAATGGCCATTGTAGATGTTAGTGAGGATTCAGGGTGACTTTTTGGATCGTTTTCAAACAGTGAAGGAGGCATGGAGTGTTCTTCATCAGATATATGATGTTAAGAGCAATGGGGTGTCCTCAGTTATGTAATAATCTTTAGTCATATCTAGACTTTTCAGAATAAGAAAAAACAAAATTAATGCATAAATATGGGATCCTTTTGTGAAACTGTTTTTCTTCGTTTTTCATACTACATTTTTTTATTTTGTCCAATTGCTAATCTTTCAAGCATCTGGGTTTATGTTGCCCGTTCAGTCTTTTCTGTGGTACTTTTTAAAATGGGAACCTTACTCCTAAATTATTCCTGATTGACAATGTGCTTTTGGATAATGCCAATAAATAGGGCCTTTGTCATGTTAAACTGTTGGTATACCACTGCTCTAATGATGTACTGGATACTGTTTACAGCAAAGTGTTTGAAGCAGCTGGATGTGATGCCAGTGGGACTTATCTAGTGCTCATTAAATGAGCCAGTGTTGTCTCCAATTGTTTGTAACTTTTTGATGTGCATGTCTAGCGTAAAGGAAAGAGTCTGTCCGTACATTCCACGTGACCACCCTTTGACCTGTTAGTTAAGTTGTCTAGTTGTTCATCAAGATGAGTGGTGCAGGGTGTTTTTAAATTAGGCATGATACTGGGCTGACATCCTTACTCATGTGTGACAATTGTAGTAATGTCATGACTTCACTTCTTGTGCATCATAAAGCAGAAACATCCAATCAAGAATTACCATATATACTCACTTATAAGTCGGGTCTTGAAACCCGAAAAATCAATCGTAAAATCAGACCCCGACTTATACGCCCATTCAAAAATGTAACACTTCATTTTTTTTTAACATCTTCTTGACTCCTCCAATCTCACATCAGTTTCTCAGACGCATCGAATTTTGTTGCAGCAGCACAGATACCAATTTCTTTTGCTACTTCAACGACATTTAACTTAATACCAGCTTCATATTTTCTTCTGATCAAATGCTCCATTGTAGATAAGGGATGCTCTTACGATAAAGGTGTATGAGGGTGTGAGATACAAAAAACACAAATCAGTGCAAACGTCACTTCGGAATAGTTTGGGTATTACCGTGTGGTCACGTAGGCACAATAGAAAGAGAAAGAGGTTAGGAGCACGAGCTGATACAGCGCATTGCCGCACCCACATAGAAAAATAAAAAGGCTGTGTGCTCCGTGGTTACTCTCTCAGCTGGCCATTAGCATATCATAATATCTTGGACCAATAGTGTGAGTTTTTCGCATTCGACTTATATGACCGACATTATAAAATACCAGAAATTATACATTAAAATCAAGTCCTGACTTATTCGTGGGAGAACTTATCCGCGAGTATATATGGTAATTGAAACAGTTGAAACATCTAGAATCTTACCCTCTCTTTTTTTCATGAAAATATCATTTATTTGCGTAGAGGTGATTTTAGAAAGTAATAACTAACCAAAGCACTTTAAAGAAATAAACAATAAACCCATGTATATATGCATTTTGAGTACAGTTTAATTAAGTAATTTGCTCAGGCATTTTGGGACAATCAGATTTGTGGCTTCCATTCCAACTGCTTAACAAGTTTAATGTACTGAAAAAAATGTTCTGCAAATCTGCATCAGCAAATGTAGTGCAACTTGAAAACAGACTAATATTTAGACATATTATATGGAGAGAACACAAACATCTGAACAAAGGGATTGTAAAAATAACCCAAAAGATCTTAATGACTAAAGTTGCAAACAAAGTACAACATTTAACAAGTGGTATTCCCCTTAATGTTAACTCTAGAAATGCAGACCCTCACATGCATACCATTCTCAAACTAGCTCAGTCAAATTTAGACTTTTAGTGCAGCTGGAGCCTATCCTGATAACAATAAACAGATGGCAGGGAACAACCCCGGGCAGGGCACTCATGCACACACCCACACTCACACAGGGGCCTATTTGGATTTGCCAGTCAGCCTAATCAACACATGCTTGGGTATCTGAGAAGAAAACACCAAAAGAAAACCAGTGCAGGCACTGGGAGAATATGTATACATAATATGGGCAACATCTGAGCATGGGATTTGAACCGTGGACATTGTATCAATGAAGAGACAGCATTATAAACTATACCACCACGCCATCTCACACATTTTATAATAGTTCAAGAAAAAAGGTTCACCTTAAAGTAATAGCCAGAGTGTAGTGATGCTACAGATAGAGGCATGCGGCCACACTACGGTCATAAATTCTAAAACTAACATACTTAAAACATGCTATCTGAATATACCGGGAGCAGTGATAAAAGATGAAAAAGAAAATTGGAGCAATGGAGCGCCTGTAAGCACCGTAATGGTGTAGAAGAAATGAACTTCACTCTTCCTTTAGCAAGAAGATCAAAAGATTGTTTTATTGACAAAAAGCCATTCTCACATTCTGACCTTTTTATTGTTAGTCCGGCAGTACAAGATGCAGTACATCTGGAGGAGAATTCTGGGATACTCAACCTCAGCACATATTCTTGACGCGTTGCATGTTAATTAGCATATATGTGTAAGAATTTTTCTGTACTCTATACATGTGACAATACTGACTCTATGAACCTATCAATTACAAAGCTTGCTGATTAGTGACTAAAATGACCATAAATTTTTGCACTTTAACTTAAAGTCTTGTGAGTTATGACTGTCATTTGATGGTGAGATTGGTAGCATCGTTAAATATGTCATGTGTAAGACAATGCATGTTTTACACCAACAAACAATGTAATTAAAGTTTCTTAAACATTGTTTGTGATGGTGAAATGGTTGGTAGTGCCTCAAAGATCCCACATTGTGGGTTAGCCTGTTTGTTGTGTCCATGTGAAATTTCATGCTCTCCCAGTATTCCTCCAGGTACTCTGATTCTCCACTCACATCCTCAAACACCATTGGGTTCACTGGCAACCACAGATGGGCTCCATATGAGTGTGAGGGGCACTCTGTGATGAACTGCCGCTCTCCCCGTTGTTGCTTTGTGCTTTCCATTTTGATAGAATGTTTACAATAAGAAGAGGAAAATACCAAAAAAGAATAACGATCAATACAAACTTAACGTAACTGCATAAAAGAATATTGACAAACAAAAATGAATATGCGTAGTCACAACCTGTTTTCAAAATGAATGTTAAGACAAGTAACCTTTTTAGTAACATTGTGATTTAGGCGTTGCATTGTTAGACGTACTACTTCCTTTTAACTAGCACTGATGACGTAGGGCACTTGTTAGGCTGAGCAGATCTTTTCAGGAGTACCAAATGCAGACCTCTGCCTTCTTCAAGCGGAGGAGTTCAAACACTGCCTGCCTGATCCATGAAGCTACTGGTGTACAGTAATGTAATTAATGCAGTTTGTGATGTCTACATAAATAGAATGATCTCACATTGCTTAAAATGATACAGATACAAGCCTTAAAAAGCAAAAACCCATATTTCCCTCTCAGTTAGCAGAATATTCATGTCTTTTATACAGGTTTCAGAACTTTTGTTGGGATAGTGTACCCAAAGAATGACATTACCTTTTTTGACACATTAAATTTGAATCAGTGCTACTAATCTGAGAAAACACAACAAGTATGGGAGCAAAAGCACACAGCAAAACATGAGTACAACAGACAATCTTTAAGTCATTATCTTCTTGACAGCAGACCGTGGAGTCCTTGAGTGTTCCTGAGGTCATTTTGGCTTGTCCATTGTAGAGCCAAGTCAGGTCTAAAAACTGAGATACAGTTGAAATTTCCACCTCCGTCTCTAGGAGGTGTGTTGAAGCTGAGCATCTACAGAATAGACCAATGTTTTCTCCCAGAGAGCTCTTCCTTTAAGTCCCAAGGCCAACCCTCTCCTGACACACAGCTCAAATTGTCTGTCGAGTTATATTTTTAAATGGCACTTTTCAGCAAAATGAAAAATAAAACAAGAAAACTCCCACATCCTTTCCTGGCAGCACTGGGCTGATTTTAATATTTTAGCTCCGTAGTAGTGGTTTGCTGTTACTTTTCATTTCTTTCTCATCATTAACTACAAGGAAACTGTGCAGTACAGGAGAAGCGTGATACTGTCATTTTCTATAGCAGCTTTACAGCAGCACAGACGACTGCCAGTCCTGCCACCCTTCAACTCTCACAAATCTCCCTGAATTGCTGAGCTCCCCACGTTCAGTTTCATTTGAATGGCAAATTTCTCAAATGCTGTTGTCAAACTTATACAAATTAGGATTTTGAAAACTTGAACTACTTATAAGTACACACACTCTGTACTGACAGTTTGACAGCTAGTTTTGAAAACAATTGGTAGAAAATTGCAAAATATGTTGTCACTGAACCAGGAACGCTAACTGATCTATACAAAATCTCAATTGTTTTGTCTCGTTCAGAATCAATATGGCAAGACTCGACACACCGAAAATAGAAAAAAAAAATCCTCCGCCAACAACTTCAAGTCTGGCCATCCGCTCTTCACTAGTGATTGAACGCAAGCACAAAATTATTTTTATTCTAATAAACAGCTTTCTGTATTAGAAACTGTGATGGATTTATTCAAATTCCATTAATGTCACATCATACTGATCTGCATAATAATGCAACCATTTCAATAATTTCTTTATAGGCGGGTGCTCTCTTTGAATAGGACACAATGACTCGAGAATAAACCTTCGCACGAAAGCTTTCATAAGCAGTCAAATAAAACTGCTAACAAAAAGAGTAATTTGCAAGTTTGAAACTTTTTAAACATCAGGGTTGAAATTGTACTTTTAAGGCTCGTTTCGCAATGCAAAGGGCATATAGTTTCCACTTTTCATCAGAGAGGCTGAAATCTACAAAAGAAACTGCACTCATTTCCCTTCCATTCACAGCTTATTTTGTTTGTCCTGCTTTACATGAAGTAACCGCCCTCCAAAGACTCCCACTCACTGATTGGATGCCTTGTGTCTCTTTCTGCATAAATCAATGGTCAAGTGCACAAGAGGCAGAGTTCCCTGCCTTGTGTTGATGTAAGGGAGGGTGAAGGTAGTGATGGACATGGTAGAGGTCCAATGAACATTTCGGTTTGCTTCAGCTTTGGTCAGCTTGGCAATTTATGCAATTAAAATCCTCAAATAATGGTATGTGGGGAAGCCTAGTGTCTTTAGGCAGATGTTTGAGAAAAATAGTTGCTATATGTGTGGGAGACTTTCATGAGTGATAAGCAGTAAATAATGAACAATTATTTTTTCATTTTCAATTTGTTTCGAGTTAATCACTTTTAAAAATAAATGGTTCACTCTTTAAGTTTGACCTGAAAGCCAGCAAAGGTAAATCTTACCTACAAATGTAGAACAAGTGATCATTATACCCCCTCTCTCTGTATGTATATGTGTGTATATATGTACACACACACACACACATATGGGAGGAGTTATAAATTAATATTTTAGATACCACAAAAAAAAGACAGCAAAGTTCAAAGATGTCTTCAAAATAATGATGTATAAATCATATTACATTTATTTTCCTGTCTCACACACTAATCTTACTCCTCCCCCTTGCCCTCTGAAGACACAGCAGCCTTAAACACACCGCTAGTACTGAGTCACTTGGTAACAGCCCAGAACCATTAGCTGCACTGGAATTATCCGACGCAAACACCAATTATCTGTTAAGTATAGTGAAGAGGATCTTCTGCTAAAGAGCAAGCCATTTCCCCAAAGAATACGCCTCCTGTTCCTCAGGCGCAGTCTGTGCTGCTTCTCTGGTCGCTCTCTGAGGGGTGCAGTGAAAACCTTTGGGCAAACACACTTGATTATTTAAAGTGGAAAACATGCTCAGTGTGTTTCTTACCCATCTGTTTTCTAGTGTTCATTTCCCTAGTCAAGCAAAGTAAAAGGTCAAGGTGTTTGTACATAAGATTCTTTTTTCTTACTCTGCCTAAACTATCACTAGTTAATAAGTAAAAACAGCAATAGGAATTGAGAGCCCCATAATCCTGCAAATTGGAGGAACAAAAATAATAATAATAATAATAACAGCATTAGTACAATTCACAATAGTAGGAGGAACATTAATAACATTTGTTCAGTGCATCTCTTATTGATGTTAATGGTAAACTCATTTATCCATCCATCCATCCATTATCCAGCCCGCTATATCCTAACTACAGGGTCAATCCCAGCCAACACAGGGCGCAAGGCAGGAAACAAACCCCGGCAGGGTCCCAGCCCACCGTAGGGCACACACACACACACACACACACACTAGGTATAATTTAGGATCGCCAATGCGCCTAACCTGCATGTCTTTGGACTGTGGGAGGAAACCAGAGCACCCGGAGGAAACCCACGCAGACACGGGAAGAACATGCAAACTCCACGCAGGGAGGACCCGGGAAGCGAATCCAGGTCTCCTTACTATGAGGTGGCAGCGCTACCACTGCGCCACCGTGCCGCCCTAAACTTATTTATGATAGGGCTAATTATGGTTGACCCTATATAAAATGCCTTTTGTTAATGTTAACAGTAGGCGTATTGAAAAATAATAATAACAAAATTGATCATGCACAGTGACGCCAATCGAAGGCAGCACTGTGGATCAGTATTTAGACCTGGATCGGATTCCCAGCCCACTCCCCGTCTATGGGGAGTTTTCATATTCTCTCCGTGTAACATTTCCATGGGCAGTGTGATTTCACCCCAAAAGATATTTGTCTTGGATTTCACCAGTTAGCGTGGCAAGAGTAGAAGCACTTGTGCTGATGTCCATACCTTATTTCTGACTTGTGCCTATTGGAATAGTGTTCAAAAGAGTGATTTAGACATGCAGCATTGCAGGTTTTATGGAAAGACTTCTTTATAGAGTGTGAATTATCTATATTAGTGTTTCATGTGTTCACTATTTAAACAAGATAATGCCATACTGGAGTACATGTTAGTGCTTCAGCGCCCTGATATGAAGTGGCTCCTATCAGGTAGGTCTGCAGCTGGCCTAAACAGGTTAATGTACTGATTGCATCACAATTTAAAATACAAAATATTAAAAGTAATTACCAAAATCAGCAATGCCACTTAGTATGTCTATCTTTAATTAACAGGAAAACAAGACTGATACAAGTACAAAATGAAGACATAATAATACATTGCTAATAAGACAATACCAATTTAAACAAGATGGGAAGCAAAAGAAAATGAAGCATTAGGAAATTATTAAAAAGGTGACAACACCATACCAATTAGTAAAACCTTCGTAAATCTATTGGACTAAGTCTGCCCCAGCTGCACAAAGTCCAATGCAGGATTCAGCTCTGGACATGAAGCCAGTCCATCACAAGGCCTGTTTGCACCAGCCAATGCTGCTTAATATCTTTGTTATGTGGGGAGAAGTATGAAATATGTAGAGGAAAAACCCTCACAAGCACAGGGAGGTCATTAATACTCCTGTTTGTTCTACCCTAACGCCAATTAGCACATCTAGTTATAATTAAAAAAAGGGAAGGTGGATAACAATTAAAAAATGTAAAAAAAATTAAAAAGCATAAGTACTAAGCATTAATTTAAAAAAAATAAAAAGCATAAGTACTACCCACAAAATAAATGCAAAAGCAGAAAAATGATTTCCAGATGCCACATCTGATTATACCTAGCAGAAAAACATGATGGTACAAATAAGTATCAGTATCACTGGTTATGTCACAACACATAACATTCTCAGACCCATTTATTTCAGTTCAGGGTTATGGGGGCAGGCTCCTATCCTGGCAGCGTCTGGACAGGTACCAGTCCATCACAGGGCCTACAGTGGCACTTGGGCAATGACCAAATAACCTAGGTTGCACATTTTCTGAGATGTTGGTGGAAAAACCCTGCAGACACTGAGTGAACATACAAACGTCACAATTATTAGTAGTATGTGATGTTCTGATGTCCTGTTCATGTTCAGTTCCTGACTTATGGCCCATGTGGCCTGGGCGAGCCCTAAAAATGAATCAGATAGATAGAGTAGTATGCAGATTCATATAAGAATCTGGCTGAATTTAAAGCTTTGTTGTAAGGAGCTGGTTGACAGAGTGCAGTGAAAATAAACCTGCAGCAATTGTCTTTTATGCAGACAATTGTCTGCCCTGTGTGGATAGACCTTTAATGTTCTGTTGTTGTACATTAGTGGAGCAGTACTGTCATAACTAGGTGCCATTATCTTTCCATCTTTTCATATCTTAGCAGAACATATTCCTAAGGATGATATTTGTAGACTTCATCCACAAACTTTTTTCTGAAGAATCCTTGACCAGTAGTATATGAGAAACCTAGAAGTTACATATGGGCTCATAAAATATTGTACTCCATTTCCACTATCATTCTTTATTTCTTTCTATGATGCTTTCCATATTTCATCTTTAAAAGGGTGTGCATGAATGGACTAGTTCCACTTCCTGTGTTGCTTCCTTTCTTGCACCTTATACTGTATAGAGGGCAATCCAACTCCCCGTGTTGCTAACATTAGATTAATTTAGTTCAGTAAATGAGTAGATGTTCATGAAACACATTTCCTAAATTTTAAAATGTGCAAAATATTCCTGAATTAGCCAAGATTGCCTAACTAGTATCTTGTCTGCCTGTTATCAATTCACTAAATGAAGGGAACAGGGCAGTGAGTACCTACTGAGCTTACTGGACAATTTAGCAGTGTAATGATTGATGAGGATGTTCATGCGCATTAAGAGGGTAAAAGTGCAAAAGACAGCAGGGTAACTTTAATTATTGTTCTTACAGTGATATACACAATAAAACAGTAGGCAGTGTTGTGCTATCTGTTAAGACACTGGACTTTAAACGCCAAGGCCATTGGTTCAGTCCTCCTCCCGTCCCTGCCTCGCTGTTTGACCCTGTGCAGGTCACTTAACCTGCCTGGGCTCCAGCTGTAAAACAATCTCTGAAACAGTTGTAATGGGTCCTGATCTTATAAGTCATCTTAGATAAAGGTGTCAGCCACCTATACAATATTAATTCTGCATTTATGGATGAACCCTAACCCAATCCTTTACTTAACCATGTTTTGAAATGCAGCATATTTAAAAGCACATTCATATAAAAATGAATAGCAGTAAACTGATTTGGAGGGCAGTTCAACCATTGGATTTTGTACTACAGGATCACACTAAACAGTCACTTAACCTACTGCTGTTTTAATTGTAAAGTGAAAGGACATTTGTACCGGGGCAGTGGAAGTGTAAAGTAAAGAACTATAGTTTTCAATATTATGCTTAGAGTGTCATATCCAGTGAAACGTCAAATTCAAACCTTGTCTTAGCCACTATGGAAAATGCAGCAGATTTTCCTAAAGCATGTTACTGGTTTAATTGATTTGTCTAATTGTTGAACATACAATATTCATTTTCTGCACAGGATTGTGTAGCTCGTATGCATGCACACATTGCAGCAATCAAAGCTCTTGATATTAATGTGCAGATTTTAAGTTGAATGGTAGATAATAAATCCCCATTTCTAATGAAAGTGGAGGGCATTCACTGGATGGCTGATAACAAAGGGTATAGTGTTGCAGGTCAAACATTGGTCTATAAATACCACGTATAACATGATTTTTCACTTTGAGTTTAATTTTTCTTCAGTTTAGGAAAATGTGACAGTAGTAAGCCTATTTTGTCTTGTATTTGACATTTAGAATATGATTCATTTGCTTCCAAATCAACACTGGTATAGGTCAATATGCATTTTCTACAAGTTATTTTCTTTTTCTTTTTAAAGGATAGTCATCATATCTTGACTTAATTCCTTAATGATTTTAAACCCTAAAATATTTCTTATTCAGAATGGTAAGAATATATCTTAGTTCTTTGACAAATGGCCATCCTTCCATCTTCTGAACCTTGTTACAGTATTTCTATGACTGGATCACTAGGAGCAGAATCCATTGTGCAGACTGTAGTATTTTTAGAGTTTGCTGTACTAATTACTGACAAGGTTATCTTATCAGGTGAAAACATAACATTCTTAAACCCTCTTAATTCCAATTCAGGTTTACAGGAGCCTGGCCTATTTTGGAAGCACTGTGCTCAAGGCAAGAAGCAACCTTGGACCATTGCAGGGCCCACCCATACACAGACATCAGCCTTCTTTAAAACTGCCAGTCAGCCTCAATGAGATACAAATGAACTACCCACAGAAATAAAAACAGAGACACTGGGTGAACGTGCATACTCAAAACAGGGAATGACTAGGCATGGTGTGTGTACCCAGGATGCTGGATTAGATAGATAGATAGATAGATAGATAGATAGATAGATAGATAGATAGATAGATAGATAGATAGATAGATAGATAGATAGATAGATAGATAGATAGATAGATAGATAGATAGATAGATAGATAGATAGATAGATAGATAGATAGATAGATAGATAGATAGATAGATAGATAGATAGATAGATAGATACTTTATTAATCCCAATGGGAAATTCACATTCTCCAGCAGCAGCATATTGATACAATAAATAATATTAAATTAAAGAAAGATAATAATGCAGGTGAAAAACAGACAATAACTTTGTAAACAGACAATAACTTTGTAAACAAAGCAGCTAATGACTGCACAACAGTGAACCCTCATGCAAGAACAACAGGGTTTATAATTCTAAACATCAACTCAGCTTGGTAACTCTGTACTGAGCTATGGCACCATGTGTGTCTGTCACTCAGAGGGATATGTGACAGATAGCCAGCAGTAGCCAAATGGGATATTCTTGAAATGGTACATGTCGAGACAAAATCCATTTTCAGTTCATAACTGATAAGAAATGGCCACCTAATGGATTATCTTACACCTAGGAACATCAAGTCACTAGCCTGAAATTAAAGGCCTCAGCCACAGTAATCATAATGCAGTCTAGCAAAGTGTATTTAAACTTTGTTCACGAAATAGGTTCCTTAAACTTTATTTGGTTATAATATCTTATTAAAGTCATTTGTATTATGTCAGTAGCTATAAGCCATTTAGTGTTATAGCAGCCTGTAATTTCTCATTGGAAGTAGCCAAAAAAGTAAACCAAAGTATTGTGAAACTAACAACAGAAAATTACCTGGTTCATTTCCTGTGAGTTGTGTGCAACCTAATGTGAAATATAATAAATGGGAAATCATGAAAGAGCAATACGTAGGAATTTTAAATAAGAACACTTTCAAGACAAAAGCCCAAAAGTTACAGGAAAAATCAAAAATAAACTTTTATCATTCAGAGCTTCTGAAGAAAATAAAGTTACTGAAAATGATGTGAGTGGAGGTTAACTGATGCGCACTTTCCACAGAGCCGGTTTCATAAAAGTGCTGATGTGTGTGTGTGTGTGTGTGGTTTGTTTCTCATGCTCACTGAGTAGGTGGTGGTACATGGGTGTTAAATTTATGGAATGAAGCCAAGCACTTCACTTCTGTGGCAGCTACACAGTAGCCTGTTTTTTAATGAAGTATTTATTAAAATGATTACGTGTTGGCAGCACAGTGGCGTAATGGGTAGCGCTGCTGCCTCGCAGTAAGGAGTTTGCATGTTCTCCCCGTGTCTGCGTGGGTTTCCTCCCACAGTCCAAAGACATGCAGGTTAGTTGCATTGGCGATCCTAAATTATCCCTAGTGTGTGCTTGGTGTGTGGGTGTGTGTGTGTCCTGCGGTGGGCTGGCGCCCTGCCCTGGGGTTTGTTCCTGCCTTGTGCCCTGTGCTGGCTGGGATTGGCTCCAGCAGACCCCCATGACCCTGTGTTAGGATACTGACTGACTGACTGATTACATGTTAGATGTTTTAGAACCCCTACATATTTTGGTGTGGCAGATAACTGCCTGAATTTATTTTTAATTCCATATGTTGTTAAAAATGAAAACTGTATAAAATTATTAAGGTATGAACAGATTGATCCTTGGTGGGATTAATTATGGTGATTGGAGGCTTCAGGTGGATTGAAACAAGAAGGACCCACCCCTACTTTAGGGCAAGGTGCTGCAAGGTAGTGTTGACACTTCATGCAGGGGGTCTGTAAGTTTGATCTCTGCTGACCCCTGGTGTTTAAATGAGGTACCGCTATTCTAGAATTGTATCAAATTGCTGCAGCTTCTTAGTAAGAAGGCTCTTCATTCAGCATATTCTTCCCAATCTTTTAATTCTTCAATTCCATATAACGTGTTTTACGTTGAGTGTTTTTTTTTTTGTTTGTCATGCACACCATCAGTGAACTTTGGATTGCTTGCATCTTGCTCAGCTGATTAAGTCAAGTTGATTTTTTGAGCTCTTTTAGAAAGTAATAATAACACCTGCCTTTTCTGTGGTAAGTAGTCCCATGTAGAAAGAGATCTTATGCTTGTTTAAACTACTTTTAGGCCACATTCATTATACTGAGCACTATATAATAGCAGAATTACAGTGTCAGAACTTTTGGATAATTTATGAAAACATTATTTGGACAGTATGTGGTTCCTGTCTCATCCCCTGGTCCTCTGCTGTTCTGTATGTTGATTTGCCTGCCTCACTTTAAATGTTCTGTTCTACCTTTCTGTTTTAAGTGGTTATATCTCTTAAGCTTTGTTTTAAAGTAAGTGCTAAAAAGTCTTGATTATTCTAGATTCTGAGTTTTCTGCTGCTAGGGTCCTCAGAGTAACCTTGCCCTCTATTGTGTTTGACTGGTGAATGAGTGTGATAATGTAATTTATTCTGTGCTTTTGTATTTTCATCTTGCGTTGTTATTATATTAACCAATTTGTAAAACATTGAATAGTTCTGTTGATGATATCTGATATGGTTTATTTCAAGTTCAGGATGATTGATTGATTGATAACTCGGTGTAGGCATTTAAACCTTGCTAGCTGGTAAATTAATTTGGCACAGGAAGTTTTTAGATAGTAGAGGATCTCAAACACCAGAAATACAAGGGTAAATCAAAAGGTAAAGGCAATTTGAAAATTATGCAGTGACCTTAAAGGATTCTATAGAAACTGACACCTTACAACATGTTTGCAATGGTTTATGGGTAGTTCAAACACACACAGCGCAGCGTTATGCCATTAGTCTAGTTGAAGACAAGGTCACATGAACATGGACGTTCCACCGCGGGACTGCACCATCGGTGAACAGCATGCCGTAGTTACCTTTCTTTGAGCAGAGGGGGTAAAACTTGCTGAAATTCATGCAGTTACTGCATACTTTTCAAATTATTTTCACTTATTGATATACCCTTGTATTATGAATTGTAAATTGGTTCAAAAACTCTTTTTTAACACTTTTTCCAAATAACTGAATTCTAACGGCACATTGGTTCAATATTTTCATTCAGTCTTGCTCACATTCACTTGATCCTCTCATAATTTATACCTGTTCTCATTGGCAGCACCCTATACATTTTACAGTTCCTCCATTTAATTCATTTTAAATAGACTGCTATATTTGTACATAAAATAGAATGACACCAGAGTTTGCATGAATATTTCATTTTCGTGGATTTACCAGGCCTGTTTTTAATTGCTGTGGGCACCTTTGGTTTTTTAACAGATCCCTTCTTTATTTTTTTTATTTTTGTTTTCCATTTAAAAATGTAAAACATGTTCTTATTTAGGGTGGCACGGTGGCACAGTGGGTAGTGCTGCTGCCTCGCAGTTGGGAGACCTGGGGACCCGCTTCGCTCCTGCATGTTCTCCCCGTGTCTGCGTGGGTTTCCTCCGGTTGCCTTGTGCCCTGTGTTGGCTGGGATTGGCTCCAGCAGACCCCCGTGACCCTGTGTTCAGATTCAGCAGGTTGGAAAATGGATGAATGGATGGATGTTCTTATTTTCAAACATTTCAGATTTTTTCTTTTTTATGTTGTGATGAAAAATTCTAAATAACAGTGGTAAACAAAAGAACACTCTAGAAAATACTACTGAAGATGTATAATGTGTGTATTGTGTGGTTAGAAAGAACATGCGTGTGAGCACCAGCATACTATATGTGTGTATAATTAAGAAAACATGGCCCACTTAGTCCACATAATATACATCTGTGTGTGCACATCATTTTTCTAATCTAAAATGAATTTTCTTTACTCTTAGGTAGCACACTTCCATTTAGTAATGTTAAAAGATTTATTTCACATTTTAATACAAATAACACACAAACCCCCTTGAAAAACAACATAACATTCTCAAACTTGCATAATCCATTTGCAAAGTATTGGCATCAGGTAGGATTCAATCTTTGACACCATTCGGGTGTAAAGTATAATATAATCTATCTTTATATATAATGCGCTACTGTGGCCGTCCGTTTGTCTGTCCAGGATTTTAAATCACCTGTAGCTTACAAACCTTTCACCTATTTACCTGAAATTTGGTACAAGTATACTACATGACGTCTACTATCCACTTTCAGGGTGATGATTGACCTTCAAGGTTATTTCTCTTTTAATTTTTATTTTATTTTATTGTAGAATCAACTCTTGGCAGCGGCCGTGCAGTGCATGTGTACGGGCACTGTTCTCATTCCCTCCCACCTTCACCGTCACTTCCCCAACCTCTTCATATCTTAAATCATTCTTGAGGCAGATTGAAGACTTAAGTGCCAGCTTAAGTGAAAAATTAAGAAAAACGTACTGAGTAATTGCAACACAAAAACTGACTTAATTAGTTTTAATACGAAAAGATGCCAACGGAAGAAGAGAAGAAGCAGGCCACTAGGGTGGAGAATAGAAGAACGTCTCACAAAGCAGCAAGCACATCAAACAAATGAATGCTAAATGTACAGAGAAAGAAGATGAAAACTATAAGTCAAGTGTATTCACTGCACGTCATCGTGCAGTACGCCGTTACTGGTATATATATAAAATACCACTGACTCACTCATCATGAAATCTCCCGAACCATGAGGACTTGAGACTTGAAATTTGGATGTAGGTTACCCTTAGCCCATAGGTGCTCGCTAAGAAATGGTTTTAAAAATTTTGTGGTCCAAGTGCGAAATTTCTTATAGTTTTTTAGACCCGTTTGTATGTCTGTCCACTTTTCACAAGAGAACTATTTAATGGATTTAGATCAGGTTTTTTTCCATAATTTGCTTGAACATTCAGGTGATTTCGCAATTTCTCATCACTCACATGTCTGCCTCGGGGCGTAACCTTAACTCCACTTAGTTAGCGAACGAGAGAATTACTTAACAGATTTAGATCTTTTTTCTATAATTTGCTTAAACATTCCGGTTGATTTTGCGACTTCTCTCATTGCGCTAAGAATCATAGTTCACTTGCAGGAGTGATATATTCATGCTAATCCAAGACAGAGGCTGCAGGCCAAGTGAAGAGGAAAGAGTTACATCAGGAGTAGAGAGCTAGGCCAGGCCCTCCTCACTGTCCTGTTTCACTAATACGTGGGCGAAGCCACGGGGGATGGCTACTATAATATAATGTCTCTATTATAAAAAAAAATCCTGTGAGGAAGACTAGGGAGATGAGACATGACCTTCTCGGAAGACAATTTGATGTCCCGCAAAGAGACACTTTAACGTCACGCGAGACAAGGCAGTGAGATAACATTTCAAAAAAATTTACGGACATCTAACCAAGCAGTTGTTGGAATGCTTTTGGCAGACATTCATGTGCTCCCAGCTCTTAAAATATCGACAAGCAACAAGCAGAAAACGCAGCTCGCCAGCAGCAACAGGGCAGCAGATGATCCGACTGCAACTCCTTAGTGTGCGTTCAGCCTACTAAGGCACAACGTGAGCGGCAGAGATACGAAGTGGCAAAAGGACAGCTGCTGTACAGGCTTTTAAATGATCGACGTGCAGCGCGACAAAAAGAACACGCAGCTCGCCAGCAGCAGCAGCAGCAGCAGCAGCAGAAAGACAGTAGATGATCCGACGGCATCTCTTTAGCGTGCGTTCAGCCGCCCCCCTTCACAACACGTGTAGCGTTATACGTCCTGTGAGAAAGATTTAACCACACCTGGGGCCAGAAATAAAGGACAAGTATTGTTTTTACAAAAGTTTTAAAGTAAAAGTGAAAATAATGCATATGTAACAATTCCCATGAAAATAACAATCTCTTTAAATTGTTTATACGGTAAATCAAACCCGGGGGTGGGCGAGCAAAGCGAGCAGAGGGTGGAGCCCCCTAGTATAATATGATATAATATAATATATCACTTTTATGACATTCTTAAGGCTTGTAAAGGTAATAATGTTAGTAAATACAAATAAGCCATTATTAAATAATTATATAAGCTAAAACCATTGACATAAAAGAAAGCTCTAGTGTATAAATATCATAAGGAAAATAAGTCTGGCAACTTATAAGAACTGGTGAGCTTTGTTGGACTGAATGGCCTATTCTTGTCTAGGATGTTCTAATGTTCTAAAGTCTGTAGGGGTCTTTGGCTTTGTGTTGATGGGAAAGGAAGCAAACGTAAAGCGTAAGCAAAAATGGCCAGTGAGTTACCCAAACCCCTCTTGAGTGCACTGTGGATCAGGGTATTTTACAGTATATGATTTTGGAGCAGACCCACAAAAATACTGAAATACAAAGAAGTGAAGTCCCAGTGCACCGTTTCTTTTAACAGTATTACAGAAATTAACATTATAATTCAAATCATGACATATGTGATCATCCTAAAAATATTGCTAATTTGAACATTTTTCCGTTCCGTTCATGAGCTTTTTTTATTATTTATGCTTTTTTTTTCCTAAACAGTATTTTAACCTCCAGCCTCTTAAACCCTCTTTAAGAGAAGGCATTAGTACACAGTGCCAAACCCTTGTTCTGCAGATAGCTACCATCACCAGCACCCTTGAGCCGTCTCCCAAGCGCATGAGTGTGACATAAGTCATTTCTACTTCTGATGTACCTTCAGTCATGTAACATAAGCTCAGTGAGTGCTTTATCTCTTTCAGACTCAAATACTTTTTCCCAGGTGATCCGGAGCCATGCCTAGCAGCACATAGGCCCACATACCTCTCAGTGCTGTATCCACAGGCTTTGTGTTGGGACGTCAGGAGTGTAATTATAGAAACTGTGGTCCATGGTGACCTTCCAAGTCTGTCACTGAAGGTTTTCTAAACAAATATTTGGCTGAACTGAACTTGCCTTCTATTGAATATCAAAAAAAAAAAAAGAATTTTATTAACCTATTTATTTTTATTGATTTTTCATTGTTTTATAAATTGTTTTGATTGACTTAGTAAAATCATCTTTATGGCTTTGTCTTTAATTCCATGTACTGAACTTGCATGACTAAGCTTTCTGAAATACAAACTATGTGCTAAAAACTCTTATATTTATATGTGATACCGGATATCATAACACCTTTCACCAACCAAAAAAACTCCTGTGGGCAATAGCTTGGGCTATATTGCATAAGAGGCTAGAGAAATTTCATTATAAAGATCCCAAAATGCAGTAATGTTGATGAATAGGACTAACTAACATCAACCCACTAAAAATGTGTGCTTCACATCGGTAACTCCATCTCTGATAGGATTGTCATTATTTTACAGTGACTGAGTCATGCAGCTATTGTTCAATAAATGACTTTCAGATTAAATAAATACATTTGATATTGTGTATTTCAACTTTGTAGCATAATATTAAAAAATTCCTTTTGTGTAGCTTGAGATGTTTCTTTCAAAGGCAGCGTTTATATTGTTGACATTTATTTTTAGCCTCTTATTAAAGGATATTGAACAGTGTTTTTCTGCCTTTTTTATACTTAACAACAAATTATATATATTATTGTTATTATTATTATTATTGAAAGGAATCTTGTTTGAGCATTCAAGAAGATCTCTTTCTTCATGGGCAGACATTTCTTACAATGCACACTGAAATTTTCTAAGCCAATGTTTCCATGGAACAAGGCACAGTTTGTATAGGACTACATGTCTGCGTGTTGAGTACTTGAAAATAATTTAGATGTACATGAGAGGTTGGGGATGTTCCAGCCTGTCTATCTATGTGTTCCCAATCAACTGTTAATGGCAGCATCATGAATATTCCTAATTGTATGAGGCAGTAACATCTACAGCCTGTCTCTGTCAGTGTGAGTAAAGACTGTGATGGCAGCGTGCATGTGCTGCCTTGTGAGTTAGGTTTGGCTACCAAGGGCACAAGTTACTTCTTCCTGAGCACCCTTCAGAGTTGCTTTATTTTCTCTGTGTACCTTGCTGTATTTTTGAGTTACCCTCAGCTTCAGGTTCTATTTGTCCATCTCAGTAGGAGGCCATGTCATTCTCTTAGACAGCACATAGATAAAGTCAGACTCCTACTTAGTAGTTCCTGCTGACAGTGCATGCTTTTATAGATTGTTTTCTTCTGGGGTGCTGTTACTTGAAACTTGTTTCTTAACTTCTTTATTTTCCCTTTCTTGTAGAGTTGGCATGGCCAACAATAGTCCTTGCCTTGTTGCAGCATTCTTTGGATTTCCCTAAACTGATCCCAGCCAAATTACAGCTCCTTGTTGATCCTGACCCCAACCAAAGCCCCCTGAAATCTATCAGAATATATAAATATAAAAAGATGTATAACTTTGTTTTCACTTCTATTTTTTTCGATTTTATTGAATATGTTAAAAGCAAGTAGCTTTCCATACAAGCAAGTCAAACATAAATAAAAATCAAACTAAAGTCAGTTCAGCCCCCATCCATAAGAAAGAGAGGAAGGCCAACAGCCAGAGTAAAACTTTAAGATTTGAAAAAAGTGGAAAGAATCCTTTTCCCCATTATAAATGCTTATTCTAAAATGTTACTAATTAAATCCGGCCAGGTTTTTAAAAAGTTTTGAACAGATCCTCTAAGTGAGAATTAGATTTTTTCCATTTTCAAATAGTATAGAACATCAGTTACTCACTGATTCAAAAGTGGTGGGCTAGGATTCTTTCAGTTGAACAACATACATCTTTGTTTTCACTTCTAAAACTTGTGTTTTTTAGATAGGTACCCTTGGAAAGCTTAGTGTCCTTACTCCCATAGCAGAAGACTTCAGGAAAAGCTGGCCAATAACACATTTCTGTAATGCATAGGGACATTTCTTCACATCGACCTCAAAAGTTTGTATTTTTCCATCTTTTCCATGTTCTCTTCCATCCTACAAGAGATGTATTTTACAAAAGTTAAAGATCACAAGGGCAGCTTACAAGTTGAATAATTCCTTCAGTAGATTAAAAGACTTGACCGGTCTTGTTTGTCTCAAGCAGAAGATAGCTGGTACTGTATCTTCTATACAGTAGTTTCCACTTTATTTAAAAAAGAGGTCTTTCTGTAGGAGTTACAGTAATACTATAAATGGAAAGGAGATTCCTTTCTTTTTCTTATCATCTTCATCAGTTAATTCACCATCACCAAATTAATGTACTGCGTAAGTTACCAAATGGAATATCTTGCTTTACTTTCTGAGGTGAGATGTTAAGCTACATCTTACTAGATTTAATTTGATTATAAAAAACATTTTGTTCTTTTTTTCATAAGCGACTTTTTTATGTTTTGCCTCTGAATGTATCTTTGAGATAAATCACAAATGACTCACTGTGTTCCCTGAAAGATGTTGCAGTATTTAAAAATTGTGCATTTTACCGTAACCTCTCTGTTTTTTCTCTCTTCCCACCCACACGTTGTGAAGAGCAGTGCACTTTATCCTTTAAATTATCTTGGTTTAAATGTCTCTCTTTTTCCGCTTTCATTGTTTTTGAAAAGGGTTCTGTGTAAGAGAATATTTCAAGGAACAGAGGAATCTGGAGAAACAAACCAAACTCATAATTGAGTCACTTCAGAAGTGGGTATCAGTTCTGCTGAAGACGTGACACAACAAGCCAATTAGAGACAAAACAGTAAGAGCAAAGAGAACAATGGTAGCTCTGTAGAATATTAAAGAGTCCTATTGTGGATCAAGGGTTGTAATTCCCAAGTGGCCATTAGCCTTTGGCTATCAAAGCATTAATTGGGCTATTACTGGTTTATTTTTAGCAGCAGACTGCCTCCAACACTGTTCGTTTAAACTTGACAGGACACTACAAAGAAACATGTTTACAAAGCTCCCAAACCCTGTAGGCACATTATTAGCATGCAGAATTTACAGTATCTAATTAAGCATTTAAAAGCGGCCCCTCCGGAATGTACTGTGTGTTACTGGCATCATGCAGGATAGGGCCACTTCACAGTTCATCACAGCCCAGGAGAAGAACGTTCTGTGAGCTTGTTGTGGTTATCCTTATTTTGATGTAAGTGAGACAAGCCTCCAAACTTTTGTTTAGTCTGTTTCTTTACATTGGCTTATTGTATAATGTTAGAATTAAATTGCCTGGCATCACTCTTTTGTAGATGAAAGGATGGCTAAATGTTTGTAAGATTCACGTTTGAAAGTAATTTAAAATGTATAATTGTAATTGTAATGAATAAGCAGTATGACAGAGGAATGGACCGCTCCAGGAGCTTGGACACTCCCATTATGGATGGATTTTTCTGTGCCTACACCGGTTTACCTCTCAAATTCCAAAGATGTTCATTTGGTTGAAGTGCAACTCAGTATTGTCCATGTATGCATCAATTTGCTCCAAAATGGATTAGCAACACCCAGGATGGGTTGTAGCCCCATGTCACCCTGTCTTAAAATAAGTGGACCCAGACAGTGACTGGATTAATAATTGTGAATTTCAGAAAAATCATAAATCCTAGCAGTTACACTAGCTACCTTCTGCCTTCTGTCTTCATGCGAGAATGGCTGCACTTAACTAACAGGAAATGACAGCAGAAAGACACAATGCACTTAAATGAAAATCCTAATACTGTTTCCTATCCTCACAGGTGGTGCAGTGGTAGTGCTGCTGCTTTGCAGTAAGGAGACTGTGGAAGATTGTGGGTTCGCTTCCCGGTTCCTCCCAGTGTGGATAGCGCTTTGAGTACTGAGAAAAGCGCTATGTAATGTATTATTATTATTAAACAGAGGGCTAATTTTAAGTGCATATCTTATGGATCCTGAGTGTGAATCCCAGGCCCAGCTGCTGTCTGCAGCAATTCAGTGTTAATCCTGCCGTGTACCTGATGCTGCCAGGATAATCACGGCCCACAACAATAATGAATCGGATTCATTCAAGGTTTGAAAATAGTGAGTTAGTTGACGACACTCTTGTTCTGTGAATATCTTGCTAATAGTTTTGATGTGAGGTTATTAGTAGCTAAGGAAAGGGTAACTAGATCTGTGTTGTTCTGTTTCATTTAGAGCTTTTCGCTGTCCTGTAACACTTGTGTAAAAAACTGTCCCCAGACTAATACTTACTCCATTACATTGATCTCTTTTGTAAAGTACTTTGGATAATTCTGCTAAATTATTAAATATAAATGTAAATATTACATCTATCCAGCCATTATCAACCCTATTTAATCCAATTTGGTGTCAAGGGAGCTGTACTAATCCTGGAACCTTAAAGATAGAGCATCAGACAATCTCCATTTATTTCAGACTTGATTGCAGTCTGCCTTAAAGAGATTGGCTCAACAATTGCCATTTTCAATTCCATGGCTAATTATGAAAAAACATCCATTGAGGGTTAAACAAAAAACACTCATCTACATTTTTCTCAAGTGAATGACTGCAAAATAATTTTTAAGTGAGACCTTCTACTCAATGGTTAGATATTGTCGACATGTATCCTAATTTATTTTGTCAAAAAATTTTCCATATTGTTATATTTCATTTAGATTATTAGCACTATACATAATTTTAAAAAAAAATCTATAAATGTATTTAAATGGAGTGAGGCACAGAAGTGTGCAGTTAACACTGTAGCCTAAAATTGAAGTTCGTAGTCCCTCTATGTCTTTTTGGGTTTTCCCAGGGTACTCTGCTCAGCCCACCTTTCAAAAGTATGCATATGGGTTTTAGTCAGCCCTAAATGAGTGAGTGTGAGTGTTTATAATTGACTGATTTCAGTGTTTCTCCAGTGCCCTTTGCATCTGTAGTAGATAAAGCTGATTCGGGAAACGGCATGGGTAGATACTTCAGTCGAGACCAATGAAATTATTGTTGTCTCACACATGTCTAGAGGTTGTCTTTCTTAGTTTAATATCTGTGGAAATGTGCTGATCCATGGCAGCAGCTCAATCTCATACTTTTGCTCTGTGTATGCTAATGGCTTTTGACAACATTCTGCTAAAATAAGGACACACTTTTTCAACTCATGAGGACTGTGTTTTTTGTACATAGTAGATGAGGGTTCCCTTAACACTAGTTATTAGTAATAAATGGTATTTGTTGACCATGTCCAAAAGAGGTAAATTAATAGACTTAATGTCAGCATTTGGTGTGAACTTCTAATCGCTGAAAAATGTCAGGCTGGCAGCAGGCCTACAGTTAGGTCATCTTAAAGAATACTAGCAGCTTTGGGAAGGGATCACATTTTAAAGGACACAGTGGCTTTTAAGTAGTGCATTATAATGAAGATGGTTCTTGCATTTCCCAAATCAAGAAAATGTACCCAAGGGCCAACACACTCCTGGGAAAAAATGCTATGCAGAATAGATCAGACATGGAAAGTAAGGACCCAGCTTTTCTAGACCTATAATACAATCACTCTCCAAATATTAATTACTTAATATAATTATTCATTCAAGCCAATGCTTTGATAAAAACATATAAATCAGGGCTTAAATACTGTATATAAACACACACACATCTATCTATCTATCTATCTATCTATCTATCTATCTATCTATCTATCTATCTATCTATCTATCTATCTATCTATCTATCTATCTATCTATCTATCTATCTATCTATCTATCTATCTATCTATCTATCTATCTATCTATCTATCTATTGTGGAACATGCCCCGGACACAGACAGGCAGACACGTTGTAATCACCCCACACACGTTTATTTACAAGGTGCTCCATATTTACAGTTCAGTGCTCACAGTTCCTAAGTCCCCAAAGTCCTGGCCACAACACAATGTCTTCTCTTCAGGCCGCCTCCTCGTCTCTTCTTCCAGACCTCGTCCTTCTTCTACCCGACTCAAGTCAACGTATGAAGGGGGGCGGCCCCTTTTATATGCACCCGGATGTGCTCCTGGTGCTTCCCGGCAATCTTCCACCGGCACTCCCCAGTGTGGCGGAAGTGCCAGCTGCATACTCGGAAGCACTCCGGGTGTCCCCGATCCTCTTCCCCCCAGCACTTTTGGGTGTGCTTGCCTCTATGAAATCAAAGACTGGAGACAAGTCATGTTAGTAACTGATTACATTTATATAATGTTTTTGTTGCTACTCAAAACGCTTAGATAGAGGGGAACCACTTCAACCACCACCAATCTGTAGCACCCACCTATATAATGCAACGGAAGCCATCATTACACCAGTATGCTCACAACACATAAGCTATTAGGTGGTGAAGAGGTGAGAGATAGTTAACCAGCGAGGGACAGGGTATGATTAGGAGGCCAGAAAGGATGGAGCCATAATGGCCAGGACATCAGGATAAACCCTACTCTTTTCAAAAGACTCACAGGGATCTTTAATGACCACAAAGAATCAAGACCTTGATTTTACATCCCATCTGAAGGACAGTGCCATATGTGTCCCCATCACTGCACTAGGACATTGGCATCCTCACACAGACCACTGGGTAAGCACCCCCTACTGGCCTCACCAACACCTCTTCCAGCAGCAACCCAAGCCTTTCTTCGATTGTGTCCTATCCAAGTACTGGCCAGGCCCAAACGTGCGTAGCTTTAGGTGGATGACCTGTTCTGAAGTGCATTTGGTATGGCTGTTGGCTTATTAAAGTTAGCTAAGTACCAACAAGCAAATAATTGTGTCTACTAATAGCTGAAAAATGATATAAATATATCTATTCTTCTACCTTTTCATACTGAGAAAGGGGAACACTGGTATCTGATATTGTTTCGAGACTTGTATGACAATCTTAGTATATTTTACTTAACACATTCAGTCAACCAAGTCCACAAATATACCAGCATCTTAGGAAGACAATTTGCTTATTTTGAGGAGTAGCTGCAAAATGATCTAGAGGTAGTAAATCATTTTAAATATTAATGTGAGACAAAAACAATGTTGTTTTAAAAATTTTGTTTGATTCGATTTTCAGAAGTTTGGTATTATATTCAGTACCTCTAGGTTTCATGATGCTGAAATGAGGACAAAACCCCTAGAAATGTTGTTACTTCTTACCGAGGAAAGATATTCACTAATTAAGAAAAAAAACACCGTAGACTCAATGAGTGTCTAGATTCTCTTTTTTGCACTTACTTGTTGTTAATACAAAGCTAATTGAGCCCCCTCTCCCACAGCATTGGGATCAGTACAGTCTTGTGGATAGTCATTGGAACTATTTGTTTAAGTTTTAAACAGCCACTCTGGAAATAAGGGTTTGGGAAAGTGGGCACAATTGCTGATGGCTCATTGATTAGCTAATTAAAAAGACAGCTGTTAAATAAAATGCTTCAATTTAGTGCTTATGTATAAAGCTCTAAATCAATTTGTTATGCTGTCTTTTATAGAACGCCCAATGCTAGAAAGTATTTGCCATCGTGTTTTAGTCAAATGCTAAAAGGCTGCTTCAGTAAAATGCTGAATATTTTTTTCTGCTTGTTTCCAGTCATGCCGCACTTGCTGGGCAACATGTGCAAAGGATTTATTTCCCAGTATGTTTCAGAGCTAACAAGGTTTACAGCTGTTCATTTCTAGAGCTATTTTGTGGTTTTCAGTTTCCTGCCTGCATTGAACATTTTGCTTTTGAAAATATTTACAATTTTTTGAACACTACTTACATTTCATAATAGTGAGTTACTGGAGCTTACTTTGTTATCCCTGAGCATAAGCTAGATATTAATCCTGGATGGGATGGCAGTTATTTGCAGGAATCAATCACACATGATGAGCTAATTACAAGTTGTTGCTTAAGCTGTTTTGAGGAGTGACAGAACCAGAGACCCATGAGGACAGAGGGAGCATATGCAAACCCTACACTGACACCAACACAGGCTCCTAGAGCTGGGAGCCACTATACACACTCTTTAAGGTGCATTAACGATGACTACAATAACCAGTTGCTCTAATTGCGGTAATTTTATTGTGTATGGGAGTAGCATGAACCAAGGTCATTCAGACAGATACTTAAAGAAGAATACTTGACCACACAGTTATAGAAGCTCAAGTTACACAGAAGGGCTAGCTAAGACGCTGAATACAAAAAAACAATCATATTCTTGCATGAAGAACAGCAGAAGTTTCCTTTATCTAATGGCCAAGGTCATAATGAATCAACAACAATAGGACAGTTGAGCTTCTCTTGCAGCTGCAAATAATTAGAGCTTACTAGGACAAATTAGGCTTAAAGCTCAGCCAGGTACTGTATTTGTGTAATCCCATCATTCAATGCACCTAAACACTGGGCAGAAAAACATGGCAATCAAAGGTAATATCAAACTACATGGAAAATATTCATATATTGATAATGAGATCCTACACAAGGTAGCACTGTTTTAAAATACATTCAATTATATAATTTCATCCTACTGCACCATACCACCAGTTACAAAGAGAACTCAACACAGCTTGGTGGATGCTCTTTTTTAGTGCTTATTCTTTAAAGATAAGCTTCAATTTAGATTGGGAAAAATATACACTAACCATTGCACCATTTTATTAAAACAGCAACTGACATGTAAAAAGCAGTGATGCCGGTTTTTCTTTCGGAAACTTTTTAACCAGTCTTGTAATAGTTACTGTATATGAGCAGAGTAGTCTCTTAATCATTGAGCTGCTCTAAGTGCATCACCAGGCGTATACTGTGAGCACAATACAAGATCTCCACTCAAAATGGAATCAAAGTTTGTTAAGATTAGAGAAGACACCAACGCAGTAGACCAAAGTGTTAAATGCAAATGGAGATGGGCTTAGTTGGAGTAAAAGTGGGGCGAAGAACAATGCCTTGTTACTTGGTGTCAAAGACCTATTGATGAACTTGATGTTTGTTTCTGCACTCTTTGGAAATTTTGGATTTTCCTCTTGTGATCTTCCTACTTTGTTGCATTCACATGAGTTTCAAGCTGAGCTTTTGGGTTGTTGCTGTTGGTGATAAGCATTTAAAAATGAGCAAACTAAATATATTAAATGTGCATCATATAGTATATTATGGAGGAATACTTTGGACAAAATTAATTAATTAAATAAATATGCAAAAAATACTTTGTTAAATTTGACACTAAATAAATATCAACAAACTGATATGTGAGCATAAATAATTAAATGAGTCATGAAATATGTTTTATGGCTTATGTATTTAATTGTTTCTTAATACATTTGTTTCAGTGACACTGAACGCAACACAAAATACACTTTGAAATGAAAATTGTCATTTTCACCTGTCAAAGTTGAGAAGGTGGGCTTTAGTGAGTACTGTTTCTTGATTGGTGAATTGTCAGTTAAATGCATACTCAAAGTTGTGACTAAGTGCAAAAGTCCAAATGTGGAAGAAATAGTTGCCCGCAAATTACTATACAAAGCGGCAGCTTTAAGTCAAGAAGTTCTGAATGCATTATCAGGGGTCTGCATCTGAAGTGACTGCTGCAAATTTAGATTTATGTCCACTCTAGAGATGATTCACCAATCAAAACACAGTATTCACTAGAGCCCACCCTCTCAACTTTGATGGGTAAAAATGACTGTTTTCATTTCAATGCGTGTATCATGTTGTGTGTTGTGTCAATGAAATAAGTAAGTGAAGAAGTAAATGAATAAATACATAAAGAAATAAGCAACAAGAAACATATTTCATCCAACATTTAATTATTTATGCTCATGTATATACTGTAGTAATTGTGTCTTTATTAATTTATTGTCATGTTTCATAACACATTTATTTATTTGCATATTTATTTTATTTTGTCCTAAGTATTCTTTCATACATACAGTAGCTCCAAATGAAATGCGAACATAAATAAAGAATTTCTGTCTGACCTGTTTGTAATATATATATATATATATATATATATATATATATACGACATTTGAAGCTACGGTTGGTAGTAAGTGAAACAAAGGTACAGTTATGACATGATGGCAATCAAATGCATCAAGGCAGCCATGCATGATCTCCAGTTTACATCAACATTACCGGGAGCGACAGCCACCACATCTGTTGCTACGTCTATGATGGACTATATATGCAAGCCCAAAATACATATTGCCACTGTTGTCACAGAAAATGTGATATGGAATAGCAGATTTGTGGCTTAGAAAAAATGTGGCAAATTTTGAATAAATAAATAAATAAATGAATGGCCAGCTCAATCGCTGTGGGTGTGCGTGCTCATGCAGCTGCGGGAGGTTGGTAGAGTAATTGGGGCGAGACGCACCTACATGTGAGGGTGCGGTCTGTCTCAGTTGCTTCATCAGCTACCTGCAGTGCATGATTGAGATGCTGTGCCCAAAGAGGCATATAAGGATGAGCCGGCACAAGGAAAGGAAGACTGAGAGAAACAAAAGGCAGAATAAAGGAGGTTAAAGTAAGAAGAGGGAAGCAGGCAGGAAGATCTGAGCGAGTGAGCGATCGGGGAGGCAGGTAACCGTAAGGAGAGCCCCAGGAGGAGAACTGATGTGGTTGGCTTTCGGCTGAGCATTTATTGGAGCTGGAGTGATCGGAGGTGTAAGCAACTCTCCACGGAAGCCTGGGAAGGTGGCGGGAATCAGAGGTTTGGATTGTGAGCCTAACTGAGGTCCTTATAAGGTAAGGACCTAAGCCTGGGTCAGGATAGGGAACCTAGCAGGGACCTTGACCTGCAGTCAGAAAGAAGGCTGTGGCTGTCAAAGAGGCGTCTCATCTGCTGCAAGGCGTCAAGAGAGGTGAGCAGAGGAGATGTCAGTTTTTAGAGGAGTGCATCTGGGCTCACATTTTCATGGACAGTTTCCTGCCCTATGTTTGTTTTTAACCTCACTTTTATTGGATTTATTTATTGGAACTTTTAACCTCCACCAGCACCTTTTTATTTGATGGATTATTTATTTATTGAGCTGTTGCACTACACTGATATGAGCACTTTGGTTTTGACTATTTTTAATAAAAGCACTGAAGCACTTTTATATACCTACCCCTTGCTAAATGTGTGTTGTGCCCTCATCCGCTACCTTATCCCTCAGGTACATTAGAGGCTCCTGGGATGCAGCTGGTAGCTTGTAGTTGACCATCACCATCACACATAACCTCTTATTAACAATAAATTGCGTGAAATGCTGTCTGAGGATTCACAATGTAGATTGGCTTCAGGAAATCCTTAAACAGTGAGGAAATAGTAGACTGTGCACCTCACTTGTTTAAAGGCAGAAATGTTCCTTTATTCTTCTGTTATTTTCATTTTAATTTCATTATTTTCTTTCTGCCATTAAATTCTTGTTTCGGTTGCACTCTTATTTATTTTGATAGTTATGAAGAGAAAAGTAAGCACCCTTAAAGTTATTCATTGTTGTCAGGTTTAGCTAATACGAAAATGTTGCAATTTTCTTTTTCATTTCAGTTGCTGCAATAGTTAAATATTCATTTGTCATAATGAAACTAAGCACTTGAAATTTGTGACAAAAAGAGGCACTTTGTTCACAATATTTATATAATATTGAAATTTTACATTAATTCACGTTCATGTTATTTTAGTTATATGGGTATTTGTTATAAAACCTCAGTATAAAGTTTACCATCTCTTGCCCAATATTTCCTGCTCAGGAATTTTTTCTTGCTTTAACACCTGAGCTTGTCTTCTTAATGACTTTTTGTACATGTAGGTCTTTGTAGATATATAAGTAAAATTGCAAAGAAAGAAATCCCTTTGTTAATATTTTTGCATATTGAAATCCAGAAACTGATAGTCTCTTGAATTTAATTGTTAGTGCAGTTCTCTCGACTTCAGCCCTTCTCTACTTTGCAAACCTCTGTGCCTTCTTCCACAAACAGTGGCATAACTCTTGTGCTTGGCAACCTGAATGCAGCTTGGTGTTTTGCATGTTAAAGATGATATAAATCCAGGAGATGAAAATGTCACAAAGCAGGTTCATTTTGTGAAGGGGTTTTGATTGCTGCTCACATATAATTGATCGCAGGCAGGACTAAGAAACTCTCAAAATGTCATAACAATTCAAGTCTGATAGTATGGCCAGAGCAATCAATGGGATGTGAAAAAGGTATGGATTTAGTCTTTAGCCATAGGGCATAAAAACAAGATGTCACCATGTGGCATTTGCCAAACACTACCATCTTTGTGAGCTGCTATCATGGAGTTGTACAAGGTCAGTCTTGTCTTAATGAACTTATTCATAAAAGGTGGTTCCTGATTGATAATTTAATATCTCTCAATGAAAATATGCACTCTGGAAGGATGTCCCAAACACATTAGACATGCATTTAACAAAATAGATAGCTTAGATATATTCACATATAACAAGATGCTTATTAATTCAATTAAATGCAGCATCCATTTTTATTTAATAAAATGTCTTTCATGGTTAATACCACCCTAGGGCCCCTTCCAGATCAAACAAGGATTTAGTCTGAAGCAGCACAGGGTTGCAAGGCAGACAAGCCAAAACATAGCAGCAAAAGTGAAAAGGTCTTTAAAGGAATACTCCACCCAAAAATTATATGTTTCTTATATATTACATACCCGATGTGATTTGTAGTGATGGCCAAGAAAAATTTATAAAGAACACAGATAACAACGCTTCTGATACAATGATGGCTTTGAAAATCAGAGCAGTGCATGAACATGAAGCACGTTCGTTTGACCAATGAATGAAGAGGAGAGACATGGTCCTGTTTGAATATGTTTCCTCTGCATGTACTGCTCTGATTTTTCAGAATTATTTATTTGAAAATATTTTAGCAAAAGTGTGTGTGTTTTACATGTTATGAGCATACGACTAGATGACTTGACATGTGGATTGTGCTACATGAGTAACAATAGATTTCGTCACGAGTGTTTCTAATATTGCTTTCTGTTGTCCAGTTCTATCAGAAGCTTTGTTATCTCCATTCACCATTAAAACATGAAACTAACAAATTTTCTCGGCCTTCACTACAAATCACACGGGGTAAGTAGCAAATCAAAAAAATATGATTTGTAGGTGGAATATTCCTTAAAAAAGGTAAGAGCTTGCAAAGCAGCTGAAATTTTTCTAATCCTTTTGCAGATCAGTTAAGCTCTATAGACATATGCTGTTCCTGTGTGTCATACTTTTCTTTTACAAACACCACCACAATGCTGATCAATCAACAAGCCAGAAGTAGAATTACTTGACTGATTACACAGTAAAATCGTCAGGGTTAAATAAACATTTTGCCTGTTAAAACAACACTTTAAATGTTCATTTTATTGTGTACCACCAAGAGGTTATTACTTTTCAGTTTCGTATGGGCTAGTATTTATAATTCTTGGTTGAGATTTGGCTTCTAGTATGAAAAACAAATGGCCTTTCTACTATCACCTACCCTTTTTCATGTCACACCACATCTGTCTTTGGTCAGATTACCCCATTTTTTGACACCCATCGCACACCCAACCTTTTTGGAAGGGGTCCTCTCTCTGAATTGCCTTAATTTTTCCTACAAGATTTTTTGGGGAGTTTTTTCTTGTCTTCTTAGGGAGTCCAGGCTGGTGGCTGTCATAAAACAGGTTCTGTTAAAACCCATTGAGGCATCCCTTGTCTGGTTTTTGGCTATACAAGAAATAAATTGTTGTTGCTGTTGTTCTCATTGTATATATTAATGATATTATTTCTGACATGGATAATAAACCTAGAATATTCACAGATGATACTAAAACTGCTGGGAGATCACATACTTAGGAGGCAGAAAAACAATTCAATCTTCAAAACAAGAACATTCTTCAAAGTGAAAACACTTAGAAAATACAGTTTAATGTGGAGAGGTTAGAAGTGCTTCCCACAGGCAAAGGGAATATTCATTATAAATAAAATATGGGTGATGCTGGCATATAGCAAATAGCCCTTTGAAAATGATTTATGATGATACATTGTCATTGTCGAGGCAATGTACAGAAGCATTTAAAAAGGCAAACAAAATGTTAGGTTATTTTTCAAGGAATGTAAGTCAAGACTCATCATGCACTAGAGAAGTCACACCTGGAGTGTTGTATGCAGTTACCAGTCTACCAAAAAGACACAGCAGTTCTAGAAGTTATGCAGAAAAGGGTGCAACTGTGGGCTAAAGGGCATGTCTTACTCTGACAGGCAAGGGGAATGTTAAATAGTGAAGGTAACATGGGGAAACTAATTCATGACATATGTTGAGCCACCTATTTTTCTGTACCTGCTTATTCCAATGCTGGGTTATAGTGGGTCTGACCTTAAACTGGCAGCATTGAATGAAATGGCAGCCTATCCAACACACTCACTCTTAGTGGACCTACTTATTATTACCAGTTTATGTAACATGCACAACCTTAGAGAAAACTGCAGAATCTTTAGGGAAATGATGTGAACAATGGGAGAAAGTGCATGCAGAGAGGGATTTTAACTGGGTAAGAACCCTTGTTCCAGGGGCTGTGAGGTATGCAACCCTTGTGGAAGCTTATGTTAAATGTAATGTAATTAAATTGTAAATGTAATTAAAGAAAAATCAGTTCATTTAAGATACAAACTGTAATCGGCAAGAACATCTTACATTTCTCAAGTGAAGATTTGACCTCCTTAACTATTGATGATAGGGAAAAATCTCCACCTGATTGGAAAATGAACTTTGGCTGTGGCTAATCTCACACCTTAAGCTGCCCTTGGTGTCTGAGAATGGACAGAGGATAGTGGGGAATGCGCACTCTACATCTCATTAAAAATTGTTCTCAGTTCTCCTGTAAAGCACAGGGCAGAGAAGCTATAAAGTTTAAATTAAGAAGACAACAGTCTTTGGGAATGTCCTATTTGTTGATCAAGTTGAATATGTTTGGCAGAGTGAAATTCCATAAAACCTGCAGTTAAGAAATTCATTTGGAAATAAAAGCACTTATGAAATCTCCAGGGTTTTGGATAATAATAGTAGCCATCAATAGCAGATAAAATCAGAGAGACAATACATTTTTTAAGAAAATCTGGGAAAAAAATGACACTCCACGAAGGTCATATTCTGGTCCTGTGATACAGAGTTCACTCAGCCACTGAAAGACATCATCCTTCCTAGTTAAAAACTTCCAGATGTTCCCTTTTGAAGAGTTAGAGGCTAGCAGAATCTTGTCCAGACAGATGGCAGAAATTTCTTCTGAGTCTCCCTTGCTTAATTTAATTGAGTCAATCCATCAGTCAGTCTTTATTGCTCTGCGTAGAGGACCCTTCCTGATTCACATTATCAAAAATTGTTTAACCATAAGAGACAACGTAAAAAAAGACAGCACATTAAATACAGATCCCTCACACAAAGAAAGAGGGGAAGTGAATAGAACGAGAGCCTGCATGGACAGCACTGTAGGCATAATAAGGGCGGAGATGATTCTTCTGGAAATATTAGTGTGTGATGAAACAATGCGTGAGGCCGTGTCATTTATCAAATGTCAGAGAAAAGAGGAGAGTCCCCGGTGCAGCACTGAACGCTGTGAGAAAACTGAAGGATCTCAGCTCAGGTACCACTTTAAACAAGCAAAGCAGCGTTGACAGATATATCAGGCATTTGTTTTATGAGCTCTGTAGAGCAGTAACAGAGTCTTGAAGATTGTAAATGAAAAGAATTCAGTGCATTAAAACTAATCACAATATTTGTTTAGGGCTTCATACACAAACTCTGTAGTACTTGACTGTGTGTGTGGGTGTATGTGTGTGTTAAAATGTTACTCTTATCAATATGATTAGAATTATTATTATATTTACAGTTCTTGTTACTTAAAGAAATAGAGCCTGTTAAAATTCTGAAAAAAAAAATCATTTTCTGCTTCATTTTTCTCCCTTTGCCTATTAGGGGGGTTTTCTTTCTATCCTATTGATTGACAGCACCTAGCCCACTACCAAACACTCTGCACTTCCATTACAGTCCGTGGATATTTTGCTAAACTGATGCTGATGTCCACACTTGTGCACATATTCCTTTCCAATGCTTACTACATGTGATAGCATGAAAATGGCGATAGAGTCGAGATACAGACCTCTACAGCTCTTCTCCATTGATGAGCCAATCAAATTACACTTTTCCACTAACATTTAGCTTCCTTTTGCATTACACATCAATTATGTTACGCAGCACACCCAGTCATCTGTGTCATTCTCATAAAACATCCTCACATTGTGTTAGGTACACTGACTCAGAACGAGACAGTAATTTTTTTCAGAAAGGGACCAGAAGATCAGAGAGTAGTAGAAACTAAAGAATGCAAATCAGTCAATCACTAAGTTCAGAATGCAAGGCAAAATCACCTGTGAAAAGAAACAGATAACCCTAACCCTAACCGTAACCAAAACTAGATTTGCACATACTGTTTTTATCCAAAATTTAGATATTTAAGAGATACACACATTACTTTTAATGTGGTCACGTCATGTTATACATTCCAGGATCGTTCTGGGATTGATCAGCATGCCAAAAAGCAGACATAATCTGTCTAAAAATGGTCGTGCTCATAAGAAAAAAAATATGACATCAAGGCAAGACAGTAATTATTTCCTACTCACCAATTCAGTTTGCCATAAAATGAAAAACTAACATCATGGTTGGGTCCCTTGATGTTCAACTCGCCTATATGGGAGCATACTTGTTGAAAATTCATCCAGGAAAACCTACAAAAATTTAATTAAGACTACTAATTATAACATTAGGATTGCGGAAGGGTTATTTTACTTAGGAGTAATTACGACTATAAAGTAAGTGTGTCGCGTAGTAGAAGAGTCATGTAAGGCTGCAGGCTTCAGGCAGAACATGCTAAAGATTTTCACAGTGTAAATCATATGACATAAGTATACAGCTAGGTCATTCTCGAAAATGCTGCTGTGTATGTGACAAGTCAAAGACATACTATACTGCATAGCAAAGGGAGAGGAGGAGGGGGAAATCTAAAAGTGATACAGACACTTTTCACTGGACTCACTGGCAGCTTTTGATATGATATGTGTCTCTAACTCTGGACAAGAGGTAAGATGCTGACATTCAGTTGTATACTGTGTGGAATCACACAGTGACCTAAAGATGTAGTATAGGGTACAATTTGAAATGAGTGGATATCAGGGAGCTTTTAAATTTTTGGCAGAGTGAAAGTCAGTTCACAAAAAGAAGGATGGATGAACATAAATGACCATATTTGTAAACAGGTGACCTGACCATTACTTAATAATAGTAACAGTAAAAGTAACTGAGTTTGAAAAAAGTCTCTCGAACAGTAATAGAGCAGCTAGAAATCACATTTACAATTAGATTTCCACACTGACAGGGTATAATACTTGTATTCTTATTTAGCTGTACAGATTTTTTTGTTTATTGTTAGCCAGCAAAACATCAAATGAATATTCTGGGCTGTGTGTTCACTTTGTGAAACCACCGAAAGCTCAAGATTGCTTCTTGTGCACATTTGATTTGCAGTATATCAGAGTATAACTGTAGTGTCATCGGGAATGCATAAAGATGCTTGCCGTGTTGGATTTCATAAGATATAGTGACCATTGGGAGGTGTGAAATTTCCAAATTTGAGCTGATCTTTTTATTTAAATGTGCTTAAAGTTACAATAGAACTTATTCTAGCACTTTAACATTTTTGAATATGTTAACTAACTCTGCATGGCCCTTAGAAAAAAATGTATTTCAAAAATTTTAGTTTTAACTATTAGGTAAATAGCAATCGGACATTATTTACATGCCAAATGTATACAACAGTGGACAACAGAGCTAAAAAAAACAAGCCACACGAACACTTGTCTGTTATCATCTGATCTGGTAAGCTGAGAAAATAAGAGGATTATCTGTGCTTGATATTTTCATGATTTTATTATGTCATTTCATTTTGTCTGATTTTTTTTACTGCAGTTATCTCAGACACTGGTGTACAGCATGAGTGAAGACGCATCATTCATGACACAGTCGATTGTCAAACGAGCGATGTTACTAAGTAATCAAAAAGCCAATTTCTGTGCCCAGTGTGATCAAGTAACACACCTCTGTTTTTATTCAATTCCTTTTGTGTTATTGCATCATAAGCTGGTTATTTATACCCAGCTCTTTTTTCTGACCAGAATCTACCAAGCAGCCATACTGCCATATGAATAAATGTAGGAATCTGGTAAGAAGTGAGAGTGCTGTACAGAAATAACTAATTAATGAAATCCATACAATATTTAACACTTAAAATACTTAATATTCAACAATGTAATGGCAAAAATGAAAGTTCAGCATTGTATAGTTTTTTTATTCATTTTAACGATTTGGAGAAGATGTGGGGACATGCAAGAAATTTGCAAATGCCAGTACCCGGAGGGCAGGATTTAGCCCTGCAGTAGACCTCAAGGAAAAAAGAGAGAACCATAATGGCAGTAGCTGGAAAGGTCATGAATATGCCAATGTCGGCTGCTAATGGACATTAAATGTGCTATGTAGCCCAGAAGGGCATTGGGCTAAAGCATGAGAGAGTGAGGCAGCATGGGTGGAAGTATTCAGTGCTCGTAAAGGGTTGAAAGCTCAAAAGACACTCTATTAGACCATAGTATCACTCTAGTAAAACAG
This sequence comes from Erpetoichthys calabaricus, assembly GCF_900747795.2. Lineage (NCBI taxonomy): Eukaryota > Metazoa > Chordata > Cladistia > Polypteriformes > Polypteridae > Erpetoichthys > Erpetoichthys calabaricus. The sequence goes on from NC_041403.2 coordinate 133,418,768, forward strand.
ACAGCATTAAACTGCTCTGGAGAACCTGCAGTTTATGGGCAATAGAAGGCTCAGAGGTGTATGGACACCAGAAACTGCTAGAGAAAGTTTTAGCTTGGTTGTAGCCTGCAGCAAATGTAGGATTAATGCTCACCCAGATGTGACACCAGGACTAGGTTTAATAGCCACTTTACAGACAGAAGTTGTACCACTCCTAGAGCCGGCACGATTACAATATGTGCTGTCATCCTAGAGCAGCAGCCAAAAAAAAATAATAATCCGGGGCACGAGCAACCAACTCTACTTTCCTACTACACCACCCTAAATACAGAGACACACCAGTGAATGCAAAGTTAAGTTGAAAAATGATTATTGGAAGAAATCACACACACTTAATAAACACTCCTATATACATATAATCGCACTGCAGCGCTTCGCACCCCACACAAATCATGGCACAAAACACTTAACCACATACACCACTAATACATAAATATGAGAGAAAGAAAAAAAATGAAAAAATTAATGTATTCATAGTCCTTTAAATATTATTTGTTGGGGATGACTATCTACAGTCTGTGGTGGGGAATGATGCGCCAAACCATACCATCTGTTCCAGGAAATGTACCGATCAACAGTTCCTTGTGCTGGCCCATCAGGTACTCTCCCGAATGCCTTCACCAGAAACGGAAAATAATGTGTCCTCTAATGAACCTGGGTTCACCTGATGTTTTCCATGCTGTGTCAATCTCTTTCCCTCTTGCCTTTTTCTTTATTGGTGTCTGCTTCTCCGTCTCTCCTTTTTACAGTCACCAATTTAAATACTGTTGGCTCCACCCTATGCAGTCTGTTGGGCCCTCCAAGCCAGGTGCTCCCTTTTCCATTTACCAATGGCCGGCCTTACAAATTAAGCCATTCCACCATTATCAGGAATGAGGAAAGGTGCAAACTCACATATTCCAGATGACCATTACAAGGTGGAGAGGGCAGCATTTTGGTACTGGAATGGGCAAGTGGGCAATTGACACAGGCATTCAATAGCAATGTACTCAGACACGGAGAGGATGGAAGTTTTTTGTTTTACTCCTGTTTATCAATACTTTATTGTTTCCTGGATTCATTCCTTACATCAGTATTTCCTTCACCTTTTGCATCCTCTGCGTTTGTCTCTGTGTGGAGTCCTGCTTCATGCAGCTTCTCCTTTCACACTAAGCTATATTAGTGTGTTACATGATAGGATTATAAATTAGAGTTCCCTTTATACAGTATGAATGAATTGTGGATTGAATAAAAAGAGTAAAGCTGTTCATGGGATTTGAGTGTAAAAACAACAGAAACATCAGCAAATTATTTTTGTGTAGTACATAATCACACAGGGGGCGGCACGGTGGCGCAGTGGGTAGCGCTGCTGCCTCGCAGTTGGGAGACCTGGGGACCTGGGTTCGCTTCCCGGGTCCTCCCTGCATGGAGTTTGCATGTTCTCCCCGTGTCTGAGTGGGTTTCCTCCGGGCGCGCCGGTTTCCTCCCACAGTCCAAAGACATGCGGGTTAGGTGGATTGGCGATTCTAAATTGGCCCTTGTGTGTGCTTGGTGTGTGGGTGTATTTGTGTGTGTCCTGCGGTGGGTTGGCACCCTGCCCGGGATTGGTTCCTGCCTTGTGCCCTGTGTTGGCTGGGATTGGCTCCAGCAGACCCCCGTGACCCTGTTTTCGGATTCAGCGGGTTGGACAATGGATGGATGGATGGACATAATCACACAAGAATACCTCAATGGGTTTTAACAGGCCCTGTTTTTTCATAGCCCTCCTCCTTTACTGTCAAAGAATACAAGAAAAAACACTCCCAAAAAAACCTTGTAGAAAAAGGAGAAATATTTGGAGAGGCAATTCAGAGAGAGAATCCCTTCCAGGCAGGTTGGGCATGCAATGAGTGTCAAAAAATGGGGTAAATACAATACACAAAACAGAGCACAAGTACTCTTCTTTACAGAGCATACAAAGCACAGGTATACCAGCAGGGCCAATGTAATTTCACAGAGAGAGAGATAAGGAGCACACGCTGATACAGCACATTCCCACATCCACCACATGACAAACCAACTCAGGATCCCAGATTAAGACCCGAGTGCAGATGGAGTGGAACAGAGTGAGGTTTTTTATGGTGCCTAAAGAGCCAATTCTGCCACCAACCCCCAGGTTTTGCCCTGTAGGTTGGAGGGCCTACATGCAGGGCTGGATGCAGATTAACGTCATACCCAGGATGGAGCAATTGCAGGTTAAGGGCCCAACGAAGTAGAGTCACTTTTGGCATTTACGGGATTCGAACCAGTAACCTTATGATTACCAGTGCAAATCCCTAGCCTCAGAGCCACCACTCCGCCCAATTTCACAGAGCCAGATGTAAAATATACAGTATATTATGATGTCTACCCAAAATGCCCCAGTGAAACAAATAAATGTGTGACGTGTGTGTGGAGAACATATTGCATATGTCAGAAACAAAACATAACCTGTTAAAAGGGAAAGTCTTTCTGCAAAACTAAGTTATGCTTTACCATTTGAGTACATCAATGGACTTGTAGTAAAAGCGAACAATCCACTGCCTCCTGCTCTATAAAGCTGGTAACATTTAAGATGGTACAGTCACAGTCAATGTGAAGTACAAAGAATTGGCAGGTACATTAACGAAAAGAAATAATTGTATATTATCTATTCATACTAAATGGTGTGCTGCGACACCGAGTAAAAAAAGGAGGCGGAAAGAGCACCCATTAACCGAAATCTTTTTGCTCTTGACAATTAAGAGCCACCAGAGAAGCAGATTTCACTACATAGTACACTGAAAACAGTTCATGCGTGTAACAACACTCTAGCATTATCACAGACCATAGACAAGGCTGCACAATCTACACAAATAATTTCACATTACTGTCTAATGCTAAACATGCCATACAAGAATATAGTCTCAGAACTTTAACATGTGGCATATACTGTATATACAGGCCAGAGTACCTGTCTAAAGATAAGTTGCTGTTGTTACACCATAGAGTGATGCGGTAGTCAAAATGATAGACAGATATATGAAGATAAATAAATTAATCTTTAAGCTTCAGTTAAGTTATATTACTCGGCTCTTAAAGTGATTGCAGCAAGTGTTGCTTTTTATTTTCTTTCAGGATCAAGTGTTTTGTTCAGTTTCTTTTTCAATTTGTATCGCTTGTGTTTTCAGTTGCCCCCTGGATGTTTAAAGAGTAGGGACTGGAGGAAATTAGGGGTTTGTGTTTAGGAAAAAACCCTGCAGGTATAGCCTTTTCAGTGGTGAATCGTGCCACAACTCACCATAAACTTCTTAACAAGTTGTCACCAAAAGTGTACTTTTGTTCGAGAATCACATCTGACCCTACAAGACTACTGCTTAACCTATTAAAACCTGGACTTCTTTAAAGTGTAGGTAGGAAATGGAATACCAGGAATAAATTTAAAAAAAAAATGAGACAAATCGGAGGAAAATGTGCAAATTACCCCAGCAGGAATCTGAACCATTCAGCTATGGAGTAGAAATACAAACCACCATGGCATAAAGTCACTCTATTATAAAAAAAAATCTTGGGAGACGAGATGTGACTTTCAGAGAGACTTTTTGCAGTGAAGTCCTGTGAGACGGAGACTTTTAACATGAGATTCTTTCAAGTAACACCCTACTTACAACCATTTTCAAACAAGACCACGGTCATCTAACTTCAGTCGTGTGAATGCTTTTGTCAGACACACTTCCTGCGCTGTCAGCTCTTATACATTTTATCAGGACAATAATTTTATACGTTCTAGATGACACGTCAACGACTAAGCGAAGAAGAAAGAGCATGGACAAACATTCGAAAAAGTTGGTTTATTTATTGGAGAGAAAGAAACGATATTCACTCACAGGCAGTTATACGTTGCGTTATCACAGTGTAAGTCCAAACACGGAATCAAAATTCATTGCGATCCTGAAGAAAAGTTAATTCCAAATATTGTTTTTATTGAAGTTTTAAACTAAAAGTGAAAATAATACATGTGCAACAATTCCCATGAAAATAACAAACTCTTTAAATTGTATATGCAGTTAACCAAACCCAGGGGTGGGCGAGAGAAGCGAGCAGAGGGCGGGGCCCCCTAGTCTTCCATAATAATAGAAAATGAAAACAAGACATCAACAACAGTATACTGATTCTCTACATATACCAAACCATAATAAGAAACATACAAACTGACTTTAGAATATTTTAAACTGGATGGCCTATGTAGTCCACTTTATTTAAACATACTAGAAAATGATAATTGTGTAACAAAAAGGTGCCATACTGTATTTATCGGAGCCAGTTATAAAGCAACATTCTAATATGTATCCTGTCAATTTAGGTATTATAAAATGGGAAGCATTTTTGGTCCATGTAAATCTCTTTCCATGTAAAAGCTTGTTATCACAATGGATTCAAGAGGCGGGGGCTATCTCAAATATATTTCAATTATTTATTATAATTATTATTGCTTAAACTATAAGTCAAAGTATTTCATATCTTCTGTTTCATTATTCAGCTAAGCACACCTAATCAACATTTTTTCTTAATTTAAATCAATTTTCTCAAAAGAAATTTAAAAAAGAAATACTGCAAGTATCACCGTGATGAATTAAAAAACAGATCTGTCAATTTGGCCACAACCTATATGGATTTGCCTCAATAATAACGACATACTTAAGAGGGGAAGGGTGGAAAACTGTTAACCTTGCGTTTTTATCACAGAAGTCAAAGAAATAGTGTGAACAAACCCACCGACTGCAGGCTCCCGATGTGCGGCAGGTGATCATAGTCATTTGTCAAAAACGCCATCTTCCTTCAATCCCCCAGTTCTCTTCCTGCCTGCAATTTCTACTTCTAGCTTCATTATGTGATTGCACTGCCTATAGCTTCAATAACAGAATAATTAGAAATTTCTCCAGTCTGCATGGCTCCCCTGAATGCTGCTGTGTCTCTGTTTGAAGTCACCAATGAAGACCTTTCAGGTACAATCCTTGTCAGTTTGTCAAAACCTGTCATCGTGATTCACCAGCCATTCTTGCCAGGCTAATTGTCTTCCTTGGGATTTTGCAGAAAAGTGCCAGGCTTGTTTTAAATCTTGCTCGACTAACAGATCTTAGTATTTATCAGTGTGTATGTGTCAGCTTGACTTAGCTTGAAGTGCTTTTGAAGAAGCCATTCTCGAAGCTCATTTCTTGGCGTCGCCACAATGACGCTCTGTCGGCCTTGATATTTTGTCATTGTCCGCCAGTCTTCAATCAAATGGCTGCCAGGGCATAATGAGAATCATGAGAAAGTATGAAGTGGCCATAGGGCAATACCCCGGCCTTCGGGACCCCTTTGTGTATTTTCTGGACATGAAAGAATAGAAATGTTGGTGTTGTTAGCACACTATCTAAAAAAGAGAACAGCTATGGCTGTAAATATTTCAAGATCCTCAGGACACGCTTCACAAGCCTCAAAGAAAAGCAGCATTTTAACTAAAGATGGTATGATTTCACTGAGCACCGTCCTCCCTGGTTCTAAAAAGGAACTTGCGGTCTGGCTGAAGCATTACACATCTAAAGCTTTCAATGGTGACTTTTTATTGAAGTGGGACCCTGGTTGCATGTTGTAAAAATGCAAAGCAGAGTGGAAATTTAATATAATAAAACAAACGAGAAGGAAGGAGGTTTGTATTTGTATATCAATAAGCACAGAATTAAAAACAGTGACATCAGCAACATATACCAAAGGTAAGAAGACAGGCTGGGAGCCTCAAAGAGCAAATCTTGATGCTTTAGTTATGTGTTTATTTGAAACCTTTACCCAAGGTGTTTTTTAAGAGAGGAATAAAGTACAATTGTATAAATATGTTTTTCTAAAACTGAGGAAAAACAGTCAGATTAGGAGACTTGCTTTTTGTCAAACAGTGAGGTTTGATCTAGCAGCCTTAAGGTTTAAGATCCAAAGTCCTACCAGATGTTGTCAAACTGTGTTATTAAAATATTTTGTGCCTCCACAATTTAATTGTTTAGTTAAACGACTTAGCTTAAACACACATTGTCACAGAGGTTAGCTCTACTGTCTCACAACTCAAGAAACTGAATATCTTTTCACTGTCAGTTTGCACTTTGCACATCCTCCACGTGTCTGCCTGAGGTTTTCTCAGGACCCCCATCTGAAGTCATGCATGTTAGGCTGATTGGCATCTCTGCATCCTCCTGGAAGGAGTGAGTTTCTGTACATGTGTGAGAGTGCTTGTCCAAGACTGGATCCAGCTTTGCCCTCCATATTGTCAGGTTAGGCCCAACAGCTCTAAAATGAAATACTTTAGTTCAGGAAATGATTGACTAAATGGATGCATTTGCTTCTTTTTTTGAAACTACAATATGTGATTGTTGCTCCATGCAGAAGTATGCTAAGCACTGACACACAGGGTAAGGGAATCCTATGTTATGTGAATCTTCTACCCTAATTTCTAGTACACATCTTGGCATATGAACATTTTCTGGTAAACACTTCACTTTCTTGATAATATCAATACAAATGTCAAAATTTATCATTATTATACCCAGTATAGGGTAACTAGAGGGAAAGACAGGGGGTGAGAACAGGAGTGCTTTGTGATATATGAAGGAGAGAACAACAGGGTGAGCCACCCGACCTGGTGGACTGCAGTTCAAAACCATTAGAGACAGGTCCAGTGGGCAGCAGACTTTAGTTTGTCTGCTGGTATTTGGTGCTTTGTGCTGCCCTTATTTATTTCTGTCTTGAGTTTAATTTTAAGCATTAAATGAAAATTTTTTATGATTATGGCCTTCTTGGCACCATTCTGGGCATGGAGAGAAATTGCATGCTAATCATATCTCTTCAGTTACCTTAATATACAAAACACAGACAGGTACTTTAATGACATGTTGACTATAGCAACTGTATTTAAATTAAAAAGAAAATGTTTCGTCCTTATTGGGTCTCGTCAAGTGTACTCACTGCTGCATAGAAATGTGTGTGAAGAACACTTAGATTTTGGTCTACTGTATGATTGTTTAATAAATGACCATGTCTATTTGTGGCCTCACTCTCTGATGCATAAAAGTCCTAGGATCCATAATGTTTATATGTCCTTCATCTGTCCATTTGTTCACTCACACTTATCTGCTCCTCTTTTTTCTTGCTTGAAGATTTCCACGTACTTGATATTCTGAACAAAAGTAATGAGGGAGAAAGAGAGATAGCACATCTAATAAAAACAAGAAACTCTGTATAATGAACAAGAAACATAAAGATGGTAGTGTAGTTTTCCACCTTAAAATGAAAAGAGAATAATAGTGTGTGCATAGGGAGACATTGTAGAAGCTACACCATTTGGCACAAAATCAAAGATGGCAAATGCATGTTCTCCATTACAAATTGATTGCACAGCATAACGAGTTTGAAGTACGAGGGTATTTGTTTTGATCTCTGCCTCAGGTTTGTTCAGAGTTTGATTACATTATTTTGAAAAGCAAAGAAAAAAAAACTAAGTATACCTTGGAGCGAAACACTTTAGAAAGGCAGGCTGAAATGTGTGCTTGTAGTGAATGATTATTGGGGAATTTTAGGCGTGATGAGTATTGATCTGTTGTTTCATTAAATATTTCATTGTGCACATCCAAAGAAAAAGTGAATTGCAAAGTTATTTTTATTTTTGTACTATTATGCAGGCTAAAAATTATAAAAAAATATATTTTTATTTTACAGTAAGAAATTTATATATACTGTGTATATATATACTATATATATATACTGTATATATATATATATATATATATATATATATATATATATATATATATATATTGTAAGAGAAGCTCTATATTGCGTCTAACCCGACACAGATTGACATGAAGACACGTGTAAAACCAATAAGACTTTTTATTTTCTTCCTCTGTGGGCGCACGTCTTCCCCGTGTCCCACAGGCAATACACAGTCCCAAAGCACAGACACAAATAAATCACACACTTTTCTTCTCTCTTGGCACCACCACTCCTCCTCAGCAAGCTTTGCCCTCCTCCCACCCGACTCTAGCCGCTGAGTGGTGGACGCTGGCTCCTTTTATAGTTCACCCGGAAGTGCTCCAGGTGCTTGATCACCGAGTTCCGGCTGCACTTCTGGGTATGATGAATATGCTGCCCACACGGGCTCAGGAGTCCCAAAAACAGCACCCCCTGGTGGTTCCTGCAGGACCCAACAGGGCTGCACCCAACTCCAATTCCCATGGAACCCTGTGGGAAACCGAGGCACCACTCCAACCCAGGGGGGCGGCCATCTAGCGTCCAGGGGTAGGTATTGCACTGTCCAGGGCTGCTCCCACTGAATATAGTGTGCAGGGGCGTCCCAGCAAAGGCATGGACCCCAGCCGCCTGCCACAATATATATATACAAGGGGGACCCAAAAATAACCGGAAATATTTTTAATTGTTTAATTTAATTTTCTGTACAAACTACAATTAGTCTCCTTCAAAGTACTCTCCATTGGCGGAAATACACTTATCTAACCATTTGTTCCAGTGTTCGGAACATTTTTTAAATTCGTCTGAAGTAATGCCCATTAATGCTCTGGTCGTTTCTTGTTTTACCTCTTCGACGTCAGCAAAACGCCTTCCTTTCAAGTCTTTTTTCATCCGAGGGAACAAAAAGAAATCACACGGAGCTAAATCCGGTGAGTAGGGTGGGTGATTCAGGGTTGTCATATATAGTTAATACTATATATATAGTATTAAGCATAGTATTTAGCTGAAATAAAAGAGGGTGAAGTGAATAGTCAATTTGCATTAACTGATTTTGCTAAATCAAGCACTGCCATTGTAGTAGTGCTTTCTGTGTTATCTGGTGAGCATCCTTAGTTTCACAGAAGACATTTGTGAGCACACTTTACTCAGCTGAGGGCAGTATCAGAAATGATGCTCACTACAGGTACCATGTGAATGGCTTCAGTGCACCTCATAGCTCCTACCTCTTAGTCATGGAAACAGCCTAGTCTTTTTTCTCTAGACTGTGTCATTTTTGAGACCAACAGTAGAAATAGCAACTACATGGAGTTTAAAGGCTTCTTACTAACCGAGCTAGAGTTAGGAAAGTAAGTTGGGGCAAGGAGTCTACTGACAAGAGGGAGGTATAATCAGGTAGTCTGAACAGTGACAGTGAGGAGGGATGATCTGAGAGTGCTTGATGTTACTTTAGAAATGCGCAAATCAGCAGATAGACAAGGACCATTGGGGCTGCATGGCTTTACTTTTCTCTTTCCTTTTGATAGCTTATTTACTTCCTTTCATCTGTCCTCCTTTTTGTTTTTGCTCAAAAAATGTAGAATTCTAAATATGCAGACCTTTCAGCTCTACATGTTCCAAGTTGGGATAGCACCCTGGGATGCCATATCATTTTTATAAATGACTTGAGTTTGAATGGAATTTCTGAAACCTGAAGAAACCTGACACAAAAATCCATCTTGAGATAAATCTGAGATATTGTTCTAATTTTCTAAACAATGACAAGGACTTTTGCTTTATCTTACGTTAGTGACACGTTGCACAACTCTTAGTAAGAGGTGATGTCAAACTCGACAGTGGTAGTTGCTGACATCATCAGACATCAGATGACCAGGCCTGCCTTGTGTTTGTGAGGTCCAAATCTCCTGTCTTCCTAATGCTACAGTACAGTATATGCATTGTATTTCAAGGTGATCATTCACTGATTTTAGTTCTTACGTACACAAGCTTACAACTTAAGACAAATCAAACCAGTTTGATTTTGACGGGATGAGTGGTAGACTTGCTCGACTAAGTTGCTGGGTGTGAACGACTCCGTGAGTGAAAGTCAGGGGAGGGCACACATGACTACCTCCGACAGGATAGAGATATTGTAAATGGAGTCTGCAACTGAAAATCACTGGAAAATTCATGTAATCTGACAGAACCTTTAATTCATCCTGATGTTTAGCGGAGTATTTTTACTATGGCCATTGAGCTTATTTACAAATTCTTCAAAATACATCTTTAGATTTTGGAAGATGTGTTTGCTTAGATGTGTGCTTGGTGTCTGTCAGTGTGAAGCTTGCACATTCTCCCTATATCCATGTGTGTCTTTTTCCAGGTTTCTCTGGTTCTCACCCCACATCCAAAGGAATGCTTGGTTAATTGCTGACCCTAACTTGGCCTTTCAGGAACAGATGTGTGTGTGTGTGTGTATGGGTCAGCCTTGTGCTTGATGGTCCTCAGGCAGTATCTGGCTCCCTGCCAACCTCAAGTGAAGCAAGTGGGTTCTGAAGATGGATTTTTAGATACTGTATCTATAGCGCATTTTAAAAAGACACCACTAAGTATGACTTTGCGTCATTATCGGATAGCCCCCCTTTGCAAATATATTTCTTGTAATATCTTTTTGAGCTTACGAATAAATAATAACGTTTTTACAGTATGTTTGCTTTGTACAGATTAAAGATGACAACAGTGATCAGATAAGTGAGTCAAAAACTCCAGGCTTGTCAGTACAGTGTGGGAAGTGTTGACCGACTTTTGTTTTATTTTTTTTATGATGCATATTGTCCAAATTAACAATACACCGCTTTAATTATTCAGGCATTTTTACATTGTTTTAAAGTGACTACATTTGTATTTCTTGGCTTTTTTGGTCCTAAATAATGTAATGCTAGCACTTTCCAGGACGAGTTAGAATTGCAGCAGCCCTGAGTGCTGATGCGTTTTTTATTATTGAATTCTTCACTGCAGTTGACATGAAACTTGTGTAAATAGTTGATATTCTGGGAACAAGCTGTGCTTCAAGTTACTTCAAACCTTTGAAAATTGTAATTGGAAACAATTTTAGACAGTTTGAGATCAGCAATAAAGAGAGGGAATCACTTCTTTGTAATTCTTTCTGGGTATCTCTACTGTATATACAACAAACATTTGAGTTCAGATAAGAACCATCCGAAAGAAGATTTGCCCTACTACTGTTCATTGAGTTGAGCATTGAGGACATGGGTGTAAGATCGTGCAGGCTAGCACAGCCTAACATTTCTAAAATATTGTCAGCAAGATGATACTTTCAACTACACTGCTGAGGAATTTGTTCCATTTATCTATAGGCCTCTGCATGAAAAAAAAAATCTCCTAACATCTGTGTGAAATATACCCTTAACCAATTGTGCCCCTGTGTTCATGAACAAGAACATGCTTTACGGTAACGGGTGGCATCCACTGTCCTAATTCTCTTTGTAATTTTAAACACTTGTTTCATCAGTCAGTCAGTCAGTCATCTTCCAACCCGCTATATCCTAACACAGGGTCACGGGGGTCTGCTGGAGCCGATCCCAGCCAACACAGGGCGCAAGGCAGGAACAAACCCTGGGCAGGGCGCCAGCCCACCGCAGCACTTGTTTCATATGACTGCTTAATCATGGTTTACATAAGTTATAAAGATTCAGCTCTTTCCGTCTGCCCTTGTAGCTCATACCCTGCAATCCTAGCTGCTCACCTTTACATTTATATTATGGACGCTAAAACTGCACGCAATATGTAGCATAAGCATAATCTCTATGGACTTGTTCTCCTCACAGCTTAGGTGCTTTATTAGCCGGCATCATATTAGATGATCAAAGCTGTTGCAGCTTCTACAGTAAATGTTTGCCCACATTTGGACCTCACTTTGTTCACTGTACATTTCAGAAATATATTGCTTTTAACAGAAAATTAAAAGTATATTTTAAATTCTTTTATTTTCAATCCCTAGAGTCACTTTTGGCATCCACCAAGGCACCAGCTTTCGACTACTACTGGAACCACAATGCGCTGGATCCTTATGACTCCTCCTGCAGGTGGTTGGCATACTGGAGGACAACCCCCTGTTGCCCATTAAACCTATGCCAGGCCAGGCTACAGGAGTATAGGGTATTAGTCTTGCTAATGCTGGCTATTCAGTTCCCACACAGAAGAACATTTTGGTTTGCATTGCCAGCAGTTACTCAGGCTCATTCCCAAGGCTTCCCTCTGTCACAGATTTTGTCCATAATTTTTATTGACAGAATTTCTAAGTGTAGCCAAGGAGTGGCAAGTTTCCAGTTTAGTGACCTGAGGATCGCATCCTTGCTTTTTGCAGATGATGTGGTCCTACTGGTTTACTCAGGCTGTGACTTTAGATGTACAGTGGGGAGGTTTGCAGCCAAGTGTGAAGTGGCCAGGATGAGGATCAGCACCACAAAGTCTAAGGTCATGGTTCTTACCTGGAAAAGGGTGGAGTGCCCCCTCCAGGTTAGGATGAGGTGCTGCCTCAAGCGGTGGCAGGTCTTCAGGGTATTGTTCGCGAGTGAGGGAAGAAGGGAGTGAGATATTGACAGGCATATTGGAGCAGCATCCACAGTAATGCTGATGTTGTACTAGTCAGTTGTGCTGAAGGGAACTGAGCTGAAAAGCAAAACTCTCCATTTGCCAGTGGATCTGTGTCCCAGCCATTAGCTATGGTCATGAGTTTTTGGGTAGTGACTGAAAGAACTAGGTCAACAGTTCACGCAAAATTAAATCCACCGGGAACCTTAGAGTTTTGCTTTGCAAAAATCCACAAATGGTGTATTTTTCATAACCAAAAGTCACCACATATTCATTTAAATTCACTGCTTTTGATATAGCGCTGTTCACTAAGTCCAGGCTCAAAATGCTGTGACAACTGCCAACATAAACTTTACAAATCATGAATTACACAACGATTATATATAAGACATAGATTTGTTTAAACAGAAGAGGAAAGTAAAGTAGTTTGAAATTGATTAAGAAAAATGAAGCCCAGCAGTATCTCTCCGTTAATTGTTGGACTTTGACCAGTTGACATCATAGGAAAGGAACATAAAGCCATCAGTCAATAATATCCCCTGAGAAAATAAACCTCTATGGGGTCCATGGTCAAGTGTAAGAGAGGAAGTTAAAGACAAAGGCAGACACAGTCACAGTCCTGACAACCTTGGCCAACTAGCCACCAACCTCATCTTGGGTATTCTACAGTAGAGTCTGTGCTGAGCCATCTAAATACATTTACTATACGTTCATCTCATTTGAAACCTTTTTCATGTGCAAAAAAGCATGGCAAAGTGCATTCTGAAGCAGAACTTGGAAGGAAGGGCACGGCTAAAAAGCACTTACCTGCAAACATTTTGGAGGCTCTTTTTCACTGCTAAAATCTATTGGCCTGGTTCTTGAAGGATCCTGGCTTGGAATGGCTTATGGTGTTGGAGAAGCTGACTGCAGGTTGTGTTTTCTCTGACTCCACATGAGTTGTCCGAAGTGAAACCAGCAGTGGAATGTGCAGGCAGGCAGGTAGTGCACAGGGCAGATGAGTGTGTATGGAGTTGCATGGAGAGAACTGTGGAAAACTGGGCCAGCTGAGGAAGAAGACAATGATTTTGGGTATGAAATAACCCTTAGGGAGCAATAGTCATTGATTTTTACTTTAGAAGCTCCAAAGATTTTAATGATTTTTGCATTCTGCCATTGTGGATTCACATACAAAACAAATTTTGGGGACAGTTTTGCTAAACTCCTCGTGACCAGGGAATTATTCTGGTTTTGTTCAAGCCCGTTCTCATGACTTTGACTTTGTTTTGTAACAAGTTTAAGTTTTCCTATCTCTCTTTCTTAGTGTTTGAACTTTGTTTCTCTCTAATGACTCACTTGCTATGTCCTTAAATCTCTGCTGCTCGATCTGCTTACCTTCACCAGGCCAGCGTATTGTTTAACGAGATAGACACAGTCATTACAATGATTCTCAAAAGTAGTCAATATTTAATCATCTCCTTTTTTTCTCAAGACAAATAGTAAACACTGGAACTGTGTTTCCGGTGATGCTTTTGTTAGTGTCTGTCGATTTTACAGGTCGGAATTTTCATGTGAATGATACTAGAGGGCTGTATTCTCCGTAATCTGTGCAAGTGCCAATACTGTGCAAGTGCCAATACTATTACTATTACTAGTATAAGCATAAATGTTTTAAGAAACAGTGTTTTCTTTTAAACAATCACTTCCTAATAGATGTTTTTTTCTTGCAGTGTACATGCCTGATGAAGATGTCAATATTGAGGAAACCGCTGAAGGAGATGAAAGTGACAATGACGGTGCCACAGAAGAAAGTTGCCAGGATGTTAAGGCCAGTTCAAAAGAGCTGGAAGACAAGGAATTGGATAACAAGAGTAGCTGTAGTTTCCAGAATTCCCCACGAAGTGCTCTGTCCACTCAAGAAGTAGAGCTGGAGTCTCACCTCAGTGACCACAGTGATCGGATGGCTGACTTCAAGAGCAGCTCTCCTTCTAAAAGTCACAAAGAGGAAGACCCGAGCGGCCCAAAACTGAAGGAAGAGATGCAAAACAGTCTGGAGAAAATGAGAGCAGCTTATGCCAACTTCCTTTCAGATTCCTACTGGGCAGGAATTGGCTTGGATCTCAAATCCACCAGTAACCCCAGTGGCCCGAGCTGTGACAGCACCAATGGGAGCAGCAAGAGTGAATTTGACTGGCACCAGGACGCTTTGTCAAAAACTCTGCAACAGACATTGTCTCCCAAACCCATCTCTAAGCCTAATCTTTTTAGTTCTGTCCACCTCTACCGACAGAACAGCAAACCGTGCGGGACTGTGTTTACAGGCGCCAGCCGCTTCAGGTGTAAAGACTGCAGTGCAGCTTACGACTCCTTGGTGGAGCTGACCGTGCATATGAACAAAAGTGGGCATTATCAGGACGACAACCACAACAGACAGAAAGATGCATCAACCTCCTGTTCAAAGACACGGAAAAGGAGTTTGCAAGACATGGAGGGAAAAGAGGACGCCCAAAAGGTCCTCAAATGCATGTTCTGTGGCCATTCATTTGATTCACTTCAAGATTTAAGTGTCCATATGATCAAAACTAAACATTACCAGAAAGTGCCTTTGAAAGAACCAATTCCTGTCATTGCATCAAAGTTAGTCCCACCCACCAAGAAACGGGCTTATGAAACAGTTCGGCCTTGTTCACCAGATTCAACCACAGGAATATCAGGTTATGCAGATTCCCCTAAATCCTCTGCCTTTCACTTGTCCAATAACAACCGCTATGGCTACCAGAATGGAGCCAGTTACACATGGCAGTTTGAGACCTGCAAATCTCAGATACTGAAGTGCATGGAGTGTGGAAGTTCTCACGATACACTTCAACAGTTAACTACTCATATGATGGTCACAGGTCATTTTATTAAAGTTACAAGTTCTGCATCCAAAAAGGGAAAGCAGTTAGCCCTCGACCCCATAGCTGTAGAAAAAATGCAGTCGTTGGCAGAGCCTCCGGCTAGTGATACTCAGGCTGTTACAGATGTGGGCAAAACATCACCAAGCATTGCAGGTTCAGAAGACTTGGAGATAAAAAAAGAAGGTGCTGATGTCACTGATGACATGAAAGTGGAAGAGAAAGGCCCTAATGAAAGCAAACATGAAGAAGGCGAGCGTAAGCAAGAAGATGCCATGTTCAAATACCCGTACCTCCGAGAAGAAGACCTGGAGCACGAGTCTGAGGGAGGAGCGGATATTCTGAAATCTCTGGCCAACACTGTGGCTTCAGCAATTAACAAGGCTCAAACTGGCACTCCTAGCTGGAGTGCGTACCCCAGCATTCATGCTGCATATCAGCTGTCTGGAGTAATAAAGAGTCCCTTACAGCCACCAGCTGCCCAGCCACTTCACCTGAAGCAAAGCTTTAACAGCAGGTTGAGACCAATCGCTCCAAAGGGGAAATTTTACCAGAACACTTCTGCCATCGAGCCCTCTCACCTGCTTGTCAAAAAGGAGCAGTGCAGTGCCAGTAAGCGGACAGACTCTCCCACTTCTAACGCCACTGTAGAAGCTGCTCTAGACAACCACATGCAGGACGAATTACCCGTTGTCTTAAAACGAGAAAGAGTACTTGGGAAAGATGGAAGTGATTCAAAGGAAAGCAAGCCAGATCTTACGGAAGATAACAAGAAGTCTCAGCAGTCCCAGCCTTTCACTGCACTAAATGGCTCTAGCGGTATGTGTGCTTCCATGAATGACCCTCCCGAGGTCCTCAGTGTTAACCCGCTTAGTGCTCTTCAGTCTGTTTTAAACAATCACTTGGGCAAAGCCAATAAGCCGTCCGGGCCAAGGCCTGATTCTGTGCTAAGTGCTGGCACGGCAGCCATGTTATCCAAAATTAACAGAAGCCTAATGGAAAAGCCTGCTTTGGCCCCAGTCCCGCCTCATGCCAGCAGGCTAGACAACCATTTCCTTTTCGAAAGCAGTGACCAACCCATCGATCTGACCAAATCCAAAAGCACCAAAAGCACGCCAACCTCCCAAGCACAGTCATGCACTCCGGTACCGCAAAAGCACGCCCTATCGGATATTGCCGACATGGTCAAAGTTCTTCCAAAAGCTACTACCCCCAAACCCTCACCACCATCAAGGATGCCTTCTGTGAAGCTTGAAAGTGACGTGCGCCGCTTTGAGGATGTGTCAGCTGAAGTCTACTCTGTGCATAAGAGGAAAGGCAGGCAATCCAACTGGAACCCCCAACACCTGCTCATTCTGCAGGCCCAGTTTGCATCTAGCCTCTTCCAGACCTCAGAAGGCAAGTATTTGCTGTCAGACTTGGGTCCTCAGGAACGAATGCACATTGCCAAGTTTACTGGACTTTCTATGACCACCATTAGTCACTGGCTGGCCAATGTCAAATATCAACTGAGAAAAACAGGAGGGACCAAATTCCTGAAGAACATGGACACTGGTCACCCAATTTTCTACTGTAATGACTGTGCCTCCCAGTTCAGGTCGCCCCCTGCTTTTATCAGCCATTTAGAGTCCCATCTGGGCTTTCAATTAAAAGACATGAACAAGCTGCCCTCAGAGCCACAGACGCAAGCAGAGCCAGAAGTGCCCAAAGGGATTGGGATGGGGGTACGGGTGGCAGAAGCCCCCGTCACAGAAGAAGACGTGGACTCCAAGTTTAAGTGTAAGCTGTGCAGTCGAACATTTGCCAGCAATCACGCCGTCAAGCTGCACTTAAGTAAAACACACAGCAAATCCCCAGAGAACCACTCACAATATGTCGAAGTGGATAAAGAATAGCATTGTGTGTCAGTACATGAAAGAGAGAACAGAAAACAAACAAGAGCTTGAGCTGTAAACATTTCCACAATCTTTTTGTTTTATTATTATTATTATTATTATTATTATTATTATTATTTGTTGGTTTCTTGTAATTGTTCAACTTGCGTTGCTTTTCTGAGCACACGTTGATTTCCTTACAGTACATGTTTCAAGTGGCAATCTAAATGTCTCCTACTTTGAACAAGTACAGCAACATTTGAATGTTAGATCAGGATGCCCTTGCTTGCTTCAGTTAGTCGTTTCGAGGCTCTGCGGGCTGTAAGCGTCAACGCGAGAGCCTTTCAAAAGTCGGGCTTCCGCATGGGGGCACCCTAATGTGACCTGTTGTCAGTAGCAAAACGTTTTACTGCTTGAAACATGACATGCCAGCGTTAGCATGCAGTAATGCTGGCCTGTGCTACTATTTATTTGTATGATATTCCAAGATAATTTTATTTCCTTAAAATTGATTATTGCATTTAATGTAATTTAAGTCGGTAAAACCAATATCTGCACCAAAACCAATGTTCTTAAAGGCAGATCTGGTGCCCCATTTCCATATGCTAAAATATATATTACTTTGGTTAAAACAAAAGCAAGTCAAAATCTAAAAAAAAAATGCTGTTGTGATATAGAGTATAATGAAGCACTTTAATAAATATTTCAACACCTGTTAAGATTTAGAAGCTGTTCATGACTTTGACATTTTACACAACCTGGAAATGACAATATGTTTGATTAAATGTAAATACTGTAGGACAATATTAGTATGAGATTCATCTTAAAGGAATATGAGGAAACAAAATGAGACCTGCACCTTTTGTACCAATACAAAATAAAGCGTTAACGTTTTCTAACAATCTGCCTGTGCTTCATGTGTGTGTTAATTACAGTAATTAGGCTGGGCTCTGCCTTTATGAGGGTCTCATTCTTTAGAGAACAATTACCCAGGCGCATGTTTGTTTTTTTCTATTTTCACAATTCTTCCAAAAATACTTAAGTAATAACACAATATCTTAAATAAAGTAAGAAACATTTGAAAGTTTTTAATGCTGTTTTATTTCTGATAATAGCACAGTAATTAACAGTGCTGCTTCACAGCTCCAGAGACTTGGATTCAAATTCCCAAATGGTTACTTTCTATCTGGAGTTTGCATATTCTCTCTGTGTCCCCTGGGTACTTGAGTATGTCACGTCATGGATTGGTGACCTTTCCCAGGTTGGCTCTGTCTTGCAACAGAGAGGATGACCACCCTACAACCTCTTATTAGAATAAATTGGTTGAGAAGAGAATTGCTAACCTGCTACCTTATAGCTCTGGGTTCAAATCTTAGACGAGTCCTCTGTCTGGATGGAGTTTGCACTTCTTCTTTTGTCTTTATTGGCATTTCTACAGAGATTTTTTCGCATCCTAAAATCAGGTGTTTTTGGTTATTTAAAATCATGTTCAAGGGTGTCCTTGTGAGGCCGGATGCCCCATCCAGCATTTTACCGATTGTAGCTGGTGATCCTGAACTAGATTAAGCAAGTTACAAAAGATTAAAGATGCATTCAGAAGAAGGATGGATACATTCACACTTTTTGTGATCCAAATTACTTTGTGTTGGCGTTACTTTTATTTGCCATTTCTTACTACTGAGGTCCAAAGTGGGATGTAGGGTGTCCACCGTTTCTGCAAGCAGCTCCTACCATATGTAGCTCCAGTCGTGTGGTAGTGTCCAGTAGACAATGGTGTCTACTGCCCAGTGAGTTCCTGGTTTGAGTATCGGCAACTCGTGACGATGCAGGTTCACTCCATGCTCCCATTTTTGATTTCCGACTTCTGGGAGCTCTTGAACCTGACACCGTTGGTAATGTCACCGAGATAAGCTAATAAATGAGGACAATTCTCAAATGAAGCCAGGGGTTAGTGTAATCAGTGCCAAGGTGCAGTTGTGTCAAAACAGAACATGCACTGCTCCACAGTTCCAATAAATAAATCCATAAAAACAGTGAAAAGTTGGGATAAAAACAATAAATAAATCTGTTAAAATCTGAAGTTAAAATGCAGTCTCTCTCATCACGATCTCAGCACACCTCCATCTCTCATTCTCCCCAGCTCACCCATTGCTCCGGCGGAGACCCAACAGCAACGAGCTCCTTTCGGCTGACCTCTGTCTTAGCTGCCTCCAGGAATCACGGCCAGACCATCCGAGGTCGGCTCTCCTCCCTTCTTCCTTCGCGCTCACGTAGTCACTCCTCAGATCCATCGGGTGGACACCTTCCTTGCTCACCCCACTCCATCTGAACATTCAGTGGGATGGACTAGTCCCTAGAGCGCTACAAACAAACGCTCCTTCGCAGGGCCCCAGCTCATGCTGTCTCCACCCTCCAGGTGGCCAGATCATACGTTCCAAGACTGTTTTTCCTGTCCTTTAACCTCCTTTTTTCCTCTGTCTCTGGCCTTTTCTTTGATCACGATCCATCCTTGAATTCTCGGTCCATCTCTGATTCCTCGATCCATCCCCGATTCCTCAATCCATCCACTCTTTCCTGGTGCCGACCCGTATATATACACCCCCATCTCCGTGGGCGCAGCGCCTTAAGCACATGCCGCAGGAAGCCAATGAAGCAAATGCGAATGACCGCACCCACACGTGCAGGTGCGACTCGCTCCAACTACCTCAATTAACTCCCCACGGTCGTGCAATCGTGCCCATGGCTCTATGGATTTAAAACCTGGCCCCTTTTTTTTGAAGCCACGGACCCGCTATACCACACAACTCCTCTAAAAACGACCTCTGCCACATGCATTACCGTCAAGTTCCTTGAAGATCTGTGGTCTTAGAGAAACCAAAAAACAGTGAGGTGTTACATACACCCTTGAACAACACCTAAATCCAGTTACACTAAATTCTTCTATTTAATGTCTCTCTATCATATCTGTTACACAGGACTACAGTAGTGAAGGCCGTAAAACACTAAATAATTCTTAAATGACACTGATCAAACAGTCCTGGAAATATCCAGTGCTCCAGCCATGCCAGTATTGAGTCAGTCCAGAAGTTGGGAAACTCTGCTGGTGAACCAACCAAGTGAGGAAGATTTTTCCATTGTGATCCAGCTCAGCAAAGGGGAATCCACAACTCAAGAACCACAGAGGCATTAAGACTATGTCAAGACACACAGACAAGTCAGGTTTCGGCATCAAAACCTGTCTGGGAAATACTCTGTAAAAAAAAAAAAAAGAATAAAAATTCATGTTACAAATAAATCCAAAGATGGACATCAGTTATTTTAAAAATCTTCAGGGAGCCTGTCATGTAATCAGATCAGATCAGCACAAGAAGACTGAGGAATCTAACAAAGCAATGATAGGTTAGGTTCATTTCCCTAACACAGGCAGGAAACATATTAGCTTGCACCAATCAGCATACAGATAACACATCTGTGTCTTAATATTATCTAAAGGTTGATTACATCTTGCCTGAAGAAGGGGCCTGAGTTGCCTCAAAAGCTTGCATATTGTAATCTTTTTAGTTAGCCAATAAAAGCGGTCATTTTGCTTGACTTCTCACTACATTCTAAAGGTTCCAAAAGAGTTCAACAAATGTAAAGCCTTTAGCACACACACCACTATCTAACAAGGGACTTCTTATATATACATTCTTATTGAGAACAAAATAAAATGTATTAATTGTCATTATCTCATTGTTTACACGGGACAGACACACCCAAAACCCTCACAAGTTCACACAAAAATAATGAAACACATAAGGATACCTTTTTGTTTTTCTGCGACATCACCTTCCCCTGTTGATGACCATAAACTTCTAAGACTCTATATCTTTAATAGTAATCTGAACAATCCCCCCTCACATCAGTCTTCTCTGAATGTGATTTTCACAAAACTTCCTCTGAGTTACCACAAATGACAAGATTGTCACTGCCATCCTGCTGCTCCAGGCAGATGTCTTTAAATGGCCAGTCAGAATAATGGCGATTATTAACAGGCAGAATCACATCACACATGGTGTTTAGATGAGTAGAAGTGTTAAGGTAGATGGGTTTAGAAGGGTAAATGCCCTTTACTACGTGCAGCAATAGGAGGGACTGCTCAGCTCTCACAACCAGATGCCTCAGATCATGCCTTGGTAATGGAGCACACCCCGGGCTCCTTGGCAGAAAGAAGTCAGTTTATGAGGAAAATGGACATTCAGATGCTCATGTTTATATCTATAAAAATGTCCAGTAAAAAAGAACTCCTGTGTGGATATTAAGAGAGCAATGGGGTGAGAAGCATCTCAGATTTATAACATATTGCATTTAACTAGTACCTCTATTTTCATGTTTTATTTTTGCTATTGTTGTGCTTAAAATTATGAAATACGCAAGAATATAAAAAATTTGTTAAAGAAGTTCAAACACAGGAAAGGTTTGTACACACAAGGAAACACCAAAGTGAACTTCATGAGCCATGTTTGTGTGGGTAGGTGGGACAAAAACGATACTTCAGATGTGACAGTCACTGAATGAATGTCACATGGAAGCCAGTGTGTGATTGGATGAACTCTCTGCCTCCCTCTTCTTGATGAAGCAGCAAGAGGAAATGGTCAAATGAATGGAAAGATAGGTATGATGGCAGTTATAAGCACTTAATTGAGATGAGGTACTTCATCAAAATTTAATAAAACGGCAAAAAAGTGACAAGATGTTTTTAGCAGTTTTATATTGCGCAAGTCATGAATGACGTTAACAGGTAGCACATTCTTTTGTTTGGTTTTTTTTGCCCCCCTTTTCTGTCAAACGAGAAGATGTTACCTGATAGAGTTGGTGCCCTTGCAAAGGCACCATACTTGAGTTTCCTTTTTCTATTCCCTCATAGTACATGAAACATGAGACAAATAAGTCTCTCTTCTGCTTGTCAAGTCCAAAACACCCGCAAACACAAGCCCCCGTTACAACATAAGACAAAATCAAACCTCTTTTGACTTTTTTGGCTGGTCTGAGTTTATGGTTTTGTCAAACAGCATGAGTGCCTCCGATGTTGCAAGGTTATTTAAATGAAGTCTACGACCGAAAATCACAATGGTGACATGGACTTAAGCAGCTGCTACATACAGTGTATCATCATTGCATTTCATTGTCTACACTTAACTTCCACAAAGCTTTATGGATCAGGAGGACAGAAAAAACGAGCTGAATTGTGTTTGTTTATTAAGTACAAAGTAGTTCTGCATTTTAATAGCTTCTTGCTTGTCATGGTATTAGAGAGTGATGAACCGATGCACAGAAGACAGACATGCCAGTAAGAATTTCATAAGCTATAGAACATATTGTGATTAACTGAGAACTGCTGTAAAAAGAATGCCAATTTTTTATGTTTATTTCCATTCACATATTCCTGCAATTTGTGAATTACAGATCAATATTAAAGTATTAAGTGTTCATTTACCCCAAAATTCACATTCAATGGAGTGGCATGATGATCCCTCACAGCTCTTGGAGACAAGGTTGGATTCTCAGTCTGAGGAGAATTTGAACACTCAGCCAAGGCTTTGTCCTTTTTCTTGGTACTTTTTGTCACCGACATGTGTATTACTTTAACTGGCCCACATAGAGAAAGAGAGAGGAAGTGAAAATATGTGTGAGCCTTGCAATGGACTAGCATCCTGTACAAAGATGTGTCCTGATCATAAAAGAACTTTCATGAATAAAAATGTCTATGAAGAGCTGCGCATACAAGCCAATAGTTCCAACTCCACAAGACCACCAGATGTCCAGCATCAGGAGCATACACAGACTTTTCTGTCCTTCTTGTGAGTATTGCTGGATAGTCTCATTTAAAGGGCATAACCAGGAGCAGTGGGCACAGTAAGGCCTCCAGAGCCTTGCTGTTAAACTCCACAGTCCGAGACAAGAGATACATTTAATCGTACTCGTTTGCTCCCAGTTGCCCTGAGCTCAGGGTAGTAGTGCATATATACTGGACTCTTTCTAGAATTCATTTTTTTTTCTTAATATTCAATATTATGTAAAGGAAGCAGATAATAATTATGAGTAGTATGCTTGAAATAGATGGCATTTGATTGGTCAACAAATTGACAAGCATCATCTAGAAATGGCTTAGATTAATATCTTTTTTTTTTACAGTTCATTCAGTATGGTGGCAGAAAAATAGATTTTTTTAAGTACTATATAGTAAATAATTTATGCTTATTCTGATAAAGGATTAAATGAGGTTCTCCTGGAAATAAATGGCATAAAGGAGAAATTGGCCATGAATTGGGCACAACACAATTACAACAACAATAATGCGATGAAATGAAAACCGTACCTATGTCCCATTCAGATCCATTCCTGCTTTGGCCTGATGCTGTTCATATAGATTCTAATTCCATCCATCAATCCATCCATTATCCAACCCGCTATATCCTAACTACAGGGCCGCGGGGGGCTGCTGGAGCCAATTCCAGCCAACACAGGGCGCAAGGCAGGAAACAAACCCTGGGCAGGGTGCCAACCCACCGCAGGACACACACAAACACACCCACACACACATTAGGGCCAATTTAGAATCGTCAATCCACCTAACCTGCATGTCTTTGGACTGTGGGAGGAAACCGGAGCGCCCGGAGGAAACCCACGCAGACACGGGGAGAACATGCAAACTCCACGCAGGGAGGACCCAGGAAGCGAACCGGGGTCTCCTAACTGTGATGCAGCAGCGCTGCCCACTGCGCCACCCATACTAATTCCCCATAGAAATATTATAATAATGGAGAAATGGAAACAAAATGCAGTGCTGCTTGCCTGTTAAGAAATAAGATTTTAAATATACTAATTTGGAGCACTTTAATATCAGATTAAGAGTATAAAAAATCCCATTGCAGCCCCAAAGCTCATTTACAGGAATGGGACAGAAGGTATGCATCATTAATTCTGTCCTTTTATATTGTGTAATGTTTGTTAAGATAAATACTAACAACATCCCTTGGCAGCTGAATTGAACTTCTCAAATCAGTCAAACTGTAAAATAAATCTACTCAAAATATTTTTTTCAGTCCACTTTTCATTAGCATATAAATCTAAAAAGCATGTTTAAAACCCAATGGTTTCTGGACAGTGAGTTAAAATGAATCTGGCAGCGAATGGGGTGAAGTAGAAACCAGCCCAAATAAAATGGCAGCCAACAGTGAGTGCCTGCAGATCATTCAATCTCCACAAAGACAAGACCAACTTATGTTGTTTGACACAGCCAGCCACCTTTCTAAAATCTTCTTCTACTTCTTTTGGCTGCTCCCATTAGGAGTCGCCACAGCAGATCATCTTCTTCCATATCTTTCTGTCTACTTCATCTTGTTGTGTTACACCCATCACCTGCATGTCCTCTCTCACCACATCCATAAACCTTCTCTTAGGCCTTCCTCTTTTCCTCTTCCCTGTCAGCTCTGTCCTTAGCATCCTTCTCCCAATATGCTCAGCATCTCTCCTCTGCACATGTCCAAACCAACGCAATCTCGCCTCTCTGACTTTATCTCCCAACCGTCCAACCTGAGCTGACCCTCTAATGCACTCATTTCTAATCCTATCCATCCTCGTCACACCCAGGGCAAATCTTAGCATCTTTAACTCTATTACCTCGAGCTCTGTCTCCTGCTTTCTGGTCAGTGCCACCATCTCCAGTCCATATAACATATCTGGTCTCACTACCATCCTGTAGACCTTCCCTTTCACTCTTGCTGATATCCGTCTGTCACAAATCACTCCTGACACTCTTCTCCACCCATTCCACCGTGCCTACACTCTCTTTTTCACCTTTCTTCCACAATCCCCATTACTCTGTACTGTTGATCCCAAGTATTTAAACGCATCCCCCTTCGCCAACTCTACTCCTTGCATCCTCACCATTCCACTGACCTCCCTCTAATTTACACACATGTATTCTGTCTTGTACCTACTGACCATTCCTCTCCTCTCTAGAGCATATCTCCACCTCTTCAGGGTCTCCTCAACCTGCTCCCTACTATCACTACAGATCACAATGTCATCAGCAAACATCATACTCCACGGGGACTCCTGTCTTATCTCGTCTGTCAACCTGTCCATCATCATTGCAAATAAGAAAGGGCTCAGAGCTAATCCCTGATGTAATCCCACCTCCAACTCGAATGCATCCGTAACTCCTACCGCAGACCTTACCACTGTCACACTTGTCTCGTACATATCCTGTACAACTCTTATGTACTTCTCTGCCACTCCCGACTTTCTCATACAATACCACAACTCCTCTCGAGGCACCCTGTCATATGCTTTCTCCAGGTCCACAAACACGCAATGCAACTCCTTCTGGCCTTCTTTATACTTCTCCATCAACACAAGAGCAAACAATGCATCTTTGGTGCTCTTTCTTTGCATGAAACCATACTGCTGCTCACTAATCATCACCTCACTTCTTAACCTAGCTTCCACTACTCTTTCCCATAACTTCATACTGTGGCTCATCAATTTTATCCCCCTGTAGTTACTACAGTCCTGCACATGCCCCTTATTCTTAAATATCAGCACCAGTACACTTCTTCTCCACTCCTCAGGCATCCTCTCATTTTCCAAGATTCCATTAAACAATCTGGTTAAAAACTCCACTGCCATCTCTTCTAAACACCTCCATGCTTCCACAGGTATGTCATCTGGACCAACGGTTTTTCCATTCTTCATCCTCTTCATAGCCGTCCTTACTTCCTCCTTGGTAATCCGCTAATCCTGATTCACTATCTCCACATCATCCAGCCTCTTCTCACTCTCGTTCTCTTCATTCATAAGCCTCTCCTCGTTGTGAGTACGTTCTTTATCTTTATTACCCTAACCTGCTGCACATCTTTCCCAGCTCGGTCCCTCTGCCTAGCCAATCGGTACAGGTCGTTTTCTCCCTCTTTAGTGTCCAACCTCTCATACAACTCATCATACATTTTTTCTTTAGCCTTCGCCACCTCTCTCTTCACCTTGTGCCTTACCTCCTTGTACTCTTGTCTACTTTCTACATCTCTCTGACTATCCCACTTCTTCTTTGCCATCCTCTTTCTCTAGATGCTCTCCTGTACTTCCCCATTCCACCACCAGGCTTCCGTTTCATCCTTCATCTGTCCAGATGTCACGCCAAGCACCCTTCTTGCTGTCAGCCTTACTACATCTGCTGTAGTTTCCCAGCTGTCTGGTAACTCTTCATTGCCACCCAGTGCCTGTCTCACTTTCTTCCTAAACTCAACCTTGCAGTCTTCCTTTTTCAAATTCCACCATTTGATCCTTGGCTCTGCCCTCACTCTCTTCCTCTTCTTGATCTCCAACATCATCCTACAGACCACCATCCTATGCTGCTTAACTACAGTTTCCCCTGCCACCATTTTGCAGTCTTCAATCTCCTTCAAATCAACTCTTCTGCATAGGATGTAATCTACCTGTGTGCATCTTCCTCCACTCTTGTACAACACCCTATGTTCCTCCCTCTTCTTAAAATACGTATTCACCACAGCCATGTCCATCCTTTTGGCAAAATCCACTATCCTCTGACCTTCTTCATTTCTCTCCTTGACACCATACCTACCCATCACCTCCTCGTCTCCACTCTTCCCTTCACCAACATGTCCATTGAAATCCACTCTAATCACCATTTTCTGTCCCTTGGGAAAACTGTTCATCATTTCATCCAACTCACTCCAAAAATCTTCTTTCTCATCCATTGCACACCCATTTTGCGGGGCCTATGCACTAACAACATTCATCATCACACCTCCAATTTCCAGCTTCATAATCATTACTCTGTCTGACACTGTTTACACATCCAAAACACTCTGGACATACTGTTCCTTCAGAATAACCCCTACTCCATTTCTCCTCCTATCCACACCATGATAGAACAATTTGAATCCACCTCCAATCCACCTGGCCTTACTCCCCTTCCATTTAGTCTCTTGCACACAAAATATATCAACCTTCCTTCTCTCCATCATATCTGCTAACTCTCTCTCCTTACCAGTCATACTGCCAACATTCAAAGTTCCTACCCTCAGTTCCACTCTCTTTACCTTCCTCCTCTCCTCCTGCCTCCGGACACGTCTCCCCCCTCTTCTTCACCTTCTTCTTCTTCGGTAACAGTAGCCCAATTTCCGCCAGCACCCTGTTGACTAACAGTACTGGTGGCGGTCGTTGTTAACCCGGGGCTCGACCGATCCAGCATGGAAATTTGTATTGTTCTCCGCATGCTGATCTGGCAAAATTTTACACCGGATGCCCTTCCTGACGTAACCCTCCCCATTTATCCGGGCTTGGGACTGGCATGAAGAAACACACTGGTTTGTGCATCCCCTGTGGCTGGGTTAGCCACCTTTCTAAAATAATGGGTGTTAAAAGCTTGAACACACATCACATGTCAAATCCCCAGAACCAGTCTGCATTTGAGCCAGGCTTCTGCCCTTTTCTGCAATCAAAGCTTTCATATTGGCATCATAGCTTGTGCCATGTTGGTCAATATTTTGACAGTTTGTAACACATGAAACAAAGATGACAGTATGGTGTCATGGTGTTTAAGGCTTTGGACTTCAAGCCCTGAGGTTGTTGGTTCAGACCCTGCTATTGATGTCGTGTGACCAATAGCAAGTCACTTTACCTGCCTGTGCTCCAATTGGAAAACATGAAATGGAACCAATTGTGTCACAAGAGTTGTATGTCACCCTTAAATAAAGCCTATTAATAGCCTAATAATAAGTCATCTGTAAGCCGTTCTCTTAAACATGTTTGGATAAGCAGAACTTTGTTTTCCTTTTCGTTTTGATATTAACTGCTCATTTATGTACAATACATCTGTTACTTGATTTTTCTTAAGCTGTCCTTATTGGCATAATATACTCCTGTCTGTCTCACAATATTACAAACATCCATCTGCTTGTTTCTGCCTCTGCATTCATGTTTCTAACCACACTGATAGAAAGGACCTACCGGGTTCTGATTGCTCAGGCACATGAACAGTATTAGATTGTGCTGGTTCTGCAGCTCGCACGTGATCAAAGGAAATATTCATGGGGTAACAACGGCCAAGCTATTTATAACCCAGGGAGTATTTTGAGGGATCGCTGCCTATTGTTTCCCACAGCACTTTGTGAAGTTTAGACTGATTGTTTGATTGATTAGTTCATTAGCCTCTCCTTTATTTATCGAGAGAATGCGTCGATTTTCATCCTCTAGTGTGACGACAGGCCCCTTTTGTTCCTGGGACTGTCTCTATCGAGCATTTCCCTGCAAGCTCTGCTGTTGCCATCACTGCAGCTGAGTCAGATGACATTTTTCTTCAGTGATACATTACCAATTTGTTTATGAAAGTGTGTTGTACTATTGAAAGATGACAACTACTGTAAAACTTTTTTTCCCTTACTGAAGCTATTAAATATTAATTGCCTTCTAAATTCATAAACATTTAATGCTATTTCATCTTTTTTTTCTGCAATCAAGTCCTCAATTACCACTACCCATCACATTTCTGTTTTATAACAGGCAACTGACATTTGATGGTAAATGGAAAAAAGCAGAGTAGCACCATGGAGATTTAAATGTTCTGACACCGACGTGCCCTCTATTGTTGAAAATGAACAGGCAATCATGATTGTTCATCAGATGGCTCCTAATGCAGTTAAAGTATTCAGCTATAATTTCTCCTTGCATTTATAATTACTGTCATAGACCGCACACCTCAGTGAGCAGATTAAAGCTATAAATTATTTAGGCCTTCCCCTAGCTGGGGAACTTGATTTGTCTGGCAAGCTGCTATTTTTTTAGGATATGAAATATAAAAAAAAAGAAAGAAAGCAAAGCATGACTTGAGAGGCTAGGAAAGCATGATTTAGTAGAAGCAAAGCCTCCACTCTACTCGTCTTTACGCTCCACTATGTGTTCCCTTTGTGCTGTAAAACAAGCTCACCACAGAGGAATAGGGAGACAACACTTCCTGCTGAATTCAGATGCAGCATTTCTCACTCTTATGTGTGCTTGATGCCATATCACCTTCAGCTTAGTGATAAGCATAAACATCTGCACGTTTCTATCACAACCACTACAGAGTAAATGACCTAACCGACCCTCAAGAATACAGAGTGTCTTTTTAAACCAGATACCATGGTTAGGTTTATTTTTATTTGACGTTACTGGATCCTTGGCCCCCATCAGCACTTTTTCCCCTATGATTACATTTTTTGTACCCACTGGGATAGCAGATACAATCTCTCAGGCAGAGTCTTTCTGACGTGTGGATTTCTCTTATACTCTATGGTGCTTATCCTTTCTTATCCTTTTGTAATTATACTTATTTATATTTTGACACCGCAGGGACTGCACCTAATTTCGTTGTACAGTATTTGTTACAATGACAATAAAGATATTCTGATTCTGCTTACGTGATGAGAAGGGATCATCTTCTAATCTCTTCTCCAAACCCTTCTACATTCTCTATTTATCCAGGATCCCATCTGTGGTGATCCACTGAAGGTCATATCCTGCAAAGAGAGTAGGACAGGTTCTGAGACATCTTGAGTTCTCACTGCTCCAATCATTGTTTTCTCCTGTGCACTTGAAAAGGTAAAGCAATCTTCATACAGAAAGGTGCCCAACAGCTTATTTTGCCTGTGATATTTTTTGGTAAATGGGAAACAAGAAGTCCCTTTGTATCCTAAAATATTTGATTACATATTTTACTTTGCATGTTTTCAGCAAGAGTGCTACCATTTTGGAGATAAAGACATGTCATGCCAGGCAGTGCCAGTCAAAGGCCATTTGGAGCTCTAGGCATGGTGGACAGATGTTGCCTCTCATTGTCCATAGTGGGTAGTTTGTTTTATTAGATTTAGAACATGTGTTTTGTAATCTCATTTGGTGTCCGGGACACACATCTCTTAACTTTCATTAATGGCGCTCATCAGATGGTCTGTCACCTAATAGATTGACCGTCTCTGGTGCCAAGCTTAAATATGGGATGTTTTGTGGCAAAAGTCATCATTGCACTACCATTATAAAAGATGGCTGTGCTTTACACTGAATGTTTGATCTTCAAACTTAAACCTTTATGTCAAAGACTTTGTAAAAAAAATTGCTTTAAATATAAATTATTCTTGGATTTTCACTTTGAATTTTGTTTTTCCTTTCCCATCTTGATTCTGCCTTCCTTTAATGGTTCTTAACTATTACAACAATTACAACGAAAGAAACATTTTGGTGAGAACAGCCATTCGGCCCAAAACAGCAAGCCAATCTTTTTTCACCTCTCTTCAACGTTTTGAAAACTTTGTTTGGTCCTGACATATTTCTGTTTGCTACTATTTGGTAAATTTGCAGCATTGTCACATATGAGGTTATTAGTATAGTCTTTTAATTTTAGGTACAGTATATGTTATTAAAATGTTCACTGCACAGATGCCTAGGTCAGAAATGTAGGGTCTGTGTCTCTAAACTTATTTTGCATGGATGTGGAGAGGCTTACTGGAATTGTTGCTTGTGTTTATTTGTATACCCTGTAAACACAAAAATGTGGAGGATACGGCAGGACTTTTGACCTTTCAATAAATGTATAACCTTCAGCAGCAAGAAACCCTTTTTTTCCAACTACTATGGAAAGCCAAAAGGATCTGCCTTACCATCAGGTACAAGGGAGAGTGATGAACATTTGTGTGAAAGATCGAGAAAGATTTAAAAAAAAAAAAAAGTTATCATATGTTTAAGCTTTGCCATCTTTGGGAGAGATTGATGGAGATTGTTTGTTTTAATAATAGCAATATACTGTATAATGGATATAAGAATATATAGATACATATAGAAAAATACATAAAAAGTAATTCTTCACAAAAGAAGTATGCCTTCTAACAGCTGTAACATTATTTGTGAAATTCGTCCATTACAGCTCTGGTGTTGGAGCATTGGGATCCACATTCAGACCACAGGGTAAGCGCCCCCTGCTGGCGTCACCAACACCTCTTCCAGCAGCAACCCAAGCTTTTCCTAGATGGTCTCCAATCCAAGTACTGGCCAGGCCTGAACTTGCTTAGCTTCAGGTGGGTGACCTGTCCTGAAGCGCATGTAGTGTGGCTGATGGATACGATATAGACAGCATAGATATTAATGCTCTCTGCAAAGGTGGGAGAAGTCTTTCTTGAAATTATTTTGTCAAATGGAACGGTGGTTTCAAGGAAGCTGATTTCTGTTTTTGAGTAATTTAATTTCAGCTTTATTTTGGGGTGGAATGAATTGTGTTTCTTATGGCAATGCACAACAGAAGACGTCTGTCTCGTATTCCGACATCCTTCATACACCAGTTACTTACTATGCAGCACTGCAACTTCCAAACACCAGGGACACACCACAATAACACAAAACACAACAGGTAGCAGGTATGCGTTTTGATCCAAGGATCACGGAATGGGAATATGCACCCCCTGTCCACTCCGATCTTGACAACACAGGGATGCTCCACGTGTGCACCCAGGGAACAAACCAGTAAGTGAACAAGTGCCTTTTCTCTTTTATTATAAGTTTGGTGACTGCAAAGAATTAAATACAAATGGGGTAAAGTGTTTGTCAAATATCACTTTGTGAGCCATTTCCTCACAGTCCTTTATTGCCGCTTGCTGTAATGTTTTTGCAAAAACTAACCTGATAAGAAAAATGGGCACTTAAGTAATTCACCAAACAAATGAATGAGATAAGCGAAGTATCCTCTTAGATACAGATAATAGAAAAGAATCAGATCTGTACAGTGCCTCTTTATAAAGGAAAGTTAACAGATGGAGGAAAGACATTTTAAGCACTTTCACTGCCTCTTTCAAAGCATGCATAAACCCTCTTAAGGATCAAACACATTGAATTTTCATTCCTAACAGATGAATTCCTTTACTGAGGAACTCTGCACAGATTTATGCCATATTCGTTTTATACATTTCTTTAGATCTCTCAACTTTAAAACATTTTTTTAAAAATACAACCTAAACATTCTCAGTCAGTCTGCTGCTTTATTTGCTATATATTTCTATTAATAAAAAAAATCTTGGAAGGAGACGAGATGTGATTTTCTCAGAGAGACACTTATACGTCCCGTGAGACGAGTCCATGCCCGGGGCCGGAAGTAAAGGACAAAGAGTAGATGACAAAGTAGAACGTAGTAAAGAATTCAAAAACGTTGGCGCAATACACATGCAAAGGAGGTTTGAGATAATGGAAGTACGAAAATTCAAAAGTCTCAAAAAAAGGATATTAAAGATCGCATTAGCACAAACAAAATGGAAATTATTACTCGGTGAAATAACGGAACAGCGAAAAGAGATTGAATATATTGTCCATTTTTAAACTTTAAGTCAGAGACTTGTAGATCGTCTAAATTGTGTTGCCAGCGAGAATTAAAAGATTCCAAAACCGTTGGTGCAGTATGAAGTCCTGTGAGATGGAGACTTTTAACATTAGATTCTTTCAAGTCACGCCCTACTTACAACTATTTTCAAAAAAGACCCCGGTCATCTAACCTCAGTCGTGTGAAAGCTTTTGTCAGACACACTTCCTGCGCTCTCAGCTCTTGTACATTTTATCAGGACAATAATTTTATGCATTACAGATGACACGTCAACGACTAAGCGAAGAAGAAAGAGCATGGACAAACATTTGAAAAAGTAATTTTATTTATTAGAGAGAAAGAAACAATACTCACTCAGAGGCAGTTATATATATATATATATATATATATATATATATATATATATATATATATATATTTTTTGTTCTTTATTTCACCTAATACATTTCTTGTATTAGGAATTTGTTAGTTTTCGCATACCCCTTGGGGTCAGAGCACAGGGTCAGCCATTGTACAGCGCCCCTGGAGCAATTACAGGTTAAGGGTCTTGCTCAAGGGCCCAGCAGAGTAGGATTGCTTTTGGCAGTGATGGGGATTCGAACCAGCAACCTTCGGGATACCAGCACAGATCCTTAGCCTCAGAGCCACCACTCCGCCCTATATGTTGTGCTATCACAATGTAAGTCCAAGCACGGAATCAAAATTCAATGCGATCTTGAAGAAAAGTTCATTCCAAATATTGTTTTATCTAAAATTTTAAAGTAAAAGTGAAAATAATGCATATGTAACAATTCCTATGAAAATAACACATTGTTAAAGTTGTATATCCGGTTAACAAAAGCCAGGGGTAGGCTAGCGAAGCAAGCAGGGGCAGAGCCCCTAATTGCTAATTTTAATAATCTTCCTATAATCATCTTCTGTTTTATTAGGATACAGTGACCATCTAATCAGTAGAAAAGTCTTTGTGCTGTCAGTGAAAATACAGGTTTGAGGGTAATTTGGTTGTCTGTTTTGTTTGAGTGATATCTTTCCCATAGGTCTCATGAAGGTGTAGTAACAGGGAGTAATTTTCTAGAAGGAACACTGAAGTAAAGAACCCCTGTACAGGTTAAGAAATGTTGATTGGTATATTCCATAGAACAGTGGTTCTTAAACTTTTTTTCTCCCGACTCAATTTTGCCATTTTGTCTTTGTCTTTGAGACCCAGACTCGCCACCAACCGATATTCCAGGGTGGGGGTTTCCCTGGTGGAGAATCACTGCCGTTCATCATTCCAGCAAAGAAGAGGACATCCCTCTTGGAGAATAGCTGAGATGAGTCCTAGCAGAGCAATGGTGTTTGCATAAGCTGCCTGTGACATCCCTAGACACTTGTCTAACTGTTCATGACCCTTTCCATTTGAGTACTATTGTGATTCACAACTTGAAGAACCTATGCTACAGAGTTCTCTCAAGCCACTTGAATCTTTATCTTGAGTCCAGACTCCAGGATTTCATCCAGTCTTAAGATAGTCATGCAATTTCAAAAGCACAACTGCATCTCTTAGAATACTAAAAGAGAGTGACATTTTAGATAAATTTAACAAAAAATATTGATTGAGTTTAAGTTTAAAAAAACTATGCCCAAAATCTTTTCAATAGAGGTAGCATTTTAATTTCATCTCAACTCCAAAGATAGAATTGGAGTTTTGAATGGGAACTATACAGTACATTGACTGCACATTTGTATCATTATGATGTTAAAAAAGAACAGAAAATAAATAAATCCCACATGCATGATGATTTCAAACATTCCAGCAGAAGTAGATTATTGCCCGACAATTCAATTAAAACACCTGAAAGAAAAGTACCATTGTATATGGGCAGAGGTAATGCAAAAGCTTGCTGATGCAGAACAGAGTTTAACATTTTGACTTTATTGCAGTCCAATTACGTGACTTAATTCAGTACAGACTTGATTATTTGTCCAGCATTCTCTCAAAAAAAAAAAAGAAAAACAATGCAGGAAAACAGTGCATTTATTTGACTTTGAGAAGCTGAGTTCAGTTAAGCAAATAAAAGTAAAAAAGTACTCCAGACAGTCTGACATTTTTCATAGAGGGTGGTATCTACACAGGATGACTAGATTTCCTTGCATAGTCCAGTCTTTCAACCTCAATTTAGGTGTCCAGATTTCTGCTTAAAAAGTCCTAGTCTAGTTTGTTATTCAATTAATATATGCAGAGTTTATAATTTTGCACATGGCTGCATGCAGATTCTCACTAGTTGTTCATCAGTGAGCTACATTTAATTACCAATCACTACGGTTCTATTCATAATAGGCACAATGTCTAGCCAATCAGATGACCCGTGATTAAAGCTCACACCTACATTAATGCACACTCTGACAAGACTGCTTACTTTAGTGGTGTGTGCATTCTGCTAACGATAAAAAAATACAATCATCAAACCACCTAGAGCTCTGGCAACTCAGTTCCTTCAGCCAAAAGAGAATATTTTCAAATTCTGCTTTTGTAAATTCTAGTGCAGATCTCTGCCTGGCTTGTTTTATGGTTTATGTGCATAGTATGTTTTCTAAAGCACACTAATAACATAGCCTATATGATTAGAAAGACTATCTGAAGGCCTAGTCCTATTTTGTTCACCAGTGTTATTGTGAAAGATATAAGTGCACATTTCATTACCAGCACTTTAGAACATAATTTAAAAATATGGACAAAAATATTCTTATACCTGTAAATCATTGTGACACTCCTGACCCCGACACCCAAACAAGCTACACCTATCCCACCCCATACCGATATCCACATCACCATATTTATCAAACTTAATAGGGGATGAATAAAAAGTGAAGCATGAGTGTATCACTTGAGTATTTTACTTACTGTACATGCACATATTGTGAGTTGCAGAACTGACAGAAAGCACATCTTCTGAGCCAATTCCACAATCCTGTATGTTAACTAGGATACATTTTATGTCTAATTTTTAATTTGTAGAGTATAAGCAAATTTAGTTTAAGCATTTGCTATAGAAAGGGGATACTCAATTCTGGGCCTAGATGTCCACAGTGGGTGCAGGTTTTCATTCCAACAAGTTTTGTAATTAGAAGCCAGGCCTAGCAGATGATGAAACTTGATATTTAATTATGTGGCTTGTTAGTGCTTTCAGTCTTCTAAGATAAAGCTTTATTCACATTGTACATTTTTTGTTTTCTGAGAACTTTCATATTGTTTTGTGGTCGGGAACAGATTTGTAGCTCTTTGTCCTTCCCTTTTCTCTCATTTATTTCAAAATGTTGTATTAACACAGGTACTTCAGGATGCATATACACAGGATTAAATGGCAAGCACCTTAACTGAATAGCTAGTGGTTTCTTTGTCATTTGCACCTCATTATTAACTGATGGCTGGTTAAGAAAACAAGCAACAATTAAAATCTTATTGCAGCTGTTTAAAACTAAAATAGGCAATAAGAGTTCTGAATCGTGACAGAGTAAACTAAAACTAAGGCCAAAAATAAACTATATTGCTTTAGTATTTTATAATTAGGTTCAAATCAAAAATGTGGTTAAAACAAATCACCTGCAGCCAGCGCAGACCTCCAGGACTAGAGTGCAGTACCCCTACTATACAATATATTAAGTAGTATTGAATAATCAGAGCAGGAAGGTTTAGGTCTCTTTTTTGCTTTATTTGCATTTCTTTCTGATGTTTGAACATTCCTGGAGAGGAAAGTTCTGCTTTGTCATGTCTACCCCACCTGGAGTGGGGAGAGATGTTTGACAGTTG
This sequence comes from Erpetoichthys calabaricus, assembly GCF_900747795.2. Taxonomy (NCBI): domain Eukaryota; kingdom Metazoa; phylum Chordata; class Cladistia; order Polypteriformes; family Polypteridae; genus Erpetoichthys; species Erpetoichthys calabaricus. Next base: position 133,455,086 of record NC_041403.2, read on the forward strand.
CTATGAAAGTCAATCTGCAAAAATGAACATGTACTGTAGTACATGCTGTTTTGTGGTTCAAAAAATCAATGCAAGGCAGGAAACCTTACAATTCCCCTATCAAAGAGAAACTAGGTTTCTAAATGTTACAGATGTTAAAGATTTTATAGACCCAGTCCTTTCCACCCTTGTGCTGTTATTATTTTTCTGTTCAAGATGTAGGGCACAGTCATTTTCAGGTTATTGATTAGCTTGATGCCTCTGTCCAAGGTGCTGCAGCCCGTGGCGAAAGAAACTCAAGTCTACAGTTCACACAATGCAAGTGCTCCTTCTGTTCAGGAGATTACATAAAACCTTTACCCTTCAATAATTCAATAAATCAGTGTTACAATCAATCAAAGCAATGTTCACTATCCAACTGTACTTTACGCAATATTGCAATATTATGCAATTCACTTTTGAACACACTCATTACATATGAACAAATAATGGGACGGAGCCAGCTCTGGATGCACCAACAACCATCAGAGGGAATGTTCATGTAGTGTACAGACCTTCACTCACACTAATCCATTTTAGTGTTGTCGCCACCAACTCAAAATGCGCTTGGGTGACTGCTACACTTTTTGAGACCTGGAGAAAGCCCTGCCTAGGCCATATCAACACCTTACTCCACTTACAACAACTTTCTCAATCTCTTTCCCCAAGTCGATATTTCAAAGCCAGTAAATAATAAAATAAAAAAGGAAAGAGGAATATATTGTAAAGACAGCAGTACCCCAGACATACAGTGAATTAATAAGTAAAAATAACCACTGTCACAAAAATCGACAGAATGCCACAGAAAGATTTGGGGCAGCCAACCGTATATTATTTCCTGTCTCCAAATGGAGTAAATAATAACAGTTGCAGTGTATAGATCAGAGTCCTGAACTGAACTGACTTGCGGGCATCAAAATGGTGGTTTTAAGGTAGAGCGGAGGAAGTGACGTCATCTCTGGGGTCAGAACCTCATCAGGGCCAGGAGAAATTTCCCATAACTGGTCTGCAGAGGAGTGAGAGAAAGAGTTAGTGCACTCCGCTACCCTCTGGTTGGCATGGAATTACTCTCATTCAGGCCCTTTAGGCCTCCCATGTGCACGTGTGTGACACCACAATTTACATACACTAGAAAATTAAACAGCTTTGTTTCCTCACAAAATAAATGCTGTATACAGTTTCTTAAAAAATAAATAAATAAACAAAATTTAAACTCAATTTAAAGTTTTAATTACTTAAAAGAGATCAAAGAATTGATGAAAACCATCTATCATTGTTGCAAACTATTACCAGATGGAAATAAATGCTGCACCACCAAACACTCAAGATCATTCCATAAGTGCTTAACCCATTTCATTGTACATCTAGCAGAGGGGCATTAGGTAGAACCTACAGCCATATGTGTTTTAGGATAAGCTCCATATATATGGAACCTGCAACATACACATCCAAATAATTACTCTGAGAAATTGCTTAAGCTCCCTTTCAATTTGGACATGTATTCTCAATTGCTGTGAGATCCAGAATACCATACAATACTGACTTTTGTTCTTTGTAATGTAGTCATATGTCAATTCAGATATACATTTTGCTTATTGTTCTACATGAAGAACAATTTCTATTTTTTCTATGGACCAGCTCACTTTATGCACTGCTGCAGAGACGTATTCCCCTAACAAGAAGTAGAAACAACCATTTTCTCTTCTATAGTGATGTATAGATGGGGTTTGGAGTGAATTAAGGTGGTTATGTTATGTTTGTGTCTAAAATACCAGCCATTATGGATGAGAAAAAACTCCATTTTTTTATCACTAGATCATTGACTCCTCTTGTATTTGGTCTCAATATCCCCTACATACTTTCAGGCAAATTCAGTTTTTATAATGACTTGTCATTTTGCAATCTCTATCAAAGCCCATACAGTAAGAACATAATACATTTCATGAACAAGAGGAGACCATTCTGTTTATCAAGTTCATTTGTTTGGTGATAGCTAAGCTGTCCCAATATCTCATCCATGTGATTTTTACACTTTGTCAGCGTTTCCATTTCAACAATATGACTCAGCAGATTGTTTCAAATTCTCATTACTCTTTGTGAGAAAAAGTGATTCTTAGATTCTGTCTTAAATGCACAACCTCTTTATTTCATCTGTGTTCTTGAATACATGATTTTCACAATCATACACAATCATGTTCACTGTGCTTTTTGAGGGAGAATTTTTTTCCAAGATTAGCTTTTAATGGTCCTTATTCCATGATGTGGGTTTAGTTATTTCACTAACTAAATGCATGATTTCCCCTCTGACTGGTGCATATAACATAAGATGGAAATGCCTTTACAATATACAAATGGACTCCGTTCATCTGATTCTCTGACCTGGAACTTATTTTTATTGTTTTGTAATTTCTCCTCGCCCTCATAAAATAATTTTGGGTGTTTTAGAGGTCAAGGAATCTGGTTGTGACATTGTTTTTTATTTGCTTGTTTTTATCTGATATATCTCTTAAGAGGCATTCCCATCATGAGTGTGCTGTACTTCAAAAGTAGGTGAAAACGGAGTGGATAAGGCAGGGTGCTGTGGTGTGCAAAATCTGCAAATTTTGGTCATAGGACACTGTTGAGGTTCTGTGTATATCTATGTAAGTGTGTGTTAATGTTAAGGTGTTACCAACGAACCTGATAAGTACTCTTACCCCTAGGTCAGTGATTCTCAACCCGTGGGCCGCGGACCAAAGGTGGGCCATGACAGGGAATATGGTGGGCTGCGCTAAAGTCTTAAATCAGTACCAAAATTAGACAAAAAGTCAGAGGAAACAAGAAGATAATCCGCATTTTTTACGCATTGTTAGCGGCAGACTCGTACGTACGGATGCAAGCTGCAGGATTTTAGGACTTATAGGTGCTTTGTTTAATTTAGTTATTTTAGTACTTTAGTAGGATCAAAATGCAGCTGTAGCTATTAACACTGGCTGATGCAAGCGATGACGCAAGAGATTTAAGCAATAATAATTTAAATTTGAATGTCACGCACTTTTTCGGTTAACCTTTTTATTGTTTAGAGTAGACTTAGATTACTTTAGGCTTGCAGAGAAGTTTAGGCCCGATTCGATTTTTGAAACTTAAGCCTTCGACTTCACACCAAGAAACAGATAGTAGTGGCAGCGAAAGCGATTATGATCAAGACGACACTAAAGTTGTTACTTGTAAGAAAACTAAATATGCTTGAAAATATGATGTGGAATATATTAAATACGGTTTCGTTCTATCAGCAAATGACCAAAATCTACCGATGTGCGTTATTTGTTTGCAAATCCTCTCGAACAAAGCTATGAAGCCGACAATTCCGTCATCTTACTACAAGACATCCAGATCTACAAAATAAAACCAAAGAATATTTTGAGCGTAAAGCCACGGAATACACTAAACAGAAGATAGTGTTAAAAACAAGAGTTACTCTCAACGAAAAAACTATTAAAGCATCCTACTTGATTCCTCAGAGAATCGCAAAAGCAAAGAAACCACACACAATTGGAGAAGATCTTATCATGCCGGCTGCTCTTGAGATTTGCGATGTATTGTTTGGCTTAGAATATGCTACAAAACTGAAAAGCATTCAAATCTTGAATGATACTGTCCGCAGAAGAATTTCTAAAATGTCGGGTGACATTGTCACGCAGTTAACTGAACGGTTAGTCTACTAAGTTTGCAATTCAATTAGATGAATCAACTGATAACGCTGGCGAAGCACAGCTGCTTGTTTATGTTCGCTATTGTTGGCAAAATGTTATGGAAGAGGAATTTCTTTTTTGCAAGTCCTTGCCATCAAGAATGACGGCAGATGAAATATTTTGTGTTATAAACAAATTTTTCACAACTTTTGGCCTGCAATGGATGAACTGCATCGGTGTTTGCACCGACGGTGCTGCCACAATGACTGGTCGCAACAATGGTGTTGTAGCCCACATAAAGCAAGTGTTGCCCGAAATTGTAGACACTCATTACATGATCCATCATGAAGCATTGGCTTCAAAGAATTTGCACAAACCTCTAGGATCTGTACTCGATGACTGTGTACGGATTGTAAACTTCATTAAAACTAGAACAGTGAACAGTCGATTATTTGCTCAACTTTGTATCGAGGCAGATGCAGAACACAAGCATCTCCTATTGCACTCGGCTATTCGTTGGCTATCCATAGGGAAAGGTCTTGCAAAGGTGTTTGAACTTTGTTTCGAATTGTTACAGTTTTTGACCGAACACAATCTCGACCTGGCCAGTAAGGTCGCAGATACTGAGTGGCTTACCATACTGGAATACCTTGCTGACATTTTTAGTCTTTTGAACAGTCTGAACACATCACTGCAGGGTAAAGATGCCAGTTTACTCAAGACATACGACAAAGCGGCAGCTTTTAAGAAGAAGCTACGACTTTGGCGCACGCGACTCGAAAGTAATTCACATGACATGTTTCAGTTATTTTGTCAATTTATAGAGAACAATGAAGTCAACGGCGACATGCTGAAACGGGTCACTGGTGTAATAAGACAGCATCTGACATCTCTTGCTGAATATTTTGACAAATACTTCATATCTGAAGACATTGAAGCTTTTGACTGGATTCGTAATCTTTTTCAGTGTGCATCCTCTGAATTAACTGGTCGTGCACAAGATGAATTAGCGGAGCTGTCTAGCGATCGCACATTACAAATCAAATTTGACGATCCTGCTACGGATATCTCTTCCTTTTGGTGCATAGTTTCGCTTGAATATCTGTTGTTGTCAGCAATAGCGATGAAAGTTCTTATACCTTTTCAACAACTTATTTGTGCGAGGTTTCATTTTCTGTATTGACTGCCATGAAAACAAAATATCAGTCAAGAATGAACGTAGAGGATGATCTTCGAGTGTGTTTATCAAAAATTTCAGCCAGAATTGACATGCTATGTAAGCCCAAACAGCATCATCTTTGACAACTTTACTAATGTAAATGAAAATAAAATAAACCAGATAATGATTATCGTTCTCTCTATATATATTATTGTATTTGTGTAGCAAGCAATGAGCAACTAAACATGTAAAGAAAAAATTACATAATACTGTAAATTAGTAATATTTACACCCAATTACTAAACGCATGAGCAATAAATTATATGCCAGCGAAGGCTAACATATGGGCAGCAAAAATGTTTGAATTGTTAATGTGGGCCTTGATAACCACAGCCCTAGGTAAAGGGTAAGTAGTGGGAAATATTATGATAACACACCACAGGGGGTCTGGTCTCATTTGAAGGGTGGAAGCTGGGAATAAAGGTGATTTCATTTCTCTTGCCTGTCGAAAGAAGGGAAAAACTATGCAATATCTATTTATCACAGAGGGTATAAATAAAATACTGTGAAGAAACCAAGCTAGGTGATGCTAACAAATGTTTCATTATCTTCTTATATAATACGCTACCATGGCTGTCTGTTTGTCTGTCCAGGATTTTAAAACACCTGTAGCTTGCAAACCGTTTAAACTATTGCACTGAAATTTGGTACACATATACTACGTGACCTCTACTGTCCGCTTTTGCGGTGATGATTTTTATTACTCTTTTTATTTTAATTTTATTTTATTGTAGAATCAACTCTCAGGCCGCAGCCTGCAGGGCGGCAGTGTGGCGCATGCCTACGGGAGCCGTTCTCTTCCCTACCTCCTTCACTTTCACTTACTCTACCTCTTCATATCTTAAATCATTCTTGAGGCAGATTGAAGACTTAAGTGCCAGCTTAAGTGAAAAATGAAGAAAAATGTACTAAGTAATTGCAACAGAAACACTGACTTAATCAGTTTTAACGAGAAAAGATGCCAATGGAAGAAGAGAAGAAGCGGGCCGCTAGGGTGGAGGAAAGAAGAGCTGCTAACGAAGCAGTAAGTGCATCAACCTCTGAGCAAACGAATGCTAAACTTACAGATAAACAGTAGGAAAACTATAAGTCAAGTAACGTGCAGTGAACCGTTAGTGGTATTCAATATTTAGTTACTAACATCCTGTGTTTTGAAAATTTAAGTCCACAATTTAATTTTGACATTTATAAAAAGAAAACAACTTTAGACAACTTAACATAAGAGTAAACTTTTTCAACAAGAGCTAAAACATAGTTTTTGCTGTTTCAGTAAACCACTCCACAGTCAGTAATGGCTAAACCTATGCTCTCTGCCAGAATATAGAAATGTTTAGAAGTGTAAGGCCTCTTTCGCCAGTAGCTGATACCCCTTGCCCATGTTTTGACACTGATTGGTCATCTGATTATATCTGAGTCTTGGCACGATTAAAGCAAATCGAAATGCAACACACACTCAGCTGCTACTAAGCAAAATACAAATATGTTTGTAGTAAATAAATGCAATCTATGAACATGAATTAAAATGCATTATGCTTTTGTGTTGCATTTTAAACTGACAACAAAATCGTATGCCTTATTGAAAAGCAATCGATTGATTGGCTGATATGTTTTTATTTATGGCATGAAAAAAACATGCCAAAATCAAATGTCTCACTTGCATATGTATTGCATTTCAATACAGTTAGCACATTGGATTTCATTTACCGTATATACTCACATATAAATTGGGTCTTGAAACCCGAAAAATCGATCATAAAATCAGACCCCGACTTTTTTTTTAACATCTTCTTGCTTCCTCCAATCTCGCACCAGTTTGTCAGACACATCAAATTTTGTTGCAGCAGCGCAGTTACCACTTTCTTTCACTACTTCAATGACGTTTAATTTAAAACCAACTTCATATTTTTTCCTGATCGAACGCTCCATCGTAGATAAGGGATGCTCTTATGTTAAAGGTATATAAGGGTGTGAGATACAAAAAACACAAAACAGTGCAAACGTCGCTTCAGAATAGTTTGGGTATTACTGTGTGGTCACGTAGGCACAATACATAGAAAAAAAAGGCATTGTGCTCCGTGATTACTCTCTCAGGTGGGCGTTAGCATATCAATCTCTTGGATCAATAGCATGAGTTTTCCTCATTTGACTTATACGACCGACATTATAAAATACTGGAAATTATGTGGTAAAATCAATCCCCGACTTATCTGCAGGAGAACTTAAACACGAGTATATACGGTACTTTTGGCACGAATAACCTTCCACACTTTTAGGGCTCCCTTAACTAAGATTTGCTCCTAATGTTTTGGGTTTATGATTGTTGCTTTGTGACATTCGCCCTACGATTCTCTACTTACGATTTTAAGTCTGACCAGTTTTGATCTTGGCTAGTAATTTTTACAATCCATCTTCTGATTCCATCTCCATTCAAAACCCCTGCTGCTCTGTGCAGTCAGTGCACTAATTAGGTTTAACAGAGCTTATTTACTTAGGTCTAAGAAAATGGAGTTAATTATTGTAGGATCAAACATTATAACATGAAATTTATTTGTAATACAGTAGTATGTTGTGGAATTGTACAAGAAACCAACAAGAAAGCAAAAAAGTGTATTCATTTTCAAGATTCACAATCATCTGTAAAATGACTGTTTCAGGTGCATTTTCTTACTTTAACATATTTAGAGTGTTATCTATGTAGAAGGAGGTGGTCCCAGGCTGGCAAATGTTTTGGGTACAAGGGGAATATAAAAATGGCACAAGACATTAGGTTGTACTATGTATTGTCTCTGGTACTTAATGAAAGCATGCAGCCAGTGCCAAGAGTGACTTTGCTCATGCCATTGTGGGCAAAAAGAGGTTACTTTGGTATGTCATGCCCTGTAGGTCTTGTACATGCCCCATAGGGGCATTTGGCAAGGGTGCCAGCATGATCAAGAGAGGAATAAAGGTAACCTTGGCCAAAGCATGCAGTACTCTCCCAGGATGCTAGGTGTCATCTAAATCAAGACCAAGAAGAGAATAAACTTTTATGAATCTTGAAAGCAGGGAGTACATTGCTGTAGAGGATCAGCAAGTGTCTGGTTAAGAGGATAGGTGTGTCAGGGAACAAACTATTAGAACAAGGAAGAAAGTAATAAGATAAGGGAAAGGCAATGACCCCCACAAGCCAATTTGTTTATACTCTTGATGACATACTTAATGTTTAGCATGAGAATGGTTGCCATCAAACACAAATCGTGTGACCTTCACTCCCTGTCTTAACCTCAGAGAATCCCAGTTAATGGCAACAAACACAATCTGCTTGTGAGAAAAGTCTGCAGTTGCACAAAAAATCTGTTCACATTTGTATTTTGTAAGCATACATGCTGCTAGATGCAGAAATTAATTTAAAAATCCGTAAAATAATTTTAAAAACAAAAACCATTAGAAAAGCCAATCTAAAGGAAACAACTTTGTGTATGTATAAAATGAACTAAAAACTGACAATTGTATAATATTTAATCAGATTTTATTGCAAAAAAGTAGTAATGTTTTAATGTTGTTACATTGTCTCAGTTCAGCCTATTAGCAGACTAATGTTGCATTTTGCTGATGACGATTATGATGATGATGTTGATGAGTAAATACTGGAATATTATCACTTTAGGTATGCAGCCAGGGATCAGATTCATTGTTATTATGGTTCTAATGATTATGATAATCACCCTGTAATTATCATTTTAAGAAAAAAGCTTGTTTTATTATCATTATGATATACATTTAGCTGAACTGACCTCTTGCACAACAATATTAGACAACATAAAAAGACGAGAAAGCTTCTTATTTCTGTAGTGTTTGGTGAGCTTTCCAATCCAGTGATTTGTTTAAGCGTTACTGTCTGCTGTTGCCCTCTGTAAGGGTGCGTAGCCTGCTGCATCTGAAGTGCTCTCATCTACAGATCTGAAAAAGACAATACATTTCATTGTTGATTGGGCACAAATGTAAAAGGCTTACTTAGAAGATTTACAACATTTGGATTTGATCCATATATATATTCTGTTTTATACTTAGCTTGTACTAAAGGATTTTTTTCAGCATACAATCCAGGGGAGAGTTTGCCAACAGAATACCATCTGAGTTATAGTGGGCTGAATGTCCCTCTATTGGTCCATCTTTTAGCTGAGCCACTCTTGATGCATGGGATGTTGTCTTGTCCAGGCATTCAGAAAAGTCTGGAGGGCAGAAGTACCACATGCTGCAACATCTTTGGGGTCCGGTGGTGGTGAGGTTCTTAAAATGCTAAGGCATGGTAGCACTTTTTTATAATCATAAGTCACAAACCCAAGGTCACTTTATATACGGAGTAAATTTTTTAAAAAAATTACACAGACGACAAAAGTTCGTATAAAAGGAAAGTTTTCAGTTGAGAATTAAAGGTGCAGAAATCGGAACAATCTTGGAGAGACTGAGGAAGAGAGTTCCAGAGTAGAGGGGCACTGAAGGACCTGCCTCCCAGGGTGGTATAATCATTGTCATACAAGGGACTGGATAGCAGCAGAAACAGTTTTAAACCAAATATTAAAAAGACCTGAAAGAATACACAGAAGGGAAATACTATTAGAAATCGAAAGCAGGGTCCAGTGGTGGATGGCTTGAACAATCTAATGGCTCGCCCCTGGAACTTCCTCACTTGGTCCTTGGTCTCAATGTATTCTTGAATCCCAATGCATACTCAAACACCCAATACCCTTAACGTTCAGAGTGCTACGTTTTCACCATGATTCTTTCTGGATGTTTGGAGGAATGTTCCCCTTTTCTTTTCTGACAGAGTAACACCCTGGGAAGTATTATTTTCAGGGAACTTTGTAAATTTTAGAGTGCTGGCACCTTTCTAATGGCTAGTTTCTTTCATTAAATCTCAGTGGGCAATTCTAACAGTCATTAGCTCACATCACCATAACTGTGGGTCCTCCTTACAGACCATCTTTGGGTTATTCCTATGCTTTCTTATTTTTGCTTCGTTTATTATCAGTAATATTCATCTTTACAGCGACATTTGCTCTGTTTATGTGCAAATGATTGGACTGCCCTTGGGGAGCAGGCATTATCATTCCAAATTTATCTTTTATTGCTGTTCCAACACCTATTTTTTCTGCAGTCAGCCACGCTGAATATAGTAGTGGGTGAATACATAAGTCTGAGAATAAAAAATCAATTATTGCTGGCACACACCAAGTGCTTGGATGAATGAATAACATTTGGATGAAACTTGATTATAGAAATACTTCAGATTTGATTTCTCACTTCTTCCAACTCTGCATTGTGGTGGAGCTGCAAACCACACAAGCAGTCCTCTCAAAAAAGTAATGGGGAGATGCTGCAGTTTCAAAAGGTGCGCAGGTAATGGAAGCAAAAACACCCCAACCCGGCTGCAACAATCACGAGGGACAATCTGTGGCTAATGTGCCAGACTAAATTCAGTTTAATTTTTTTTCCACATTCTCAACAGCTGATGTGAAATCCTAACCCATGAAGAAAAATGTAAGCATTAACATTTATCATCTCATATTTGTTTAAAAATTATTTCTGCACCTCTGTACAACTGATCCACAGTAGCAGCCTGTCTATAATGTTATATACATTATTTTTGTCTGTAAAATTGTTTTGAAACATTTAAACCATTTTCGGCTTCATAAATGTCATAATTCTCATTATTCATAGTCTGATGGCTTCAAAACATCAGAACAGCTTACATTCCGCACCCAAGCCTAGCGCTGAGTTTCTTTTTAAAATGTACTAATAGCTTAGTAGCAAAATCAAATTATGCACATAAGATATGCTTGCATGGCAGAGGCGGCAGTAAAAACTGAAGTTAGCAACATTGATGCCAGCTCGCATTTGCAAATCCGCTGTCAATCTGTCATTAAACATGTTATCAAATAATGATAAGTGTACGCTTCTTGCTTGCATTGGCGTGCTTATTTCTGATGTTGATGTGCAGTAATGGGGTAAATGTGCATTAAAATTTGCCTGCTTGAACGCACACAAAACATTTTCTATCTGTCTTACTTGGTTTCCCCCGTGGCCCCAATGGAAAGCATTCTGTGTTGTCAAGTTGCTGAAAACTAAGGAAAAAACTCATTACTTTCAATAAACAGGCCTCTCTCATTTCAAGATTTTTCTCTGCTCGATTCCTCTAAGAGCACCGGCAAACTGTGCTGCAGATATTCATGGCCAGGCAGAGATTTTTCTTTGTGAGGCTTTAGCTGGGATCTAAGAATGAATGTTGCAGTGTACATAAGTACAGAGGTGGCTCATGGCTTGAACTGCTATAAACACTGACGTTATGTCCCATTTCTTATTAAAAATTGCTCTTTCTGCTTTTTTCTAAGTGTCGGCTCTTTTTATCAAATGTTTAATATTTAAAATGTAATGTGTAAAGACAATATACCCCATTGACCTGTGGAAGATCATATCCTTCCAACATAACTCATTATTATTTTTTATTTAAATCTTCATGCTGATCATATACTGAAGATTTTGTTCAGCTTTATTTATTTATTTATTTACTTTTATTAATAGGTGTTTAGATTAACCAGCTTATTGAACAAATAAAAACATTTGTACTTTTTCCGCCCATTTCCTAAACCCACTTATTACACTACTGGGTCACAAAAAAACAGTACCTACTTTTGGAAGCATCAATCACAAAACAGGAAAACAAGCTTGGATGAGACACAAGGCCACGATTGGGCACACTAATTCAAAAGGTATAACGTGTAGGATACAAAAATGTTAGATTTGAATACATAATGGGACATCTGAAAATTGAAAGTACGCCTTTCAAGAAGGATTTAGAAGTCTTAGTGGACTCGACACTATCAGCTGTCAGACAGTTTTCAGAAACCATTAAGAAGGCAAACAAAATGTTAGGTTATATAACATGAGGTGTGGAGTACAAGTCCGAGGAGGTTATGCTCAAGCTTTATAACACACTGGTGAGGCCTCATCTGGAGTACTGTGTACAGTTTTGGTCTCCAGACTACAAAAAGGACATAGCAGTGCTAGAAAAATCCAGAAAAGAGTGACTAGGCTGATTCCAGGGCTACAGGGCATGCATTATGAGGATAGATTATGAGGACAGAGCTGAGCCTTTTCAGTTTAAGCAAAAGAAGATTAAGAGGTGACATGATTGAAGTGTTTAAAATTATGAAGGGAATTAGTACAGTGGATTGAGACTGTTATATATAAATGAGTCGATCAAGAACTCAGATACACAGTTGGAAACATATTAAGGGTAAATTTTGAACAAACACCACAAGGTTTTTCTTAACACAGAGAACCATAGACATGTGGAAAAATTTACCAAGCAGTGTGGTAGACAGTAAGGCTTTAGGGACCTCCAAAACTAGACTTCATATTATTTTGGAGGAATTAGGTGGATAGAACTGGGGAGCTTTTTGGACTGAAAGGCCTGTTCTTATTTAGGTGGTTCTAATGCTCTAATGTTCTAAAAGCATAACTTCTTCAAAAGTGGAGATATAGGGATGTTAAAAAATGGATGAGTTAAGAAATTGAAAGTCGAAACCAGAGCTGTGAGGGTTCCATGCTAATAATGCTGCTTCTGTGGCCTTCACCTCATTTTTGATCCTCTTATTGAGGTTCATGGGTGGACGGGGTGATCAAAAAGGCTTAGACCAAGAGCTAAAAGGAACATCCAATATTTATTTTTTAAATGGACAAAGATTGGCTCCCATGTGTTGTATTACAGCTAATTTTTTCCTGACTTATATGTATTCTCTTTTTTGTGGTTGTTTTTTGTAATGCTTGAATTATTATCTTTGATTTTTAAGTTCTATTTCTTCTAGTTTGTTTATTATTCGTTAATTATGTACTGGTTCTTTAATGTTGTGCCCACTCTGTACTTTTGGGGTGAACTCTGGGAGGTCTCATAAATCACTGCTATAGGGCCTCTCTTTGACTATTAATCACCATTAGATGGAAAGTTCCAGTAGGGGATCATTGAGAGTGTGAAAGAGTATTCTTGTGAGTGTTGTTGTTTCTTTAGATGTACTGTTTTGTTGATTTACTTGTTCTGTGTTGTGGATTTCAGTTAAGGTGCTGGCCTGCTTTTGTGTCTTGTTCTAGAGTCCTAACAGCTCTTTTCACCATGTTTGTGACTCCATATTAAAAAACACTGTGCAGTAGAAAGTGACGGGTTTTCAGTTTATTATTTATGTTTCATGTTTCTAAAACCTCATCATCATAGATGCTGAACACCACAACATTAATTATCCAATCATTTAATTTGTAACCCTATGCATTAAAAGTTGCATAGTTAGATCTGGACCACCCTGTACAATAGATAGTAGTTCACAACATCCATATCTTGCTCTTGTTTCTCTTACCTACTCTATTGCTGGATCACCCACCTTTTCATCCAGTGAGAGATCAAAGGTCATTTTATAGACAGTTCTTAGAACACAGGCCAGCAAGATAAGAAGTACTTCCAGGTTACTCAAAACTACCTGGGAAAAAAAGAGTTGCCAGCTTAATAGTCCATTTATCCATTGGGATGCAGCTACAGCCTTCTGTTACTTCTGTGAGGCCTAGAGGACTGACCACTTGCTTGATGTCCTACTCTGGCAAGTCCTGTACAGAGTATGAGCTCCTCCAACAGACGCTCGTTTGGAATCTCATCCTGGTTATGGATAAGGTCATCCAGCTCCTAGATGGCCCTTTAGTGTTATGTCCTGGTACCACCTGGGAGTGGTCTATTCCAAACCTCAGATGGGAAGAAAAAAATCTGTGGTCTTCCCAATTTATTGCCCTGCTGTCCTTCACAATGGAAACCTAAGAGGAACTGAACAATGTATTGACAGAATTTAAGCAAATACCATTAAATTACACCAAATACTTAATAACTCCAAATATGATATAATCACAAAAATTAAAGTGGTGTCAATTTTGGTAAGGAATGTGATAGTGGAAAGTTGGTTGTATATTTTGAATTTCAAATTAACAAGAGGAAAGGAAAGACAGAATAAAGACACAGACAGAAACAGAAAGATTTCCCAACTGACTTGGACTTTCACAGAAAATAGTGTAGTAAAGGTTTAGAAGATCGGAAGAACAATAATCAATTTGTAAGAAAAGCAGTACATTTAATGAGGGGCTGTTTAAGACAAAAGCCTGTTTTTGTCCCCTGTTCCTTGTTCATTAAAGCTGTCCAACAACCCCAGTTTTCCAGCAAGACTGGCACTCATTTTGCGGGAAATACTGAAGAGCTGATTTGGACCCCATTTCTTCCCATCTTAGTGAGGACATGTGGCTTCTCCTGGAAAGCATTAGGAAAAGAGGTCTTATTTTAGGAGTGTGTTATAGACCACCCATTTCAGACAGTAATTTCAACACACATCTTTTTAGTAATATCAAAAGGGTAAGTTTACATGAGGATATTATAGTCATGGGGGACTTTAATTATCCGAATATTAACTGCGCTAAACCTTGCAAATCGTGGACCATAAGAGTGGGAGTTTTTAGAAGTAATCATTGACTGTTTTTTTAACACAATAAGGTAAAGCACCAATGAGGGGTGAAGCTTATGTGGATTTAGTATTTTGTAATAATTAGGACAGAATTGTGGGTGTAGAGGTGATTGAACCACTAGGGTCAAGTGACCATAATTCTCACTGTTTTGTAAGAGTGCAGATGCAAAGACTAAAATTGTTAAGTTGAACTTTGATAGGGCAAATTTTGTGCAGATGCGGCAAAGTCTAGACTAGAATTACCTTTTAAGTATGGAAACAGTTGAGGAGCAGTGGAGCAGGTTTAAAAATGTTTTAAAAACTCTGCAGTGGATTAATAAAGAGTTAAAGAAGAAGTTGCAAATGAAAAAATAGCTGTATAAGGCATACAAGACTATTAACTCCAAAGTGAATCGTAGGGATTATGAGAACGTGAGGAGGAGAACAGTCAAGGAGGAGGTGAAATGAATCAGGAATAGTAAAGGGGAATTAAAAGATATAGACAGTGAAATAGTGAACACTCTAAACTTGCATTTTTCTTTGGTCTTCACAAGTGAGGAAGTGGATAAAGTGACAGTGGTAAATGGGAATACTAAGGAGGTTCTGAGTGATTTAGAAATTGTAGAGAGAGAAGTGCTGCTCAGATTAAATAGGCTGAAATCAAACAAATCACCAGGACCAGATAATATTTACCCTCAGGTTCGTAAGGAGGCTAGTGAGTATATATATAAACTCTTGATGCTTATTTAAGGAAATCACTGTGCACTGAAGAGATTCCGAAGGACTGGAAAATGGCAAATATTATCCCGTTGTATAAAAAGGGTGACCAGGCAGATCCAAGCAACTATAGGCCAGTAAGTATAATATGCATCACAGGAAAATGAATGGAAGGAATTATTAAGGATAAGATTGAGCAGCACATAGCAAGTACAGGTGTTTTTCAGCATACGTTCAGAAGACGGAGGTTGTGTTTTACTTATATGCTGGAATTCTATGAGGATGCGACAAATGGGTATGATTAAAGTGAAGCATATGATACTATTTATCTTGACTTTCAGAAAGCATTTGATAAGGTGCCACATGAGAGATTGGGCATCAAACTAAAAGAAGTGGGAGTCCAGGGTAATGTTTTAGATGGGTGCAGAATTGGCTCAGACACAGGAAAAATTGAAGGTGATGGTGTGAAGAACCTTATCAGAATTGCCTGATGTTAAGAGTACTGTTCCACAGGGATCAGTGCAAAGGCTGCTGCTATTTTTAATATAAATAAATGATTTAGATAGAAATATAAGTAACAAGCTGGTTAAGTGTGCAGGTAATACCAAGATAGGTGAAGTGGCAGATAATTTGGACTCCATTATATCATTACAGAAGGACATGAACAGCATACAGGCTTGGACAGATTTGTGGAAGAAGAAAATTATCCATCCATCCATCTATTAACCAACCCGCTATATCCTAACTACAGGGTCACAGGGGTCTGCTGGAGCCAATCCCAGCCAACACAGGGCGCAAGGCAGAAAACAAACCACGGGCAGGGCGCCAGCCCACCGCAGCAGATGAAAATTAATATCAGTAAATGTAAAGTATTACACATAGGAAGCAAAAATGTTAGGTTTGAATACACGATGGGAGGTCTGAAAATCAGGAATACACCTTATGAGAAGGATTTAGGAGTCATAATGGACTCTGTGCTATCAACTTCTCGTCAGTGTTCAGAAGCCATTAAGAAGGCAAACAGAATGTTAGGTTATATAGCACCCTGATGTGTGGAGTACAAGTCACAGGAGGTTATGCTCAAGCTTTATATCGCACTGGTGCGGTCTCTTGCTCCCAGTTGAAGGCTGAACTCCAGTCTGCAAAGATAACTCCACTATTACTGCATGTTTTTTAGTGGTTTCTTGACATTCAATTTTAAAGGGTCACCAAGGTGGTTATTTATCTGATTATGTGTGTTTTTCAAATCTTTTATAGTGGAAAATATGGATGCAGATTGTCTCAACATTCCCCTTTTAACCTGAAATATTTTAGTAATCACGTGAGATTTCTTTTTACCTTCTTAAAGAAATACTCCTGAAAATGATCATTTTAAAATTTGTTATTCAAACTGAATTGTTTGTGGTGATGACTGAGAAAACATTTTAATCTCATATTTTATGGAGAACAGAGATAACATACAATTTAATGTACACCCAAATATAGCAACAGCAAACAATACCAAAATGTTGATTAAAAAATCTCAAATGTCAGGTATCCTGTCATATTTTCACAACATCCTAAAGACAAGTAGTTTTGCTAAGGTATTATTAAATAAGGCAATTCTGGAGAATTTGTGTTATACAGAAATAAAAGATCTGCCTCCTTTGTAAGTCATTACATTTATGTGGGACTTTAGCGTTATTTGATGGAAGCATGAGAACTGAACTATTGAACTGAGCTTCTGCTTGTTGAAGCACCTCAGATATTTATAAATACTAGGCATATGTTGTAATCCTGCCACATCTAATTTCAAAAAGGGGTTAATCCTGCATCATCAGGTGGCCCTGCCTCCTTGGGCTCCACATACAAAATAAAGAGCAAATAAGACAGACAACAAGTACATATAATGTGAACATAATGTAACATTACACTATAATAAATAAACAGCAATAAATCAATAAAATATAAATAAAGTAATAATCTCATAACATGTCATGATGATCTAGACTTAGTTCATGTATTTTTATTCATTTTTTGTGCAACCTTTTCCTTGGCGTCTAAATGGAGGCCTCTGAATAATGGTGGTAGCATTTAGGGGGCTCTAAATGCTAGGGGAAAGTGAAGAGATGTAATGGTCTGTTTCTAATTTACAGTAGTATGTTTTTGAGGATTTTAATTTTGAAATTCATCTTCCTTTATTTTTAATTTTATTTTATTTTTAGTATCGCATTGGAATTTAAAATGCAGGATTGCCAGGCTGTTGATAGGCAAGACACCTGGGAGTGTGCACTGTGTGACGCATGTGTGATTACCGCAGTGGCATATACGAGTTTGTGACTAATTCAAAATTTAAAACTCTAGCGTCATCATTGTTAAAGATTTCCCTGGCTATGACGCATTTTCTGTTCTTTGTTTTTTATTTACATTTTATGCCTTGCCTTAGGCTACATGAAATTATGTGTTTTTTGACTCTCTTGCTTCACCTCTCAATATGTGAAAATGTGTGAACTCATTCAGTTTAAATTTCTGTCAAAGACCACCTCTGTTTTCTTATGCTCTGTTGTTTCTCCCCATGCATACATTGTCTCCTCAAATTTCCCTTTCTCTGTTTATTATTCCCCTTTTTTAATGTAAAAACCAATACTCTTGCCTTCACTCTCCTAAAGTTTGACTGTCCTTTGTCTGTTTACAGGAAGTTCTGCTGCAGAATGACCTGTGTGATTCTCAGATACTGCAATATTTTGCACGAAGGAGCACTGCATCTAAATTATTTTTAAAGCTTACAAAAGCAGATTCTGAAGAAATCGTTGTTTTGAGATCAACTTATTTACTGATCATTGATCAAGTCATTTGGGGTGAAAATTACAAGTGAAGAGCTCCAAACAGAATAAGGCTAGTTACACAACATTTCATTGCTTACAAAAGCCTAAAGTTAGTTAGACATTCACCAAAAGAGCGTCTTCAAATACATCTTAGACATTGAGGTAATCAAAATTTCAAATGAAGGTGAGCAGCTTGTCTGCGGTGGGCTGCCACCCTGCCCGGGATTGGTTCCTGCCTTGTGCCCTGTGTTGGCTGGGATTGGCTCCAGCAGACCCCTGTGACCCTGTGTTTGGATTCAGCGGGTTGGAAAATGGATGGATGGATGGATGGATGTTTCACGTCCTGGCCATTGTTTTTTTAAATCTCATCCTCCTGGTTTCAGTCTTGGCTCATTATTTCTGTTATGCTCTGTCTTCTGATTCCTTCCAATTTAAAACTGCCCTGTGCAGTTATTACAATCTCATTGTATCTTATCAAACCACTTTTCCTGGTGAGGGTCAGTCAAATCAAAAATATCAAATAAATATACTAAAACCAAAACAACACCAAAAACAGATTTAATAACATAATGAGAAAAATAATATTTGAAAAACAACAATAAAATAAATAAACAAAAACATCCTCATCCCAAGGAAAAGACCTTGGCTAAATCATAACTGCAAACTTTACACTTTGTGATGTTTTCACTCACTTTTCTTTCTTAAACCACACTCAACGTTGTTAATATCAAATGAAGTAGTACCATGGTAGCCATTGAATTAGCTGTGACTGGGCAGGACTCCTGACCAGTGAGTGAATGAGGGGAGCAGCAGGTCTTCTGCTTACTCTCTGCGTGTCACCATTATTCATGACAGGATTTCTCAGAAATGCTTTATTTAACTATATTTTAACCAAAATACATTTTGGAGAGGATGTGAGCATGTGGCTGCTTGCTTCTATCCAGAAGAATATGAAGGACAGAAGTTATGACAGACACCTAACAATGAACTGCATTTTTATTCATATCCATTAATGAAGAGGCAGGTCAAACAAACAGGCAAAGGTCAAAATAAAAGATGGCAGGCACAATAATCAGTAAGAGATTTTCAGAGAGACATAAGACACATTCATACTTCAAAGGCAATGATCAAAATGGTTAGAATTACAAAATATATCAAACATGAAGAAAGCTTCACAAGAGACAGGATATACACAATGCTGAATTGAAAAACCTTTACCAAACTCCCTCTTTTTTCAAACTTGACCTTTCTTTCACATGACAACTAATAGACTAATGTTGCTTATAAACAGATACTGGCAGAAGTGGAGCCAGAGCAAAATGATGATGATCATATAGGATCAGAAGAGTCCAAGCCCATTCCTGACAAAACAAAATGAATGAAAACCACTGGGGCTTCAGAACATTTTAATTTGCTCAGCTAATTACATTTCTTTTCTAAACAACCCAACATAGGACTGTTAATGTGAATAGGTTAATAATGCATGCAAAAGGAGCATTATCTTAATGCAATCGAAAATGAAGACAAAGCCAAGGGGATGAACAAAAGAATAGTCATGGGCAAAGTGAATGGATCAAAGGCAGTAAATATAAACAGAAAAATGATAAACCAAATTCAACCAGGAAAAAAATCACAGTTCAAAAGTAGAAGCAAAATTCCTGGCTATCTCAAAACCTTACCCTTTATAACCAGAAAAAATGCTAGTTTATTTTTAGGATTTTTAATATAAAGTTAGGATGCTAATCTTACTGCATTGTCATCTTTAATAATGTTTGTATAATGATGATGTCAAACAAAACAGCGTCATCAACACACATGACCACCAATGAATGCCACCACCAATAACTTGCCTGCAGCCATTATTTCCATCCATCCATCCATCCATTTTCCAACCCGCTGAATCCGAACACAGGGTCACGGGGGTCTGCTGGAGCCAATCCCAGCCAACACAGGGCACAAGGCAGGAAACAATCCTGGGCAGGGTGCCAACCCACCGCAGGACACACACAAACACACCCACACACCAAGCACACACTAGGGCCAATTTAGAATCGCCAATCCACCTAACCTGCATGTCTTTGGACTGTGGGAGGAAACCGGAGCGCCCGGAGGAAACCCACGCAGACACGGGGAGAACATGCAAACTCCACGCAGGGAGGACCCGGGAATCGAACCCAGGTCCCCAGGTGTGCAGCCATTATTTGAAAACTAAAAATTGTATCGAAATGGTGTCAGAGACAAAACAATAAAAAAAGAAAATTACTAGAAGAAAAACAGTTTAAATGTACTCAAAACTAAATAAGAGCAATTCTTACAAAACTGTCAGGATGAGGACTGGGTATCAAGCTGCTGATTGCATTAAGGGCTAATATGATCTTAGTTACTGTACATACATACAAGAAGTGAATTTCTTCACTGTGGACATTAAATGCAAGGAGAGTAAAAAGTAACAGTAATCAATGTAATCAACCTTTTGTGTTTTAGTGCTACCATCACTCCAGCGTGATGCTAATCACAATGTGAAGAGAGTTCACTTTTAAGTTGTTTGGATTTATGGTCTGCGGTGATGCCACAAATGTGAAGGCTGAGGTGTGCTGCTACAGACAGTTAAGTGTTGTTTATAATTCTGTCATTTGCCAACAAAGAATTAAAATATTGGAGAATACAACAACATCCTATGTGCAAGTCTTTTGTTACCTCAACAGGTTATGGGAATGCTAGCCCCTCTGATTATGAAGCATTCTCTCTTAGTTGGGGAGGCTACAGTTTTTGCACAATCTTCACTAAGGTTGTCAGTTTAAGGTAGGAGAAGATCAATAATGGGTAAAAATTGTGAACTTTGCCTTTGTTACAGTGGGGTTACAAATTTAATTTTAATTCACTTTATTTAATATGTTTACAGCTAAAACACAGATTGAATATTATGTAAATTACATGATGTTCATACATTAAAAGAGAACAGAGAAGGGTCAGTAACATTTGATAATTATAGTTATGGTTATTTTTGTGTAAATGACTAACAAAATGAAAAGTAATATGTACAGTTAATCATCAGTGTGTGCTAGACTAAAGTAATGAGTCTTCAGCCAGGATTTAAAAACTGAAACTGAAGGGGAATCTCTTATATATTGTCAGCAGCCATACCACCTGAGCTTTAGAGCAGGTCATCCATCTGAAGCTAAACATGTTTGAGCCCAGCCAGTACTTAGATAGGAGACCATCTAAGAAAAGGCTTGGATTGCAACTGGAGAAGGTGCTGGAGAGGCCAAGAGGGAGTGCTTACCCTGTGGTCTGAATGTGGATCACAGTGCCCCAGTGCAGTGATGGGTCACTGAGCTGTAAAAATGGCACAGTCCTTTCAATAAGATGTAAAACTAAGATCCTGAATCTCTGTGGTCATAAATGATCTCTCAGTATCCTTCATAACGTTTATGGCGTACCAAATATACAGGCTAAATTGCCCACCATGGCCTAGTCATTCTAGCCCCCTAATCATCCCCTGGACATAATTGGCTAGTTATCTCTCTCACCTCTTCACCACCTAATCGCTAATATGTGGTGAGTATATTGGTGCAAAATGGCTGCTGTCTCTTGATCCCAGTGGGTGGCACACATTGGTGGTGGTTGAGGTGGCTCCCAACTCACTATGTAATGTGTTTTGAGTAGTGAGAAAAGCACTATAAATATGTAATGAGTTATAAAGAATTATTATTAATGAATTGTTATATATGTAGGCAGATCATTCTACTGCTTCAGGGCCCTGTAATTAAATGCTTGACCTCCAACTGTTGTTTTATTAATCCTTGAAATGTTTACTAGGCTGGCACCTTCTGATCTTAATGCACACTCTTGTTTGTAAGTAATGATAAGTTCAGATAAGTAGGACCTAGGCCAGGGGTCCCCAACTCCGGTCCTGGAGAGCCCCAGTGGCTGCAGGTTTTCATTCTAACCCTTTTCTTAATTAGTGACCTGTTTTTGCTTCTAATTAACTTCTTTTCAATTAATTTTAATTGACTTGCTCTTGAAGACTCAGGCCCCTTTATTGATTCTTTTCCCTTAATTAGGAGCTAAACAATAATGAGACACAAAATGAACCAAAACATAACCAACATTGGCGATGATACAATATCTGTAAATAAAGAAAGGTGAAGGTCTCAGGAATATTGATCTGCTCAGGTCCCCAAAGCATTTTAATGGTGCTCTCAGAAAAGAGAAAATCAACAATTCCGGAAATGTCTGCTATTGCACAATGAGAACAGCAACAAGCCATGGAATTAAATACAATACAATACAATACAGTTTATTTTTGTATAGCCCAAAATCACACCGGAAGTGCTGCAATGGGCTTTAACAGGCCCTGCCTCTTGACAGCCCCCCAGCCTTGACTCTCTAAGAAGACAAGGAAAAACTCCCAAAAAAACCTAGTAGGGAAAAATGGAAGAAACCTTGGGAAAGGCAGTTCAAAGAGAGACCCCTTTCCAGGTAGGTTGGGCGTGCAGTGGGTGTCAAAAGAAGGGGGTCAATACAATACAATGCAGTTCACAGAACAGAACAATTCCTCAATATAGTAAGAAATAAAAAATATAAATTTTAGAAGTACAGAGCAGAATTTAACAGTAGATGATATATCCCATAATAAGATTTGGATTTGTGTAGAGTCCTGGAGACCTCATCCTTCAAGCTGCCTCCCCCATTTGGCCATTCCACGGCTGAAACAGTGCTGGGCCAGCCAATCCGATGAAAGGACCCCTCTTTCCCACGATTCCTGCGATCCTCCATCTGGGATGACTTTTCCTTAGGCAGGCAAAACAACTTGGCAGGTGGGCCGTGGCACCAAGTGAAACATTTGAGTACCGAGAAGAAAAACAGAATAAGTGAGGGTTATTATACAATTATAACTGTCATGTTACTTATGTTTAAGTGCTAATGACTAACAACAGAGATGCAGTCTGTACAGTTAATCAGCAGCTCTAGTCAGGATATGCTAAACTGAAGTAGTGAGTCTTCAGCCGGAATTTAAAAGGTGAGACCGAAGGGGCATCTCTTATAGTAGCAGGCAGACCATTCCACAGTTTAGGGGCCCTGTAACTAAAAGCTCGACCTCCCACTGTTATTTTATTAATCCTTGGAATCATATGCAGACCGTCATCTTGAGATCTTAATGTGTGCTCTGGTTTGTAAGTCATGATAAGTTCAGACAAGTAAGCTGGACCTCGACCATTTAATACTTTATATGTTAAAAGAAGGATTTTGAAATCTGCCCTAAACTTAACCGGGAGTCAGTGTAAGGATTTAAGAACTGGAGTTATGTGTTCGTATTTTCTTGTTCTTGTAATAATTCTCGCAGCCGCATTTTGGATTAACTGGAGGCTGTATAAAGAACAGTTTGAACATCCAGTGAACACCGCATTGCAGTAGTCAATCGTACTAGAGATAAATGCATGAATTAGTTTCTCAGAATCCTGTTTATTTAAAAAGCGCCTTAATTTCCTAACATTTTTAAGATGGAAGAAACATGTTTTGGACAACTTTGTAATATGCGCTTTAAATGACATGCTAGAGTCAAAGATAACTCCTAGATTGCGGGCTGATTCAGTAAAATTGACTGGGATTCCCACTGAGTTAAATGATGACAAAATATTGTTGTGATCAGCATCATTCCCTCCAACAATTAACATCTCTGTTTTATCTGTATTTAAAGACAAGTAGTTCTCATTCATCCACTCCTTTAATTCGCTAACACAACTAATTAAAGACAACATTGGAGAAACTTCATTTGATTTAAATGAAAGGTATAATTGGGTGTCATCTGCATACGAGTGAAAATTAACATTATGTTTCCTAATGAGAGATCCCAGTGGAAGCATGTACAGTGAAAACAGTAAAGGTTCCAGTACTGAGCCCTGCGGGACACCATATTGAACTTCTGTGTATAATGATGGAGTATTGTCAGCACATTTCTGTACATATTGGAATCGATTTGATAAGTAAGAACTATTAAAGAATGGGTTTAATTAACAACAAGAATCAGAGTCTAATTGAGCAACTGGTTGGAGTGAAATTAGTTGGAGTTTGAGGCCCTGACTTAGTTGGTCTTCTCTTAGTTCACTCATTTCTGTTTGAGTTCCATTTAAGGAAATAAATGAAGCAATTCCATCCATCCATCCATTATCCAACCCACTATATCCTAACTACAGGGTCACGGGGGTCTGCTGGAGCCAATCCCAGCCAACACAGGGCACAAGGCAGGAAGCAAACCCCAGGCAGGGCGCCAGCACACACACACACCCACACACGCAAACACACACACACACACACACACACACACAAACCAAGCACATACTAGGGACAATTTAGGATCGGCAATGCACCTAACCTGCATGTCTTTGGACTGTGGGAGGAAACCGGAGCACTTGGAGGAAGCCCACGCAGACACGGGGAGAACATGCAAACTCCACGCAGGGAGGACCCGGGAAGCGAACCCAGGTCTCCTTACTGCGAGGCAGCAGCGCTACCCACTGCCCACCGTGACGCCCAACATGCAAACTCCACGCATGGGAGGACCCGGGAAGCGAACCCAGGTCTCCTTACTGCGAGGCAGCAACATGAAGCAAATCAGAGGAACAAATCTTAAAAAACAAGTCAATTAAAATTAATTCAAAAGAACTTAATTAGCAGCATAAGCATTGCACTAATTAAGAAAAGGGTTAGAATGAAAACCTGTAGCCACAGGGGCCCTCCAGGACCGGAGTTCAAGACCCCTGGCCCAGGACATATAAGGCTTTATATGTAAGAATGAGTTTTGAAATCAGCCCTAACTGAAAAATAGTGTAAGGACTTATGAACAGGAGTTATGTGGCCATTTCTTAGTTCAACAATTGCAGTTTGAATTAACTGAAAGCCACAAACACATCAATTTGAACACAGCCTGCAAATAATGCATTCCAGTAGTCAGTTCTACCAAAAATAAATACAAAGAATGTCCTTTTCTAAAAGCAGCAAATTTAAGGGAGTGGTTGCATGTTACAGAGTTTGTTGCACAAGACCATTATGGTTCATCATTGACACATTTTGCAATGTCTGTTGCTATGCACTTTTGCACCCTATGTTTTGTAATAGTTGTCATCTAGTTCTATATTGAAGTCGATTTTCTCCTAGGGCACTATATGTTTTCTTTATACCCTTGTACACACAGTCACACAACCACACACACAGGCAGAAGGCAAGACATAATAAATGGCACTCAGCTTATGCAGACAGCTGGCACTTTGTATTCCTCAGATGCAAATCAAATATTTGAATGCTTTATTGAGTTACAGCAGAAACAAATGAAAACAGATCAGACTGAAGCATTGGAAGTGGCAACAGCTGAAATGTTTGTCAATTTGACCTTTCTTCATTTTGTTATACTAACGCTATGGTCTTGTGTTTACGGTTTGACTAATGTGAGGAAATAAGTACAAATGAGAGCAGGGAGCACTACAGCAACCACTTGGAGAGAAGTGAAAAAAAGAAAAATCAATAAGAAAGAAAGCCAAAGGCAACAAACAAAAGAAAAGGACACATGTAAATTAACACTGTCATTTTCTTTCATCTTCATGTGTTTGAAAGATATCTGGCACTGAATAAACATATAAGGCTATGTGTTTGGGAGTGTGTATATGCACACACGCAGCAGGTGAGCACAAGCTGCTTCAAAGAGATGGAAAAATGCTGACATAATGAATGTGTCTGTGTGTGAAAAGACAGAACAACAAGAGACAAATAAGAAATGAGGGCGTTAAGTGGAAAATGTGCTTGGTGTAAAGGACACCGCAATGGAGATCTGACAGTGGGAAAATGACAATGAGACTCATTAGAAAAGGATCAAATGAGTAAGTGGAAGAGCTGAGGTCAAGTAATAAAGAAGAAAAGAGAATTCCACCCACAGGTATTGCAACTCAAAGGATACTAGGCAAAGGTCAAATGTCAAATGGTGTTGCATGGTAAACAAAAAATGACTGGAAGCAAATAAAAACTGACTGCCCACAAGAGCATTGGTAAAAGACTAGCATAAGAAGACGAAATCAGCAAACAAAGCAAAGTTTTAAGCCATAAAACAAACCACACAAAGTAACCAAGTCCTAAACAAAAAGCAAAAACTAATCAGAGAAAAGAATATCAAACTCTCAAAACCAAGAGTCAAAAGTACTGAAAAGAACTGTGAGATAGATTTGTTTAGATAAGTCCACAATCTTGGATATTAGGTAACCATGCATGCCAAATTTTAAACCACATGAATATCAAAGTGAGACATCCAGAACAGCTGTCTAGCAATATCCATTTTGTCCTAGTAACTGTATCACAAAATGGCAGTGTTTTAAACACAAAATGGCAGTCAAAATACAAAACATCAATATCAAAGTACATAAGTAGTACTAGGGTGTTGTACCGTGTTAGCCATTATGAATGTAGAGAAAAGCCAAGCAAAATGACACCTTTTATTGGCTAACTAGAAAGATTACAATATGCAAGCTTTCGAGGCAACTCAGGCCCCTTCTTCAGGCAAGATGTAATCAGATTACATCTTGCCTGAAGAAGGGGCCTGAGTTGCCTCGAAAGCTTGCATATTGTAATCTTTCTAGTTAGCCAATAAAAGGTGTCAAAGTACATAAGGTAATTAAAAATAAATAAGAACCCCCCTTAGGTGCAAAAATATTTAAATATAACAAAACCTTATAGACATCCAAAATAAATTAACAGAGTATCCCAAACAGCAATGAGAAAAACCCTCAAAAGAATGGGACTCTGCAGTTCCCTTTAACCTTTTACTTGGCCATTGGGGTCGACTGATCAAACTTGAAATGGCAATGAAAAGTCAAAAAGCCCCTGTTTAAGACATTACACGGCTTCCCTCCAAAAGCACTGGCAATAAGTAACGCAAACATTTGAAAACTGTTGAGACCCTTTCTTGTCAGCACTGCACAGAACTTGAATAGATTTAATTAAGGACCAAAGGATGACATCTGATTGGCTGAGCAGCCCTTTTTTTCTAGCTTTACATATCTTGTTTCATTTTTTTATTTTCGTAAAAATAAAATTTAAACTTTCTCGGCAGTTCAGTGCACAAGCTGTCACAATGTCAGATTTAATTGCTGCATTAAAGCTTTGGTGAAGTTTTTTTTTTCTTAAACAAAAAATAATAATAATAATCAGATCACATTTTCTTACCCAAAACTCCCATTTTGCTGCATGTTGCAGTTGTAGTGTTAAATAAAAGAGAATTATAATCTGAAAATTCAATCCCTTATGGAATATGGAGATAACGATACATAACATTAGTGCTCCAACAGCTAATATTTTGTATATTTTTGCACATTTTTTTTTTGTTATTCTCATTTACTTGCTAGCAATAAATAAGATAATGGCTGATATTTTGTCTTGTTTGACTGTTATGTTGTTGAAATATTGTCCAAGGTCTAACCATTCTAGGTGCTTGGAACTGCCTGCCTCCTAAACTAGGACCTCCTGACGTCAATTATACCAGCACATTTTATATAAGGAAATAAGATCAAATATATAACATTTAATGTTGTACTTTATTCTGTAATAATAGTTTACATATAAGCGTTTTAACAATTAACTGTTTGGGACCTTTGGGTGTTATTCAGTGGCAGAGGGGTATTGCTAGAATGTACCTTTCATCTGAGTGCTCATTGGTGGGATTGAAATGTTTACTGGCTACAATATGTGAGTGAACCTAAGTGAAAACAGCAGCTGTTCTATTGAGACTAATCAGACTTACTATGGCGAGGCTTACTGCTTACATGGTGAGCCTCCACCAGTTGGTGTAAATAAGGGACTTCCATGGAAATTAATTGCAACGATGACTCCAGACATTTATCATTTACTAAACATTTTTCACAATACGATCAAAATAAAAAGAGCACATGAAGGGTTAGTATCAAAGTCAAAAAGCATAACATAGTTGTCTGTGACCTCCATAGTTTGGAAGGTATGGACCCAGAAAAACACTAACCCTGCTGTGACTCTCCAAGCCACCATGTACTTAAAATGTTTCCTGAACATCTATAACACAGGATGAAGAAGAGACAAACGTTTCAATATGAAGAAGTAAAAGCAGCCAATGGGCTGTGGTGGCTGCCTCCAGTGCTTTTATGTGAATTAAAGGAGATTGTCACCAATAAATGAAATAATTAAATAAACATTTTTCCTCTTAGCACACTAAATCTTTATTTTATCCTCTGTATTTGTTTTATAGCAAGCTGGAATAACAGATATTTGATAGGGAAAAGCTTTTTATTAAAAAAATAACTAAATAACTAAAAGGTGTCTCTTTTTATAATAAAGATTTTAGATTACGACCTTGAAATGGATTACTTGAAAACGACTGGCAGCTTGAGATTCTAATCATGTTCATCCAATATAAAGAAACCCAATATAAAGAAGTACATCAAACATGAAGGGTCTTTTATCTCAAATCTGTTCTGATGATTAGGGGCTCAAGGCACCAGTTTTGATACCACAGTCATTTAAACAGATCTATAACACTTCCAAATGCCATGTGATGGTGTCTACAAAACTGAACAGCATCTTGATTAAACGTTAATGCATGCATCAATATTACTAACCGAGAATGGTAAACTGGAAGGCACAGACACAGGTCTCGGTAAACCGGAAGGCACAGACGCAGGTACACGGCGATGGACCCAGCGCGTGTCTCATAAACCGCAAGCGAAGTCTGATCCACCGCGAATGAAGGAGTTACGGCTCAGAAACGAAAGAGCTCAACTAACGTAAATAGGACATGAAGCAACAACGCGCCCATAGCTAACGACTAACGACACAGCCACACAGAAAAGAGGATTCTGCACTGCACCCCAGAGTCAAACGGAAGACACTACGGGGTCCGCAAAGGTCCACAATGATAGTACGGAAGGCGCGAGAAAGTATGAAAGGTGCAGGCGCCTACAACGCGCTTCTGAACTAAACGTCCACACTACACAGCATGGTCCGGGTAATAAGAATAAACGAACTCTCCATATTAAACGTACAGCATCCTCACACGTCCAAACCATATAGCATATGTGAATCACATTACAGTGATGCATTATTAACAGTACAACCACAGAAAACGCTCCGTATTAACAGTAAGTGCAATTATCCATATTACTAACGGTAGACAACGGATAACTAATGGAGTCATGGTCACGGCTCCAAAATGATCCAGCTCAACTAACGGAGCTACAAAAGCGAGCCCGCATGGATAAAAACAATAGACGTGGGCGCCTACAACTCGCATCTGAAACCACGGAATCAAAACTGTCTCGGCTCCAAAACCAAACAGCTCGACTAACGGAGCTACAAAAACGAGCCCGCATGGACAAATACAATGTACATAGATGCCTACAACGCGCGTCTGAAACTGCGGAAGCAAAGCAGGCACGGGTTCAAAACGAACTACCACAACTGACAGATATACAAAAACAAGCCCGCCTGGATACAATCAATGAACGCAGGCGCCTACAGCGCGCATCTGAAATGCCACAAGCAAAGAAGGCACGGCTCCGAAAAGAAAGAGCTCGACTAACGGGGCTACAAAAATGAGCCCGCCTGGATAAAACAAATGAACGCAGGCGCCTACAACGCGCTTCTCAAACAATGCAACCAAAGGAGTCACGGCTCCAAAATGAAACATCTCAAATAACGGACATACAGAAGCGAGCCCGCCTGAATACAATTAATGAATATAGGCGCCTACAACGCACCTCTCAAACAGCAGAGTCAATAGATAAACGGCAAAGAAAGGAACGACAGACGGCCGCTAAACAATTCCGCCAATTAGCTGACAACGCATTCTGTAATATTAGTGGACATTCATTAGGATTAATGAATATACTTCCTTTGTTCGTCATCTACACCTTTACACTCCAATATATCTCATACATTCATCAATGTATTTCGGGTTACCCAACACCGGGGGTAGGCGAGCAAAGCGAGCAGGGGGCAGAGCCCCCTTGTGGAAAGAGATTAGTAGAACTCTCCTGATCCATGAGTCCTGCATAAAACTTTCTGATTAACACTAGAATCCCTAAAGCATATGAAAACACTCATAATCCTGGCCCACCTTAAATTCCCCTCTCCATCAGCATCTTTTGCTTTGTAAATGTGTCGATCAGCACAAGCAGCAAGCAGCCTGGTAACCCATCCCACACATCCTCAGTTGCAGAGAAGATTCTCAGAGCTAAAGTCTCTTTATCTGGGTGTGAGGTGCCTGGAATTGCAGAGGGTAAGTAATATTTTGTCATTTGGAATACACACATTTCATGTGTGTGCCGTGTCTACAACGATATATGTTCATGAGGGATGGCAGGAATTGTTGAACACTAATATCAAATGAACATTTTCACAAAAGGTACAAGTATAGCATAACAAGTCCACTTTTATTCAAGAATATAACTGTAGAAAAAGAAATCGGGTTAGGGTACAATGGTGATACGACTGCTTGGGTGGTACAGTGGTAAGAACTGCTGACTCAAATTCAAAAAGTCACCAGTTTGAGTCCGGGCGCATACGTTTTGAGTAGTGAGCTGCTCTTATTGTATTATACAATAAAAATTTACATTTCATTACTCTCTCAGTCACGTTCACGCTCCTCCCAATCTAACACTGCTAGTTCTCAAATAAACATGTGCTATAACAGAGGTGAACTCAGATGAGGATGAGGATTCTACATCGGAGAAAGAGAACTGAAGCCCTCCCCACTCACACATAAGAACAATGCAGCTGTACCAGGTAGCCTTTATATGAAACACATTTATATGTTACTTATATAAAAGCCAGATTGAATATTATTTACCTATTTACCTTGATTTATTTACTTATCTTCCTACAGCGTAAAATCACAAATAGACTGCAAAGCTTCCTGTGTTTGATCGACACGGGCATGCTAAAAAAGGACATGTGCAATGCCACTCCTTATTTACGAAAAGATCCCAGTCATCCCATAGGATAAAGACTTTCTGAGACTCAGGTCATAAAGCTTATGGAACCGTTTCTGGACAATGGCAGAACTGTAATAACAGTTGCATAAAGTGCGACAAGAAGAGTTTCCACCTGCAGCTAAAGTCACTTCAATACACATGTACTTTGTCAGCAAACAAAAAAGTTTTGGAATAATTGAAGATTGCTTATAAGTGATGGGATGAGGTCTTTAACCTGTTTAACTAATGCATTGGCCCTTCATGATCCTTACAGGGCCACTTTTCCTCAGAAGAAGTCTGTGCTCTCACTTTGCAAAATAACCTTCTGAAACTTCTCTCAAAAACTAAGACGCCGGCCTGTTCTTTCTTTGGAGAACTAAGTACAGACAGCCTGTTTTTCTTTGTGGATCTGAAATTGACAGTTTTTCTGCCAAGCCAAGCCAAGCTGTAGGACAATGGGCTGAAAAGGCTGAGAAGCAGCCATTACTTCAAAAAGGGAACATCAGCATCTAAACTCTTGTGTTAGGAAAAGTAATGCTTTTCTCTAAGAGGTGGCAGACGACACAGCAAAGGGCCTAACTGTGGAAAGCACTGCACACCATAGACAAATGATCATGCAGCAAAGAGAAAGAGTGCACTCCAATGAACTCGGAGCAGCAACAAAAGAAAGCTCCATACAGCAACAGACATCATCTTTAAAGACTTGGTATCGCAAAACAATGTATCTGTGCCAAAATAAATTAGAACTGTAAACAGCAAGTAAACAGCAAGACTCTCTATGATATGTTTGTCTGCCTAATCTGTCTGCATCCTATACCAATATTTATATATGGTTATCGTATTTCTGTAATCCCTGTGCTTATCAATAAATTATATTGTTCTGATTCTAAAAATAAGTGTCCTTCAATTATTTTGATATAAATCTAAAAGGTCACAGACCACCTCATACAACAGAAAATGGTAAGGAAAGAGAAGTAGGAAATTTACCAAATTATTTAGTTAATTACAGACATTGCTGAAGGACAAATGAATAATTGATTATCCTGCCTCACATTTCCACATTCTGCATGGAGTTTTATGTTGTCTCTGTGCATTTGTGGATTGACTACTATCAGTGAGTTTGCTGTGTATGATTAGCGAAACTGGAAATGTATCTGTAATACTTCTCAATTAGCAAAATATGTTGATTCTGTCATTTGCTGTGAAGTAAATAACATTCGTCCCCTTTTTCCACCCCCAGCTTGGGCTAGTGTGAAAACTAGCTGCTGTGCTAACAGATACCATCCATCCATCCTTTATCCAACCTGCTATATCCCAACTACAAGGTCATGGGGGTCTGCTGGAGCCAATCACAGCCAACATAGGGTGCAAGGCAGCCCAAACAAACCCTGGGCAGGGCGTCAGCCCACCGCAGTAACATATACCATTGTTTCAAAATACTTACAGAAAACATCTGAGTTAAAACTAAAAACTATACTTTTGTGGTGGATTGTATGCAGCACACTCATTTTTTTTGATCCCCTGTGTAATGGTGTTGTACAAAGGACCGGCGTAACAATCCACCACATTTTCATCTTTCCTTACACCCAATGCTGCGGCAATAATCATTGGCTCCCTATGGCATGAAATTGAACAGATTAAATCTACACTTCAGAACATACAGAATTAAATATATACCTTTGACTTTTGTTAACTTCTTGATTGCATACTATGCACATCTTTAATCTCTCCCTCACTAGACCAGAACGCACACATGCATGATGATACCAACCACACTAGACAATATCTTTATGAAATGAAGCAATACTTTTGCAAAATGACACAATATTTTTTTTGAGTGACAGGAATAATCTTCTGTATCCAGGTTGCAACCACAAAATTCAGCACATAAATAAATTAACTTTCATTGTCAGTAACAGCTGAAACAGGACAATTATTTCAAGTATTAAGGATTAAAATATTTTCTTATAGAAAAAGCTAGACACAGTGGTGCTTCCATCAGTAAGAAAAATGTGAATTTTTATTTAACCTATAATGTAGCAATTGTGGGTCTTGTCTAGAAGGTTTCTAATTTAAACATACTTTATTAAAAAAATATACAAAGTTCACTTTTTGATATTTAACATAGATATTACTATATAATTTTGGCTTTCCAAATGTTGAGATGATCTATGAGGATTTGCAACAATCCATATGCAATTAAAGTTTCAGTGAAGAGATCATTTGAAAGAGAACTGTCAAGCGCAGCAGGGTTCTAACACTAAAAAGACAAACATTTGGCAATCTACATGAAAGGGCAAAACAAACTCATAATTACTAACCAAGCGTAAAGTCAAAAGCAAAACCTAAAGCAGAAAAAAAGAAATAATATTTCCCTACAGAAAGAAGTTTTCTCTTGTAAGAAAAAAAGTCTTTCCTTTATCAATTAAAGTTTAGACAATTAGATGACATACAGCTCAGCATTAAATAAGGTTGCCACTATGACCACAACAATGTAACAACACAAATATACATGCAGGACACGCCAACATGCGATGAGTGCTGTCATTCTAAAATGACAACACTTGATTACATCATCAACATGTGACTAAATGTAGTGGAAATCTTACCTACATTTAAATAAAATAAAACATTAATTCTTTTGAAAACCTCACATTTTCAAATCAGACATAAAAAAAACAATGATCAGAAGTAAACTTATTTTAATAGCTGTGGCAATCATCGACAGCTTTTACGGTCTTTCCCTTTCTTGTGCTTGACGTTGGTTATACTTTGATCATAAAAAGCTTTTCTGATGTTTGAAAAAGTCCACAGAATTAATAGCTGTGTCTGACATGCAGACAGACTTTCATATTCCACTAAACTGGGTTAGGAAGATAATGAACGAATGAATGAGCAAATGAATGAATGAATACACAGAGGATGTCTTCATGCTGTTTCTCTAGGTTTACAATAATGCCAAGCAGTTCAAACAAATGCAAAATCGGTCAATTCATTAGTGAAACATGTTGTAGCGGTCGAAGAGACGGTGATTTATTTATTTATTTTTTGGTGGAGATTATAAGGGACGCACCCAGCCTTGGCCCCACACACACTCACAAACAGAGACACAAAACCAACGAATGAATAAAATATAATATATTAAATGAAAACCCAATACAAAACAACAACTATCAGACAAACCTCCCCTTTCCCCTACGACGATACAATTATAACATAGCAATGAACAACAACAATAAACCCTCACAACAACGTCCTTATACAGTCCAATACAGCAAAAGTAGGTGAAATGGTATGGTGTGAAGATGAGAATCCTGAGAAGTGCTTCTGTAAAAAACAAGTGAAACAGTCCTACCGGTAGTCTTGAACGGCGAGGGGTGAGATTTCCAGGAGCGCTCCTTTTGAAGATGCACGATAATAAATCCACCACTATACACACGACAGGCAGGCACGAGACAGTCCATTCATCCTAACGGGAAACAATTCAGGGCACAAATGAATTTTTAGATGACACACTGGACAGGATACACAAAAACACTCATCCTTCATTGCTCTGTTAGGCCCCCTTTTTCAACTTTCCCGCTGGCCTCTTTCATCCCCAGTAGCCTCTACTTCTGTTCCAGTCATCTAATGCAGGTAATCAGCCTAGGGCTGCTGGGAAAAGGAGTTCTTCCCATGGTAGCACTGCTACAACATGATGTATTGATAAATAAAGTAGAACTTAAAGTACTCAAGTAGACAAATCTGGACAGACTCTCCTGTCACTCTGGACAGTGAACCAGTTTGGGAGGCTCACCCACTTGCATAAGCATTGTAGAACCATTCTGTTTTTCACATCTCTCCTCACTTTCTCTCTGTGTTTCCTTTAACTGTATCTTCAGCCAGTGAGTTCTTTACCAAACTCACCTCACACATACAAGAAGTTACTCTATGATGAATGAACAGTGAAAGGATGAAAGGCAGTGGCATGCTATCAGTCTTGAACCTGAATCTTATATGGGAAACCTGATCCCATAAACCGAAGAACGATGTACTGCCATGGCATCCATTTGTGGCCTCACTATTCTTTTAAGTAGGGGTCTAGAATCCTTGACTTCCTCTGGGTCGCCTGTCCTGTAAGGTTCTGGGTGAAAAGTACCTGTTTCTATTCAGGCTGCCATTTTCTCTTCTTTGTATTAGTGCCATGCTACCACAGTTTATTGTACATGGTCTACCGTCTCTTGTACCTGCTGACATCACACATACTGTAGACATGTGGAGGAACTCTCTGCATGCCCAGTGTGTTTGTTCTCTTGCAAAACTTGGCTTGTCACCAAGCTCAGTAAAGACAGCTTCACACTGGCAAAGACGGAACAATTAAGGACACCAGTGTGCAAAGTCAGTAGTGACTAGGGTGCAGTGATCTCTGTCATATTTATTGTTCCAAATGCCAAATAATGATGCAAGAAATCAGGGAGACAGTGGGGGAATTCATCTGAAATTTCTGATGATACAAGGGACAGCTCTCCACCCAGCTGATAATAGGAGAATATTGCCTTCTACTTGAAGAAAAAGAGAGAGAATAGGTGACTAGGAAGAGACCTCAAGACCTCCTGGCTGGTACAATGAAGCACATGGTTCCAGTTTTGGAAATTCGGCACCACCTTGTTCTTTTGACAAGCAGAAGGCCTAGAATCTGGTAAGTCCTTATCATTTTTACCCTCTGGCTCATAATATAGGAACACATGGTCCCAAGCTTTGGAATTTAGACTATCTTACACATTTAAGCAAGACAGACAGAAAGTGCCTGAGACATGTGGCTTTTTTAGCATTCACTGAGAGCTTAGGGAACTTAGGGATGTAAGAAAATTAAGGATCAACTGGAGGACTCCTGCCTGGCATCCTTATGGCTAAAGAGAAATCACCCTTGAACCTTAAAATGATTCCATAATTTGGCTTGAATTGGGTCAGTTTAAAGTTGTTTTATGATGGATACTAATTGCATAAAAAGTTGATAGGACAGTTTAGGCAAAGGCCCACTGTCAGAGAGGAAGACATCAGGGTTGATAAGAGAAAGTGGAATGGTGTGATTACTTGAGAGGTGGGCAGGTCACAATTACACATCCTGTTTAGTGACACCCAAAGGGGCACAATTTTTTATTTTTGTCATTCTGATGTACTTTGTGTTCTCCCTTTGCTGAGTCTAATTCTTTTGTGTTTTAGACTTAAAACAAACGGATTCTGTAAAATATTGGTTTCTACGTTAGCATTATTTTTAGTGTGGAGTGATCTCATTATGCTGTTAGGGTGTCCTCTGTTGTTATAGTGCAAAGCATATGCAAATATACAGATACACAATTTATTTATGTCTCTGTATAGTGCCCCTTAGATGTTTTCAGATTTTACATTTGCACTCCTGCGGTGGGCTGGCACCCTGCCCAGGGTTTGTTCCTGCCTTGCCCCCTGTGCTGGCTGGGATTGGCTCCAGCATACCCCCGTGACCCTGTGTTAGGATATAGTGGGTTGGATAATGGATGGATGGATGGACACTCACATTGAATCACAAAGAATTGAATTTAGCTTTTTTGACTAATCAAAATTCAAAAACAGATCTCTAGATTAATGACAAATATAAAACACAAAATAATTTACTGCGTAAGTATTCACCGCCTTCATGGTGCAGAAGGTACACCTTTGGAAGCCATGACAGTCTTGAGTCTGTGTGGGCATGTAGTCAGCTTTGCACATCTGGAAACTGCCACTTTTCCCTGTTCTTGGTCACAAAACTCCTCAATCTCTCAATTTCTCAATTGGATAGAGATCTGGGGCCTCATGTATTAATGGTGCGTATGCACAAAAATGTAGCATATGCCCATTTCCATGCTCATTTCAAGATGTATAAAAACTAGTGTTCGGTGTAAAGCCACTCACATTTTCACAGCAGCCTCAGCCCTTGTGTACGCACAATTTTGCTTGGTTTTGGAAACACACAGCACCCGGTGTCAAAACAGTGCTATTGTTTCCGTGTGGTCTCCTTTTCTTTTTTAGATTCGCATCCATGGGGCAGACTTTATCAAATACACCAAAATTAATTGCACCTAATTTACAAATTTAATTCACTTGATTGCAATTATTCTGTAACAATATAATTGTGCAAGGAATGGGAAAACTATTCCAACTACCATGGCTACTTTAGCACTGTTAGAAGACATCACAAATAGAAGAATTAAAAGAGAGCGCTTACTTACAGATGATGATGACTGGCTTTTAAGTTGATTTAGATTTACAGCTGTGAGCTGTTAGAATACTAGGATCTATACTTGATGTAATTTTCATGATGAAATGCATTAAAGTATGTATATAACATTTTAGAGATAAATTGTTAACTTCATTTAAATAATGTGTACTGTTAATAATTTAACATGTGGGGTCACGGTGGTGTGGCAAAAGCGCTACTACTGACGTTTTGTTTCCTTCCAAAGCATTGGATGTTAGGGGATTTGGTGATGCTAACTTGACGCTACTAGTGAATGTGTGTTCTTGTATTCACCCTGCAATGAGCTGGTGCCCTGCCCAGGGATTGTCCTTGCTTTGCCCTTGATGCTTGCTGTGATTGGCGTGACCCTGAATGGATGGATAGAGTAATTAAACATGTATAACAATGATTTTTCAATGTTGCTTAAAAGTTTTGAAGAATCGGTGCTCTAAGCTTACAGCTGGCTTAAATTTATTACATATGCTTATCGTGTGGCAATTGGTTATATGGAGAAAGAAAATGGTAGGACAGGAATTGGTGTTGGGTAGGTTTGACAGACACAGTACTTCTCCAATATATTATTCCATCCAGTGTCACGACCATCCCAGCAATCATCGTGCATGTAGGCATGTACATGTGTGATAAAATTCACATTGAT
Organism: Erpetoichthys calabaricus; assembly: GCF_900747795.2. Taxonomy (NCBI): domain Eukaryota; kingdom Metazoa; phylum Chordata; class Cladistia; order Polypteriformes; family Polypteridae; genus Erpetoichthys; species Erpetoichthys calabaricus. The sequence continues at coordinate 133,492,897 of NC_041403.2, forward strand.
TGGGATTTATAAAGGGAAAGTGCATGAGACTTTTCTAACACATAGTTTTATACATCTGAATTTTTTCTGCGTATGCACATTTTTATGTCCATACATCTTGTTTTAGTGTGAATTCTATGCAGGCGTTATACATGAAGCTCCTGGACTCTGACTTAGTCACCCCAGGAGTTTACCATTGTTGTTTTTCAGCCATTCCTGTGTAGCTTTGGCTTTATGCCTAGGGTCGTTTCCTTGCTGAAATACAAATCTTCTCTCAAGGCAAACGTTTCTTGGTGATTTCATCAGGTTTTCCTCCAGGGTTTCTCTATATTTTACTGTATTTGTTGATCCTACCCTCACAAGCCTTCAGGGGCCTGCTGCAGAGTTGCATTTTCACAGCACAATGCTGCCACCACAATGCTTCCAAATGGTGTGTTTATGATAATGTGCAATGTTTAAACAAGGTTTTTATTCTGATAGTCAAAATGCTCAATTTTGGTATCATCAGACCATAGGTTGTTCTTCCGGGTAATTCTTCCATTTACCTTCTGGCACACTCTGGCCAAGGCGTCATGTGTGTTTTTCTTTTTTTTCCAAGTGACTTTCTCTTTGCCACTCAACAACAACATAATAAAGTTGTGACTGGTGAAGCACCTCAGCAACAATTATTGTGTGCACAGCCTCTCCAGTCCTAGGCACTGTAGTTTGTGTACTCCTTCAGAGTTATCAGAGGTTTCTTGGTGACCTCCTTCATTAGTCTTCTTCTTGCATACTCAGTCAGTTTTTGTGCCCAACCTGTTCTTGGTAGTCTTAGAGCTGTGCCATACCCTTTACATTTCTTCATGACTGATTTAACTGAACAGTAAGGGATATTCAGTGGCTTGGATATTTTTTTGTTTCCATCCCCTGATTTATGCTTTTCAATCAGCTTTTTGCAAAGTTGCTTAGACTGTTCTTTCATCTTCAATAGGCCAACATGCAGACTCACCATAAGTCCGACCTTCCACATACAGGTGTACGCCGACTATAATCAACTGAAACTCCTTGACTACCGACAGGAGGTTTCCATTGAACCAATTATCCATCCATCAATCCATCCACCCATCCATCCATCCATTTTCTAAACCCACTTTGTCCTGTGCAGGTTGTTGCTTTTCAGATTCTTTTATTATTATTTTTGAGGCGCCTGTTTTTATACTTTCCTTCTTCGAAGGCAACTGTCTCAACGTGCACCTTAACTCACACTTTCTCTTTTGTCACATCACTAAAGCCAAGAAGACCAATCAGATTACTCTGAAGACTGGACACACAGACCTTAGTGTTTGATTAGGTAGTAGATCCTCAATTTAATTGGTTAATTAGGGGTGATGTCGGATTTTGACAAGGGGCTGTAAAATCAAAATGTTCACAAAGCAGCATTTATACATTATAAAACCAGAAGTCTATTAAATAGTAAAGGACACATTTTGAACTACAATGATACCCTTATTAAGGGGAAGATTTACAGATTTTGCTAAATATATTATATATCATGTATTAGAGAATAATTATACAGAAACATTATTACATTGCTCACTCTCTTTAAACAAAAAAAGAGTCGATCATTATGCAGGCTCGAAGCCACTTTGCTCCTTTGCTGTTTATTGTCACTTGATTTTCATAGAACTTTCTAGTACCTTTGCTACAGATTTGAATGCTACCCCTCATACACACTGCAATAATGTTATTGCATATACAGTGTAGCAGTAGGGGGCGCTAGAGCTCCCTTGAACCCTCAGGTACCACTCCAAACACCGGGTAAAATTATAATTATTATTTATTTTATAATATCTATGTGCACAAAGCACCCTCCACTCCACACTACACATATAAGTACACTACAATAATCAATAATCACCAATCCTCCACTCCCAGACACTTCGCCACCCTACCTCCCAGCTCAGCTCAGCGTCTGGGCTTTCCCACAGTCCTTTTATATTCCCTGACCCGGAAGTGTTTCCCATCCTACAGTCCAGTGATTTCTTATCACTTCCGGGTCAGATAAAAAGTCCTTCTCTTCAACCCGGAAACACGTCGTTCCCTCTGGTCATATGATCATTACGTGCTTCCAGGTTATAGGGCATGTATAAGTCCTTGAGCCTCCCTGTAGTGTCCTCTGGTGGGCCCCACGGTGTCCAGCAGGGTTGGGAATAAAAACTCCATTGTCCATAATTCCCTGCTGGTCTTTGGGGCACTTCCATGCTACAGGGAGGGCTCCATCTAGCGGCCTGGGGGTATTGGCCGGGATGAACAGCCGGCCATCCCCCACAACAGTTTCAACACAGTAGCTTCTAGTGAAGATTTTTGTGCTGTTTTCATATGATTTCTTGGCTTATATGGGGCATTTACATCATATTTTAAACAAACTAAAGGGCTCTGCCCCCTGCTTGCTTCACTCTCCAACCCCCGGGTGGGCAATACATGCTAGCCACTTCACGGATCTGCCACTTGCGTATGGTGAAGCGGATGTACAATTTAAACAGACTGTTATTTTCATGTGAATTGTTACCTATGCATAATAGAACTAACTATTTTACATCACAGCAAGTAATTAACCATAGTAAAAAATAGCAAAACGTAATAAATTGAAAGAAAATTATGTTTTATGTTGCTTTAGTGTTATTCGTTGTGTTATACGTTTTCATTCTGTTTGGCTTTGAAATTAAAACGCAAATACTTTTTAAACTTACACTTTTACTGTAAAATGTCACTAAAAACATTTTTTTTAATTAACTTTTCTTCAATATTGCATTGAATTTTGATTCCATGTTTGGACTTACATTGTGGCAATGCAACTGCCCGTGAGTGAATATAGTTTCTTTCTCTCTAATAAATAAACCTACTTTTTCAAATGTTTGTCCCTGTGATTTGTTAACTTTCATATACGATACATCCTCCTTTCAACCGTAATTCAGCCAGTGGAAGACCGGACGGTGTTAACGGTTATAGATATTCTATGGGATATTGTAAGTTGATGTTTTCATCTTCTGCACAATCACCACACGTTCCAGCATAGTCTATTGATACGCATTTAACCAATTTGCTGTGTTACCGATCAACAATTTTCACGTTAATTCGTTTGACTTCATCGTTTCTTGGTGCTAGGATTGCATGTGTACAAAAGCATTCACACGAATTAGAGGTTTGTGGCCCGTGGGCATGTTCTGAGGAAAACGTAAAAATTTATAAGAGCTGAGAGTGCAGGAACCGTGTCTGACAAAAGCATTCACACGAATGAGAGGTGTGTGCCCTGTGGGCTTGTTTGAAAATGGTTGTGAGGAGGGCGAGACTTGAAAATATCTTTAGGCAATAGTCTCGTCTCACGGTACTTGAAGAAATCTCTTGGAAATAGTCTAGTCTCATCTCAAGATTTCCTTTTATAATAGAGAGACATTTCTTGCCTATCTTTTGCTTTGCAAATATCTGACACAGCTTGTTTCTTAACACAATATTCCTCTCAATCACCTGTAACAGATTTTGCCATTTCTAGTTCTAACCTTTATTATACATAAACGTTTGTCCTTTTTCTTATTTATTCATGTTGCATTCATACGTTTAAAAAGAATACAATCACAGAATAACTTATGATAGTGTGTTCCAGGTGCTGATACTGTATGTTTACAGCACGGCTGATGAAGCACATACACATGGACATTTCAACCAGACTATCATGGGGAAGAAGGAAAGTATTGACATTTCATACTGGTATATGATTCATAGAATGTTGTCCTTTAAATCTGAAAACAGGGTTGGTCAAATTGAGCATTTACCATTAATAATTATATGTGTATGCTTACAGTGTCCTGTATTTGTAAGGAGATGTGGTCCTACCTTAAAATAAATGAACAGAAATTGATATTGTGTTGTCTCACAACTTGAGGTGACTGCTCACTATTTGTTTGGAGTCAGCATATTCTCTGTCTGTCTCTGTGTAGTTTTCATCAGATATTTCCACATGACAGAGAAGTTTTAGGTCAAATGGAGACTTCAGTTTGACTCCTTATGATTGAGGGTGTGTGTGTTTGTGAGCCTGTGCCTTGCTATGAACTGCATACTCATGTCAGCATAGGCAGAGGCTCATTGCAACCTTATATTGAGATAACCAGGTTCAGTGAACGAATGGCTACATAAACTGAAAACATGTATTGATGTGGAAACCACATCCACTTATTTTCATTTTAGCAGTTTATTTGAACTGTGTTGTTGTCTCACCATGAAGTAGACAGGTTTAATCTGAAATTGAAACAGAAGAAGCATACCTATATTTATTGTGTGTGCTACAAAATGAAAGCAAATACGTACGTTTTTGATGTGCATTCAACAGAGATGTTTAAACTTTCTAACTCACCTTCACCTCCCCAAGTGGTTCTTTTTGTTGTGTGGTGGAAGGAAGCCCTGATGCAGCTAGAAGTTAAGTTTTGTCTTCTTTTTTGTCTGGATGTGCCTCTTTAAATATTCATTTGATTTACTCCATTTCAAACTGCAGCCTTTGCCAGTGGGCTTTTCTTTCCTGCCTAGGATTTCAGTAAAACAGACAGACAGCAGTGACTTAACCAAGCGTTGCTAAACGGGGTGGATGTTTTTTAAACATGAGGATTCCATAATGAAACAGGAGATCACTGAAAGTCATTTAACCTATTTAAATTTTCATTCATCATCTTTTAATTTAATCTACAATTAATTTTTAACCATTCATGATTACTAATCAATTGTCAATAGCTATCTGTGATTCAGTTTGCATCGGGGGGTGATTAATATTTCACTTATTTATTACGCTTCTTTTCAGTGGGCCAAAACAGTCATAAACCTTGACTTTTTTTCAAGAATGCAAGGTTTTGAGAATACAAATCATAACACAAGTACATCAAATATTTATGGAAATATTGCACATTTACTTATTATTTTTCAAAAGGAAATGTGGCTGGTAACCTTGGATTTGAAATATACATTTATTCGTTAAATATATGTTGCTATGTGTCAGCTTTTCATTCCCTTGGGACAAATAATTTTACCCCTCGATCGATTCCAAAGAGTTTGTGCTTTCAGTCTCTTTGCACTTGTTTAAAATAGGAAGACTAGAACTTTTTTGATATCCCACACTTATAGAGTTACTGTGGGTATCTTCAACTGGAAAAAATAATATTTTTAAAGAAAGGGAGGGTACAGCAGGCCTTTATAACTCTGAACTGGATAAGTGGGCCCAGAAACTGAAGTGTGTAAAGAGAGCTCCTACAGGAGCAGCACTTTAGTCCCTGGTTGTTCATTGCAGCTACCCAGAATTCTCCTTTTACACAATTTCAGTTTTGCCATCATGGCACACGAGTCAATATTTTTGTAATGAAAGGGACCAAAGCTATCAACTCATTCACCCATTTTCTTCCCAAACTTACGGTCAAAATAAAAGTAAGTATACCCCATTAAATGTTTTTTACTTTTTTTACATTATGTGGACATATCAAGATTTGATCTTTATTTAAAAAGTAAAGATGTAATATAACAAACAATGCAAATGAACAAACATGCAATATTTGCATGTGGAAAAAGTAAGCACATTTAGCACTAACTGAAATGTCTAAAATTAGTAGGGGGGCACCAATGAGGGTAAAAAATGATTAAAGCATCATCTGTGAGGATCTTCTCTGAACCTGTGTTATTTAAACCTCAGATACTTAGTTTGCTTTTCCACCAATCACTGTGAATACGGAACCAATGTAGGACACACTTCAAGGCAGAAAAGCTTTTATCTGTAGCTCCTCTACACTATAATCATCTTTTTCAACTAACTCAGTCCTATGCAGTATTTAATCTTTACAACACTTAGAGAACTGTACTGTACATAGATAATGTTTTTGTATCTTATGAACAACTAGCTGAAATACCTGGTGTTGCCGGGGAGGAAAATAAAGTGTTTTTTTTAATTGTTTGAGAAAAACATAATTAAAAAAAAACAAATTAAAAATAAAAATAAATTAACAAACAATGAAGATTCACTAACGTGCTTGTCAAAAACAACAGGGGCGCGGTGGTGCTCAAACATAAAGAATGCTGGCAGTCACCTCCAGTGTGCCTTCTGGTGGTCGTTCTGAATGTCAACTGGATGATAACATGCATACAAGACCGCAGGATCACCCCCCACCCTACCCAGAAGGGGGTGGGTTAGGGTTGATTACACCCTACTGTCTTTTTAGTTGACCAATGAGAAACATGTGTACCAAGTTTCATGAAAATCGCTCCAGCCGTTCGGAAGTGATGTTGGAACATATATATAGATTATGCTTCACAATTTAGTTCCCAGCAACACAATTTTCCCACTATTTTCAAATTCAAAACTTTGCTAAAAGAAATCTACCCAGTTTTCCACACTTCTCACCCATTTCTATTCCAGAGGCAATACTGGTCAGTCTTGAAGACTCAGACAGCATCTCAAAGAAAGCACTCAGTAATTCAACTTAAAATATTTCATCAGTCACGTCCATCTTGTTTAAAATCGTCCAAAATGTACCCAGAGTAAGATTTAACTTTTGAATGTTTCTTTCCAGCTCCAGCCTCACTGGGCCACACGTTTTGGAAGTTAACATCATTTTAATTTTAAATTAACATCATTTTGGGGTAACTCTTTGAAATCCTATCAGACAGCCTTGGGGTCATAATCCCTCCTAATCCATTAACAGCTGTGTTAGGTGGACTCCCAGATGGCCTTAAAGTGGAGAAAGACAAACAAACTGTAATTGCCTTTACTTCACCACAGGAATGTAGACTTAACTATTCCAACCTTTTATAACTCAGTGAATAACTGACTTTCTATAGTATTTGAAATTGGAAAAAAAAATCTAATTTTGCTTAGATGATCTATTAAAAACTTTTTTGAAACATGGAAAGATTCAATTGAAAACATTTTTGAATAAGCATTCATATAAGGGGAAAAAGATTTTTGTCTTCTTTTATCTCCCTGATCTTGGCTTTCTTCTCTTTTTCCAGGATGGAGGGATGAACTCTTTGTTTTGTTTATTTTTTTTTCTGTGTTTATTTTTTTTTTTATTTAATTTTTATTTTTATCAAATTGATTTTGAAGTTATTTCTGAAGTTTCACAAATGACAACTAGCCAAGCTGCCCAGTAAGTTCAGCTAGAGAGCAGAATGCAAGGTGCTCAAAGAAGTGTCTAAAAGGCCCTAAATTTCATCATGGGACCTAATGAGCTCCTTCCCAGTCCATCTTGGCAGTGATCTCATCAGACCTGCCTCTACTGTAAAAAATCTTGGTGTCATTTTTGATTCCTCCCTCACTTATTCCGCCCACATAAATCACATTAAGAAACTTTCTTACTTTCACCTCCATAACATATCCCGTGTTCGCTCCTTCCTCTCCTTCTCTAATGCTGAGAAACTTGTCCATGCTTTTATCACATCCCGCATCGATTATTGTAATTCCCTACTGGCAGGTGCCCCTTCTAATCTTATATCACAGCTCCAGCTTATTCAAAACTCAGCTGCAAGAGTCCTTACTCGAACCAGCAGCAGCGAGCACATCACACCCATCCTGCTCCGTCTTCACTGGCTCCCTGTGTCTCACAGAATCGAATATAAAATCCTACTAATAACCTACAAAGCTTTAAATAACCTCGCACCAAACTACATCAGTGGCCTTCTCCATCACTATGTGCCTGCCCGCCCACTAAGGTCCTCTGATTCTGGTAATCTTGTTGTGCCCGTCACTAATCTACACTCCATGGGTGACAGGGCCTTCAGCTGTATAGCGCCCAGACTCTGGAATGACCTACCAAAATTAATCAGGTCAGCTGACTCCATGAATTCTTTTAAAAAACAACTCAAAACTCATCTGTTCAGGAAGGCTTTTAGCTCTACTTGACTTTATTACCTTTCTCTCAGTTTACTTCTCTGCCAAGATGCTCATGTAACCTGTATGTGTGTGCGAGACCATCAATTATGTTGTCTGTTTTTTTTTTCAGAATTTACTGTCTTAATCTTCTTTGTTTATTTATCTGGTTTGTACAATGCTATATACTGTATATTCTGCCGTTCTTTATTTATTCTGTAAGTGCCTTGAGCATGGGAAAGGCGCTATATAAATAAAATGTATTATTACAGGTAGCTCCAGCCATTGTTGATTTCAAAGTTCATGCGTCAACCTTTAGAAAGAGGCTCAAGAAATTACATCTCAATGGTGGTTATGCCAGTAGGAAATCACTGCTGTCTAGAATACATGATTTTAAAATGGGCTGTGCATGCAAGGCTCCCCTCAAACATTGTAGAGCTGAAAGAATTTCAGATACTGCTAAACACTTAAAGGAAACACCCACTTGAGGGGGCAATGCCAGCTTTAGAAAGGTGTACTTACTTTATCCACAGACAAAATGACAAACAGTATGTTTTCATTATTTGTTGAAAAAAATTTGTGCAAAGTTAAATTTTCATCTTGATTTTGTAATTACATGATCTTTATTTATAGATACTGTTCAAATGAAGATCAAATCTTAATATGTTCACATATGTTAAATAAGAAAAGTAAAAAACTTTTTCTCATTGATTGCATTCCAATCAAAGGTTGAAGTATGAACCTATCCTGCCACATAACCACCCTTTGGTGGCATGCCTGTCCATTGAACTCACCCACAATGACCAAATTAGGGACACCAATAACCCTAATGTGTGTACTTTGGGATGTGGCAGGAAAACTGGAGTATGTAGAGACAGGCAACAAAAACTCCACACAGATATCGACCAGGCACATAATTCAAACTCAGCTCTAGAGCTCTGAGTAAGCAGTGCTAACCCCTTGTCCATCATATCTCCCCTCAATAGACTAAAAAATATTAAATTGAAAAGACAACAGGACTGCTTGTCTGAGAAAAGACTAGTGAGATCATGAAAGTAGCACTGCACCCATATAAACTGAAGATGTGCCTCGGCTGTGTGAAATGTTCTGCAGCAGCTGAAGTGGACAACCTATAGTAAGGTGCCCTGTAAGAGGACATTGGCAGCCTGGCTTGGTAAAGAATTTATTGTCCTGCAAAGGAGTTTCTCTCATTGCCTCTCACCATATCTCATCTCATCCTAGCCAGAGTCAGCTAGTGTCGGTTGAGCAGCTGTGACGAATGGGGTTTTCAGACAAATTATGGCGTGCAAAATGTAGTTATCAGTGTAAGACAATTGCATGTGCCTCAGCCTTTTTTAAAGCTCAGTGTAAAAGTTTTTGAATCACTGTAGGCTGTATAATGTGATTAGAGAAGTAATATTTGATTGCTAACACTTAATTAGCGTATCCCTAGAAAGTGTTACACAGGGCGCCCTCAGCTACTTGCTGTTTTAAATTTAACTCGACATGTTGCACATCGCACAGTTTATTGGGTGTGATAATGCAAACAACTATGCCAAACAGGCGCATATGGAATGTAACATAAAGCAAGGGTACATAAACAGTATGTCTGAACTGTCACTTGGAATGCCTCTGATACTCACACGATAACCCAGGCAATATTGAACTGGAAACCTCTTTCAATCCTTTTATATTTTGTAGTGTGTTGGAAGTGCCAGATGCAGATGGTACAGAGAAGGAATTGACTTTGAATGTGACTCTGAGGTTGTAAGCCTGTATTAGACCCATGGTCAGTAACCTAGCATGAAAAGAAATTCAACCAGTGGATAACTTACAGTACTATTATCATATGTTTCACTGTAGTGTGCATTCTGTAGCCTTGTTTGATATCAGTGTGGAGTTTGCATCTTCTCCCTGTGACTATTTTGTGTTCTGCACCCCCAGCACATCCATGGCAAAACACACTCAGAGGAATTACTGAGCTGTCAATAGGTAAAAGACTCAGCCCTGAGAATCTTAGTGACTGCTTCCCATACTCCAAACAATTCCCTAATCAGAAGCAAATTTTCACATTGAACTGGAAAACAGTTCATATAATAGATTTATAATAGATTGGAAATTTAAAGAACATCAATATAAGTAACAATGTATACTGAACTGGACTACTTTACACAGTTTTAGAAACCTGCATACTCAGGACCAGTCTTGGTGTGAAAGGATACTATGGCACAGATAACTGAATTATACATATATAAATCACATATTTTGAAGCAATTGTATTCTCTGTTGGCTGTTTCTGAGTTCTTATGTGAACTCTTCCCAATCTCCATTACTTTGGGTAGTCTTGCTGTACACTGCAGATTTTTAATTCTGTTAACTGTTAATTGATAAGTGAAAAAGTATTAGAAAAGTTCAAATAAATAACAAGAAGTTCAAAAAAGTATGGTTTAACACTAGAATTACCAGAGCCTACGAAAAAACTCATAGATCCGTCCCACCTTAAATCGCTTCATACCTCTCCATCAGCGTCTTTTGTCCTGTAAATGTGTCGATAAGCAGCAAGCAGCCTGCTATCACATCCCCCACCGCTGCACAGTTTTCTCAGCTCAAGTCTGTTTACCTGCGTGTCAGTTGCTTGGAGTTGTGAGAAGTCAAGCAAAATGACACCTTTTATAAATACTATATCGTTATTTGGAACACATGTATTTCATGTGTGTTCTGTATCTACAACAATCTATGTACAGTAAACACATCATTAAAACAGAAACTTTTTCATGTTTTAGTAATAATTGACAAAATGTAGACATGAAGTGTTTAATGTGTGAAGCCTAAAGTCCAAATATCAAATAAACACTTTCACAAAAGGTACAAATATAACAGAACAAGTGCACTTCTATTCAAGAATATAACTGCAGAAAAAGAACCTTCATTAGGTTACGACATTGACACGTGTTTGCTATGACTGCTTTGGTGGCGCAATGGTATCAACTGTTGACTGGTAATCAAAACTTCATGGGTTGGACCTTGGACTAGTCCATTTTGAGAAGTGAGCTACTCTTATTCTTACTATTTTAGAATAAAAATATACATTTGATTTCATTCTGTAACAGCCGGTGTAAATGTATGATATTTGTAAAGGTTAGCTTTCTTTTATTTTTTTATTCAGTTTTATTTTCTCAGTCGCGTTCACGATCCCACCCCCCCTCCCCATCTGACACTACTGTTTTCACATAAAGACGCGCTATAACAGAGGTAAACTCAGATCATGACGACGGTTCTACATCGGAGCAAGAATGCACTTTTGCCATCGCTGTACTTTGTATATGTACACGGGAAGCTCTGCAGTCTACTTGTGAGTTTATGCTGTAAGAAGTAAGTAAATAAATAAAGGCAAATAATTAATAACATTCGATCTGGCTCTTATATACAAAGTACATACTAGCATGGAGAGTCGCTTGCGTACTGAAGAGTCTATAGCTGTAGGTGGAAGCTGCCGTCACTGTACTTTTTCAAAAAAGAAAGCTAACCTTTACAAGTATCATACATTTACACTGGCTGTTACAGAATGAAATCAAATGTATGTTTTTATTCTAAAATAGTAAGAATAAGATCAGCTCACGTCTCAAAAGGGACACGAACCTGTGAAGTTTTGATTACCAGTCAACAGCTGATACTGTTGTGCCACCAAAGCGGTCATAGCAAATGCGTGTCAATGTCGCACCCTAACGCAGGTTCTTTTTCTGCAGTTATATTCTTGAATAGAACTTTAGGCTTCACACATTAAACACTTCATGTCTAGACATTTTGTCAATTATTACTAAAACATGAAAAATGTTTGTTTTAACAATGTGTTTACTGTACATAGGTTGTTGTAGACACGGAACACACATGAAATACATGTGTTCCAAATAACGATATAGTATTTATAAAAGGTGTCATTTTGCTTGACTTCTCACTCTATACAACTCCAAGCAACTGACACGCAGGTAAACAGACTTGAGCTAAGAAAACTATGCAGCGGTGGGGGATGTGATAGCAAGCTGCTTGCTACTTATCGACACATTTACAGGACAAAAGACGCTGATGGAGAGGTGCGAAGAGATTTAAGGTGGGACGGATCTATGAGTTTTTTCGTAGGCTCTGGTAATTCTAGTATTAATTAAACAGGACAGCTGTTTAGAAGTGTTTTTTTTTTTTATTCACATTTTCCTTTTACTCTACTAGTGTGCAGAATGTTGACTTGTGGATCTTAACAGAGAGTGACTAAAGATGGCAATGTCATTGTTTTTAAGTACTTCTGGGTGAAAGAGACGGGTCAAGGTGGACAAACACCAGAAGTGACATCATTGACATTAAAGCTGTCAACCTTCTGGTCTGCAGAGTAGAAAGAGAAAAAGCATTAGTACACATTGGAATGGTGTGGGATGGTGTTCTGGACAAGATAAAAAGAGACATCATCACATTATGAAATTGAAAAAGTACGTTTGGCAAAATCTATGAATCTCAGTGGTTAGCAAGAGCTGTTTTTTGCTTGACCACCTGCACTCTTAGGTGTGTACCTGCTCTCTTCTTGGTTATCTGTTTCACTCCATTCACATTCTGGCACACTTTCACTCAAATAGCAACGATGGGTGGGGTGGTGGTAATTGAGTGCTTTGAATCACCAACACATAAACACCATGCGGGGCTGGAATTTTGTATAGGTATCGAGTGCTGTACAGCACCAACACATAAATGATGACCAGATGAGTAGCAGATGCATTGCCAAACATTGAAATTCAAGATGACAGCTGCACAGCTCTTCAGCTATTTGAGTAATTGAGTGGTGAATTAACAGCTGCACAGCAGTTCAAAAGTGCTATGAGGCACCCAGAAAAATGGTGTGTAGCTTAGAGGGAACAAAATGGATTACTCATTTCACTTCCAAAGAATACACTTCATGCAAGATTGTGGTTTGCAATGATCATCAACAAAATCCATGTCACAAGGAAAAGGCATGGATTGGTCTAATGAAATAATGTTTCAGTCATGAAAAATTGTATATGTAGAGCAGCACGATGGTGCATTGGTAGCACTATTGCCTCGCAGTAAGGAGACCAGGGTTTGTGATCCAGGTCCCCCCTGCATGGAGTTTGCATGCTGTTCTCATGTCTTTCTAGGTTTCCTCTGGGTGCTCCTGTTTCCTCACACTTTCCAAAGATATGCAGATTGGGATAACTGGTGATGTTAAATTGAGAGTTTGCCAGAAGGCACATGGAAAACTCTGAAGTCATCTATAAGAAGTTTCTGTGGCCTGTCAAGACCAAAATTGAGCTTTTCGGCAATCAAACTAAACACCATGCTTGACATAGTCCAAGCATTGCAGATTGTCATAAATGCACCATCCCCATTGTGAAGCATGGTGGTAGTGGTGGCAGCATCATACTGTGGGGATGCTTCTCTGTGGCAGGCCCTGAAAGATCTATGAGGGTGGATGATAAAACCAGCAGAATTCAATGAAATACTGGAGGAAAACCTAATGCAGTCTGCTTGTAAACTGCAGCTTGGGTGAAGGTTTGTTTCTCAGCAAGACAACAACTGCAAACATAAAGCCAAAGCTACAGTATATATATCCATCCATCCATTATCCAACCCGCTATATAGTATCCTAACTACAGGATCACGGGGGTCTGCTGGTGCCAATCCCAGTCAACACAGGGTGCAAGGCAGAAACCAATCCCGGGCAGGACGCCAACCCACCACAGGACACACACACACCAAGCACACACTAGGGACAATTTAGAATCACCAGTCCACATGTCTTTGGACTGTGGGAGGAAACCCACGCAGACACGGGGAGTACATGCAAACTCCACGCAGGGAGGACCCGGGAAGCGAACCCGGGTCTCCTAACTGTGAGGCAGCAGCACTACCCACTGCACCACCGTGCCACCCAATATATATATTTATAGTAGGCAGCATGCAACGGGTTGACTAAGCCTGTGTGATTGTATGCAGCGAGAGCTCTTTTAAAATTGGGGACCCATTGATATTTCACCTATTGTCATCTATACATGATGTCACCTGCTCAGGGGTCACCTTCAGGGTTCTGAGAAGGTAAGCATCACCACCCTGGTCCTGGAGAGATTGCCATCATTAACTCGGTCTTCTTCTCTGTCCACAGTCCAGAAACTCAGTGGCCAGTGCAACAGTGACCTCAAATCTGCTTCCTACTCTGAACCCAGCCTCTTCCAGACACCAGCACATATACAGAACCCCCTGACTGAAGGCTGGCCTTCATTTGAACCAGTAGATCGTCCTGTACACTAGGCACTCTGCTTTTTTGTGGATATTCCACCCTATTGTGGCTTGCTTTGCACCTTTAAGTGCATGTACTTAATTCTTTGATATTCTTTTTTCAGTTATAAAGAGGTTTTGTTAGTTGGCATTCTTTTTGAACCTGTGTCTGTTTCTTCACAATGGTTATTTATGGAGCCTGTTACGGATTTAAATAAATAAATGCTCTTTCTGGAACCTTCATGTGGTTTCAATGGTTTTAATATGGCACTGTTCTGAAGTACTTTGGCACCTTTTTATGAGTGCACGACTGGTGCTCATTTAATGTCTAACAATTTCATTTGTATGGAAACATTAACAAGTTAGTAATGTTTTTTTTTATATTATGATGCATTTTTTTTATTTTACAGTGCCCATAAAAAGTATTTACACTCTTGAAAGTTTTCACATTTTATTGTGGATTTAATTTGGCTCGATTGATCAACAGAAAAAGACTCTTTAATGTCAAAGTGAAAACAGATTTCTGCAAAGTCATCTAAATTAATTCTAAATATAAAACACAAAATTGCAGAAATCATCACCCTTCAAGTCAGTATTTAGTACACGTACATCAGTCAGCTTTATATATCTGGACACTGCAATATTTTCCACATTCTGCTTTGCAAAAAATGGCCATCCTCTGTCAGGCTGCATGGAGCAGTCCTTTTCAAATCCAGCCAAATACTCTCAATTGGACTGAGATCTTGAATCTTGAGTTGTCCACTCCAGCTCATTAACATTGTTGTTTTTATGTCATTCTTGCATACTGTATGCATATATATATATATATATATATATATATATATATATATATATATATATATACACATACCAGTAACAGCACACTGCACAATAACATGCAGTGAATACACTTGACTTGAGCATTCCTAGTTTTCATACTATTTCTCTGTATGTTTAGCATTCGTTTGCTGCTTCCTGAGCAGCTCTTCTTTTCTCCACCCCAGCAACCTGCTTCTTCTCTTCTTTCGTCGGCATCTTTTCACGTTAAAACTGATTAAGTCAGTGTTTGTGTTGTACAAAATGTACTTAGTACATTTTCCTTAATTTTTCACTTAAGTCTTCAATCTGCCTCAAGAATGATTTAAGATATGAGGAGGTAGGGGAAGTGATGGTGAAGGTGGTAGGGATGAGAACAGTGCCCGTATGCATGCACCGCACGGCCGCCCTGCTGGCTGCTGACGAGAGTTGATTCTACAATAAAATAAAATAAAAAGAGGAATAACCTTAGAGGTCAATCATCACCCCGAAAGTGGACAGTAGACGTCACGTAGTATATGTGTACCAAATTTCAGGTCAATATTTCAAACGGTTTGCGAGCTACAGGTGATTTAAAATCCTGGACAGACAAATGGACAGCCATGGTAGCATATTATATAAATAGATAGATATATATCTATCTCTCTCTATCGATTGATATATCTATCGATCGATCAATAGATATAGCTCAAAAAAAAATTAACACTTTGTAATCAGAATATAGCATCAAGTCAATGAAACTTCTGGGCTATTGATCTGGTCAGTTAAGTAGCAGAGGGGGTTGTTAATCAGTTTCAGTTGCTTTGGTGTTAATGAAATTAACAACAGGTGCACTAGAGGCGTAACAATGAGATGACCCCCAAAACAGGAATGAATGGGTTAACAGGTGGAGGCCACTGACATTTTTCCCTCCTCATCTGTTTTTTTTACTAGTTTTGCATTTGACTATGGTCAGTGTCACTACTGGTAGCATGAGGCGATACCTGGACCCTACAGAGGTTGAACGAGTAGTCCAACTTCTCCAGGATGGCACATCAATACGTGCCATTGCCAAAAGGTTTCCTGTGTTTTCCAGCACAGTCTCAAGGGAATGGAGGGAATTCCAGGAGACAGGCAGTTACTCTAGGAGAGCTGGACAGGGCCGTAGAAGGTCCTTAACCCATCAGTAGGACCAGTATCTACTCCTTTGGGCAAGGAGGAAGAGGATGAACACAGCCAGAGCCTGGTAAAATGACCTCCAGCAGGCCACTGGTGTGAATGTTTCTGACCAAACAATCAGAAACAGACTTCATGAGAGTGGCCCGAGGGCTCATCATCCTCTAGTTGGCCCTGTGCTCACTGCCCGGCACCGTGGAGCTCGAATGGCATTAGCCATAGAATACTAGAATTGGAAGGTCCACCGCTGGTGCCCAGTGCTTTTCACAGATGAGAGCAGGTTCACTCTGAGCACATGTGACAGACGTGAAAGGGTCTGGAGAAGCTGTGGAGAACGTTATGCTGCCTGTAACATCGTTTAGCATGACTGGTTTGGTGGTGGGTCAGTGATGGTCTGGGGAGGCATATCCATGGAGGTATGCACAGACCTCTACAGGCTAGACAACACCACCTTGACTGCCATTAGGTATCAGGATGAAATCCTTGGACCCATTGTTGGACCCATTGTCAGACCCTATGCTGGTGCAGTGCATCCTAGGTTCCTCCTTGTGCACAACACCAGTAGTATTGTATAAATGTGAATGGTAACAAGAACTGCAGTTTATTCATGCTCTCTTCCACCAAATCATTGAGCTCTAAAGGGCAATCCCAGCTGATGCAGTTTCAGCTGCTGTGAGGAGACGACTCCCAGGACTCTTAACAGACATACTCTGTGGCTTGATTGTGAGCCTCTCTTTCACTCTCTCTCTTTGTCTCTCTGAGTCTATCATTCAGTGATGTCCAGCGAGGTGACATGGTCTGCGTTGGGTCTCCTCAGTGGAAGAAAACACATGGGGCTGTTAATTTTAATACATTAAAAAAAAATCCTCAGTTTTGCTCCCTTAAGCTTGTCTCCCCAGTTTAGGAGGCCCACTCACTCTGCTCAAATGCCATCCCTGCATATACTCCATTTATTAGAATCTATCTATTGAAAGTAATACGTGTATAAAAAGTGCCTGTTTAGAAAAAAACAAACCTATTGGAAATTTCCTTGGATTAATAAAAACAAATGCAAATACAATAAAAGGAAATAACATATTGGCAAGGGCTGAAATCGGACTTGGTGAGTAACTGGAGAAAAACCAGTAGTGAGGCAAGGGTTTTGCAGACTCAGCCTTCCTCTAACAGCTTTAGCACGGTCTGATTGCACAGCAATACCCCTCTATTTTTTATCACACTATCTAAATCTATTTCAGGGTTACAGAGATGGAGCCTATATCAGTAAAATTGGACATAAGGCAGGAATCAACATTGAAGAGGGTGCCAGTCCATTACAAGACACACACACTCACAGGGTCAACTCAGAATCACCAGCTATCCTAAGACACAGTTTACTGGCATGTGGAAGGAGAACTGCTGCACATCAGTCTGCAGTTTGTTGTTTAACTTGCTAATGCTGCATTTATTTCCTTTGACATTTGATATGTCATGCTTTTTTGAATTCCCATGTCTGTTGGTGAATTTATACATGGATGTTAAGGCATCATTCTGAAGAAGTTGGAAATGCCACATCCATTTAAACCAACTACAAAGTCACAAAGAGCCAGAACATATTCCAGCAGCACCTGCCTAATTAATGTCATGGTCCCAAGGAGCCACATCCTATCCTAGTACCACCTGCACAGTATAGGAGTTAAAACTTTTTGGGGCACCTAGGTACATTTAATCACACACTCAATCATTTACACCAGTTGCCAATCAGCCTTATATGAAAGACTAGGGGGCTCCGCCCCCTGCTCGCTTCGCTCGCCAACCCCTGGTGTTGTGAAATTACAAAGAGCGTGATGTATGAATGAGATATAGCATAGTGTGAAGGTGTAGATGACGCATATAGGAAGCAAATAAAGTTGTGCATGTCCAAAAACGGGCTCAGAGAGGTAGATGCTAACTTTGTGTATTGTTTGTCTTTGTGATTTGTTGATGGTCATGGCCAAGGTAGGTTTAATGGGGAACTGTCGCCGTTTAAGTGTAAAAGGTAATTCCAGGTCAGAACTTGTAAGGTTAATTCTAGGAATTAGAACAGTATTGTTAGCATGTGATGTTGTAAGAAGTTTTGCTTCAATAACTTTTTGTGGCATGGTGTTGACGACTAAACGTGTAGCATTGCATAAACACTGTTTAGTGTTAAGGTTTCTTAATAGCATGATTATTGTTCTGTTTTTAAGGCTAAGATTGTGTTGTGTTAATCTGGCTGGGTTAATAGTGTTCAAATATTCTAAGGGGAAATTAAGATGGTCATTGTCGTCATCAGAGTCAACTTTGTCAGAGATTAGAAAGAGCTGTGCAACTCCAGGAAGTAATGAAATGACCTGGTTACTAATGTGATCAATATTAATATTTTTTGGACATAATATAGTTTGTTGTGTTAAAAGGGGTATTTGGTGTAATGAGATTGCTGTTCCAAATATCTCCGTAACTCTTTTGAAAGCAATGCCAATTGTCTGCGTATTTTAAGGTGGACTGCAGAATAGCCGAGCGCATGGAATGTGGAACAACAGCTAAGCACTGTGTAAAATCTCCCCCTAATAAAAGTACCTTTGCTCCAAAGGGAATATTATTATTTATCAACGTTTGTAGAAGTTTATCAATGGTGTTGAGTAAGTGACTGGATGGCATTAGATGCAAAAGCAAATGAACTATTGTAGGATCTAATGCAGTTCATAAAGTTTTTACTTTCAGGTACTTCGTCAGTTAGAAGCTTTTTCCGATATGCAGGATATGAATGTAAAGGAGGCAGTCTAATTTGACCCTTTTGAAAATAACGTGTAAATTCATTACTTGTATTGCTAGTTGTTTCTCAGGGAAGTTAAGTGAATGATAATGATAGCAAATGACATTCAGTAATCCCAATGAATGTTCATGAATTGCGTTTATTTATTTTTTCCCTTCGCTGCCGTTTTTGTATCTCTGAGACTCGAGGTGTTTCGTTTTGAACCCTTGCGTGTTTCGATGCAGCACTGTGAGACGCGTGCTGTATACGTGTACGTTCATTGTGTCTGTGCATCTGCGCTCGTTTCTGTTAATGTGTTAGTTGAGCTTTGCGTTTTTGGAGCCGAGACATTTTTTCTTCCGGGGTTTCAGAAGCGCGTTGTATGCGCTGACGTGTATTGTTTTTTTTCATGCGGGTTCGTGTGTTTGGTCCCGTCAATTGAGCCGTATCGTTTTGTACCTGTGATCGTGAATTCATTACTTGTTTGTTCTTCAGCGTTAGATATATGGATAAGTAATAAGGAGGATCGAACTCACTGTTAATATGGAGCCTTTTCTGTGGTTAAACGGTTAATAGTGGATCGCACTCACTGTTAATATGGAGCCTTTTCTGCGGTTGAACGGTTAATAGTGCCTTATTGTAATGAGATCCATCTATGCTGCATAGTGTGAACGTGTTGAGATGACGTATGTTTAATACGGGCGGTTCATTTAGAAATGGGGCTTTGTGTGTAGATTTGTGCATATTTGCGTTGTTGATTTGTTTCAGGGTGCACTGTTCCAATGCGATGCAATATTTGTCCACATATGCGAAAGCAGTATGGGCCATTGCCTTTTGGTGGCCTGATATTTACTGCGGTAGATGCAAAAGCAAATGAACTATTGTAGGATCTAATGCAGTTCATAAAGTTTTTACTTTCAGGTACATCGTTAGTTAGAAGCTTCTGTAGATATTCAGGATATGAATGTAAAGGAGGCAGTCTAATCTGACCCTTTTGATAACAACATGTAAATTCATTACTTGTATTGCCAGTTGTTTCTTCAGGGAAGTTAAGTGAATGACAATGATTGCAAATGACATTCATTAATCCCAATGAATTTTCCTCAATAGTGGACTCATTATTGAACACGTTGTCAGCTAAGTGGCGCAATCGTTTAGTAGGTGTCTGCGGACGGTTCCTTTAGAAATGGGGCTTTGGGTGTCACTTCTTATAGATGTTAGTGTGTTTGTGGGTCTGAATCGTCGTTGTTGTGAACGTCTCGTGTGCCATATCCGTAGTCTGTCCCGTTTCGTCTGCAATGGGCTTGGTGTGTCGGTCACGGCTTCTTTTTTTTTGGTGTGGTAGGAGCTTGTGTACTTTGCCGGCGTCTGCGGGGGGGGGGGGGGGGGGGGGGATTGGTGGGGCGCGAGCGTCTTCTTTCTTTTTGTGTGCCAGGGGCTTGTTGAATCCTCCTATTTGTGTGTGTCCCGTCCGTTGCTTTGTGGGGTGGGTTGCGGGTTCTTTTTTTTTTGTGTGCCAGGGGCTTGTTGAATCGTCCTCTTTGTGTGTGTCCCGTCCGCTGCTTGTAGGGGGGTGGGGGGTGCTTGGAGGTGGGTGTGGGATTTGTGGGGCATGAGCGGCTTCTTTTTTTTTGTGTGCTAGTTTCGTGTGCAATGGCTTTCGTGCGGCGCTGTGTGCGTCGCCTGCGTTTGACTCCTTTTTTTTGTGCTGACTCCTTTTTTCTGTGGTCGCGGCGCCTCATTTCTTTGACTCCTTTTTTCTGTGCTCACTCCTTTTTTCTGTGGTTGCGGCTGCCTCTCGCGGCGCCTCATTTCTTGGGGCGCCTGCGCAGTATGTCTTTTTGCGGCTACGGCCCATGGCCGGATGTCCCTGCGTCCATCCGGTTTAGCATTCTCGGTTAGTAATGTGGATAGTAACTTATAGGGATGTGATGGTCCAGGTTAGGTTCATGCTCCTTTGTCACTTCCTGGAGCCTTTTGGACCTGAAACTGTCCATAGTCATGTACCAAGATGAGCTGGGCAAATGAGGAACACACACTGACAGCAAGGGGTAGGTGCAAAAGTGTTAAGTGCTTTTATTAAATATAATCAAACATCAGTGTTGAAAATGCCTCATAATCTTCAATAAATAAAGTAAATTATCCATGAAATGGGTATAATATGTGAAGGTTAAAAAATCCAGAATAAATTGAGGTTTAAAAATCATGCCACTTTTGAAATGCACAAGCCTTGGTGCCTCTTTCAAAAAGCCGACGTTACCCCAGCTTACCCTTTTTGGATCCAGATGCACAAGGAGACGTTCTTCTAATAGGCACAACCAGCCTTCGAATTCCAGGCTCGGATCCCTGCTGCCGTCTGATGCTCCTGGCAGAGTGACGCACTGATGTTTACTTCTCCAGCTCCGGCTTCCCACTCAGACTTATGTGGGGAGTTGCTTGAGCAACGGGTCACTCCAGCTATCCAAAGATGCTCAGCCGAAATGATCCTCTTCAGCCCCTTGGAGCACCTGTCATGTGCTCTCCCTCGGGGCTCTCCTCCCAGCTGCCTGCCTAATACACACCAGCCTTTCATGAACCTGCTGCCTTAGTCATTCTCTCTGTCCTTCTTTCCATCCCCTTCAAACCTTTAACTCTTGTTCTCTCTCTTGTTTTTGTATTTATTCTTGTTTATTCTAGTTATTCTAAGGCTCCGTTGTACTGCCCAATCAGGTACAGACATGACAGTCCTCCCATTCCGAAGTGTGAATGTGGCACCTGATTGATCCACCTGCATTTGCACATTAGTGTGATCAGCCAAGCACCGCAATCAACACCAGAGTAGTACTGTCATGTCCCTACCTGCACTGGATCAGAGTCTGCAGGCTTTTGAGACTATTTATTTAAAAATCTTCATGGCACCACAGATCACATATCATACCCAGAGAAAAAAAAAACATGTAAATTCTACATGGACACTCCTCACACCTGCTCCACCCAGAAATACACATTTTAATGTAATACCTCTGTCAGGATTATAATCATACAGGCTTGTTTACAGTCACTAAATTAATGGGAAAAGAGTTAGGAAGCTGATGTGATATATATGCTTTGTCCATACCTGGAAGTTTCCCAGCCTGGAACAACTGTGAGCCCAGCCTGACTGTCTGCCTCACTCCAGAATCCACCTCAGACTTTCATTTTTTCATCCTCTTAATTAGTTTTACTAGAATAGATTGAAATAAGTGTGATACAGGACAACCATGAAAGCAAAAAAGTGTTTTATATGAAATTCGCATTCCACACCATCTTCAATCCATCTGTAGAGGGAGGAAATGAAATCGGACAACCCACTGAGTTGTCACTCAGAGAGACTGATACATGTAGATAGATAACAGAGCCCAGCAGGCTTACTTAAGAACATTAATATATTCCACCCAATTTTTAAAGAAGCCATGTCAAGCTCTTCAAATGGAAAATTTGCTTTTCTCTAATGTAAATAGAATTGGACAGTCTTATCCCACTCTCTTATAATGGGTGAGTTGGGATTTTTCTATTTAAGATATGGAGACAAGTGAGCACAGTAGTGTGAGATAAGATAAGATTTTTCACTATAAATTTCTGTCCCATCTTGGAAAACTGAATGTTATTGGAAGAGGATTCAATCTAGCAGAAGATCCAGTGTCAAGTGGGCAAACATTTTGTTGCCAAAATGTTCTGAGTGTAGGACAATCCCAACACATGTAGATGAATTAGGCAGGTATCTGATGACATTGGTCACATCTGTAGTCTTGGCCGCGGTACATTGTGAATAAGCATGTACATTTTACCATTTTTAGCTGAATTACTCAATGCTTTGGATTTTTATGATGAGTGTATTGGGTCAGGCTTTACACTGTACACCTAAGACCAGGACAAGTCACTTGCAGAAATTCTCAGATGATTCTACATTTATGGGTTGTATTGATAAAAGAGATGAGACAGAGTATAGGAGTTAGGTGGAGAAGTTTATTTCTTGGTGCAAAGAGAATTGACAGCATCTTAACATTAGCAAAACCAAGGAACTGGTTATTGACTTTCACCTCACCAAAGAGCCTCTGTGTATTGGTTACCATTCACGGAGTGGATGTAGAGGTAGTCCACTCCTACAAGTACTTGGGGGTCCACATCAATGACAGGTTCGACTGGTCTTGGAACACAAAGGATCCACATAAAGTCCAGAACAGGTTCTTTTTCCTTAGTAGACTGTATTCCTTTAATGTAGGAAGTGACATCCTTCATATTGCAATTGTCCACGGTGTAGTGTGCTGGGCTGGAGCAAGCTCAGTTATGGGATGCAGTCTGGACACACAGGAGAGAATTAAAACAAACCTGAGTGCCATTAACAATGCTTCACATCCTCTCTCTGATACATTAACAGTGAGTACTTTCAGCCAATGAATTATTCAGCAGAAGTGTGTCAAGAAACGCCATAGGGGCTCCTTTACACCAACAGCAAGTTGTTTGCATATTGATTCACTGTGACTGGGTCTGCCAAGTCAGAACTTTTCTTTCTTTTGAATTTTCTTCCTTTATAATATTTCCAGTGTTTCTTCAGACCATTTATTTATTTAAAGAGCTTCTGCAAAAATGCAAATTTCATTCTGGGGACAAAAAGTTCTATATGTCTGTCTATATTTTGAGCAAATGGGAGATACTCCTCATTTGGTTATTTTTGTGTTTGCTCACATCTCACAATTCCTAATCAACATATCCCTTAACATGGGTTTTCCCATCTTGGACACCAATTATTCTCTTATTTTATTAACCATTATTAGAGAGATATTTCACATTTTTCAAAGACTTTGGGGTGCAATGTCTGTTGTATCAACCATTCCATACTGTATATTGTGCTTTGTTTCTTTTATTTCTCCAACTATATACGTTTATGCAGCTACCATAGTTATCCATCCATACTGAAGTGACCTTATTTGTAGCTAAACATAGAATTAAGAAGACACAACTGGAGTCTCTAAAAGTGGCACATTACTGTATTTGTAACTGAGACTGACTTCCTATAGGTGGGTTTTCTCGGCTATTGTCATGCTGCCTGACCTAGAAGTAGAAGGAATGACTTACCTAATTCAAAAGCTCAAATCTATGCTATTCATTTGCAGAAAGTCTGTTCTGCTGGCTCTATTCATACTTCTTAGCTGTCTGGTCACTCTGGAGCCGAGCAACCCGGCCGGCTCATTGCCCTGTAGCAGGCTCTCAGTGGTGTTTGCTCATTTTAATCTGTTTTGCTGTCAGCTCTGCTGCTCCTGCTTGCCTGTCACTCATGATGACATGAATCAGCAGTGACTAAGGCAGATTTTAGCCATTTTTCTCAGTCTGTAAACAGAGACATAGTTCAGGGACCTAAAGCAAAGAACAGACTGCCTTGTCCCTTCAAGCTCTGTCCTTTTTAATGGGCTAACAAACAGAGCATGGCTTCTGACAGGTTTTTAGAATTCCTCGTGGAGTGCCAGAGTGGGGTTTCTAACTGATAAGCTGCTGTTATCCCAGTCACTCTGGCATCCTGAATCAGTGGCCAAGACAAGCATTAAAAATGTGGTAGATGCCAGCAGGTGATGTGTACATGAATAGTAAGTAACCATTTTATGACAAACAAAGCAACATATATTCTCACTCCTGGCCTACAGGGCACAGAGCAATAGTCCAGTACAGTAATGTCACTGTGCAAGTCCATCTTGCACATCTCATACTTTAATTTTTCCATTTATAAATCAACAACAGAGTGGCACAAATCCAGCTAATCTCAAATCTGCTAACTGCAAAAATATAGCAAAAGCCCACAACAGGAAAGATAACCATACACCTTTGACTTGTGTATGAAAAAGAAAACAAAGTATCTTAACAAATTTTAATAATTTCTTTATAAATAAAAAAAAAGCTCAAGAGCAAAAATAGGCAAACGAAGATGCCAAAAGGTAATCTGAGAGCATATAAATCCGAAACACAATCCTGTAGATGAATTCTTTAAACAGAAGTGAGAATGTCATAAAAACGAGTAATTCCAAAAAAAACAACAATACCTACAAATATTCCAAACACAACTACAATGATTTCCTGATCTGATTTTACTCTGGTCTGACCTTAAATATCCAGCTAGAGGGCTCAGAAGTGGTGATGTCAAGGTGGCCCCGCCTACTATGGCTCCACCCACAAAACAAAAGGAAAGGAAATGCAGTTAAAGGGACAATACGCAGTTATGACTATAACAGGAAATATGAAAAAGAAAATTCAAAATCAGCAATAAAACATAAAATAGAGATAAATATTGATGCTTACATAACACTTCAGAGTCAAAAAACAATAAGACAGTGTTCCTTGCCAAGAAATTAAACTAAGGATTTGAGAATATCCACAATCTTCAACAGTATTCTATTGTATATGCAGTCCTCATTAATAGATACATAGATAGATACTTTATTAATCCCAAGGGGAAATTATAATATACTGTCATGCCAAAGACTGCACATGATATGACTTTTGCTATCACTCCCCAACCCCCCGCCCCCACCCACCCCAGAAACCATCATTGCACCATAGTAACCATATCACAAAATGGCAGTGCCCACAAAAAAAATGGCA
This sequence comes from Erpetoichthys calabaricus, assembly GCF_900747795.2. NCBI lineage: Eukaryota > Metazoa > Chordata > Cladistia > Polypteriformes > Polypteridae > Erpetoichthys > Erpetoichthys calabaricus. The sequence goes on from NC_041403.2 coordinate 133,518,354, forward strand.
TCATGATCATTTGGAATATAAACGGTAAAAGAAAGTCCAAAATCATGGACAAAGTATGTATGTACAAAATGAAACTGACAGTGAATTCACCACATTAAAAAAATCAAAGAAAATAAGGAAACTTCCAAAAAAAAACTTTTTGAGCAGAAAAACAGACTAACAATATTGGTTGCTGTCACTATCTGAGTTGTATTTTAATTTTTTGTAGTTGTTCTTTAGCCTTTAAAAAGAGCCAAGACATCCTTTTTAGGATCTGAGAGGCCAAGAAACACAATGGGTTAATTTATTTTTTGGTTTAGACATATTCTTCATAACGTTTAAATGTAAAGTTTTATGGCATGTGGTAAAGTGAGGTACACGGCTGATCGGCATTTTTTTAAATAATCGCTGCCCCTCGCTGGTAGGAGGGGGCATGGTAGCATGGCAAGAGCAGCTACTGGGTGATCTCAGGATCGTCCATGACCCTAATTGATGCTGGGACCTGCTAATCAACACAACTGTGCCACATCCCCATTTCAAAAAGGTAAGCACGAGAGCAAGGAGAGAAAAAAAAGAAGATTGGTAATGGAAAACTAATGGAGGCAGGAGGAGCCGGTGTGGGAGTGAGCGAGCGAGCTGAGGAGAGCAGGCTCGAGGGTGAGAAGACAGGCAGCTGGGAAGGAGAGCCCCTTGAGCGGCCCGAGAGGTTGACGCCTGGGGGCTGAAGGAGAGATCTCTCTGGCTGAGCAACTCGGGGACCTAGAGATGTGTGTAAAAGGTGCAACTCGCTCTGTAAGACCGAAAAGGTAGCGAGGGTCGAGGAGGCTTGGGAGGAGAGCCCTAGTGTGAGCGCCCTGGCCGTTGGGGATCCAAGTCTTGGTCTGGCGACAACCGGATCTGACGAAGGTTAGCAGCGTCTGCTGTTAGGGTGACTCCTCTGCTGCAAGGCCCGCACGGGATAAGCAGGGGAGCTGCCAGTGTTAAAAGACAAAGGCACCAGGTTTTTTTTTTTTAAAATACTGTTTCTGCCAGTTGTTATTAACCTTGTTTTAATGGATTTATTTATTGGGATTATTTTAACATCCACCTTTTCACCTGCATTATGTATTTATTGAACTATGATTTTTGAAGCACTGCACTTTTTGAACACTTGCTTTTGTTTGCTTGTTTTTAATAAAAGCACTGAACACTTTTGCACCTTCCCCTTGCTTCATGTGGTGTCATCATTTGTACAGCTCATCCCGGTCATGACTATCGACAGTGTTGAGTTCAAGAGGCTCCCCAAATGAGAAGAGGGAGCATGGAGGTGGACCTGCACTGTCACATGGTGTCACCATTATGTTTATGATACAGGTGCCACTATTTTGTGCATTCTGTTTGCCAACTATTTGCTAGACAAGGTCAAACAGAATTGTGTGGTACACTTCATAGTTTGTCCAGATTTGTGCATACTACATAGAAAAGCCTTGCATTCCCATTAGGGTTTCAATCTGATGTTTGGCAACAAATTCTTTTGTTAATTGACTATTATCTTACATTTTGGTTATGTGAATTTATTTTAGTTTCTAACTCCTCCTATCCAATCTTTGATTTACAATTTCAGTTTCACATCCCATTTATTAGAGTTCCTGTTATTGACCTTTGCCTGATCTGATCGGTCTCCATTCATTTCTAAAGCCATCTATAGACTGAACAAAGGTTCCCTCAAAATGGAAATAGGAAACCAGAAGAACCTCCATGTTATTGTTTTCTAGAGTGAAATGTCAGGGTTTAAAAGTTCATCGTTCATAGACATTATAAGATCACCTCGATGTTAACCGTTTCAAAGACCACTCTGTGTGATATTTCCTGCATTTCACAACATTATTCTGGGTAGGTCCAAATGCAATCTGCTGTTAAGGCTTCAATTTACTTATTTTTGTATAGCACTCTTCACTGAGTGCAGATGCAGAGCTCTGTGAACAGTGCTCAGTTAAAATACAACTATAGGTTATACTGATTACTAAATACAGATCTAGTGTACATAAAAATACAGATTTGTTAAAACACACAAAGAACAAGTTAGAACTGATTAAACATAAATGGAAACCAACAGTATTTGCTCTTTAATTATTTGATAAACTACAGCCAGTTGACTATGATGGAGATTAAAATTGTAAAAAAGTTAAAAACAAAACTGACTGCCTACCACCTCCTGGGAATGGAATCTGTGCTGGTCATCCAGTCTGATGAGGGAGTCTTTCCAGTTAATGATTTCAATGCTCCTTGATAAAAGATGACTTTCTATATGCAGTACTCCTTTCTATGTTAACTAATGTTGTCTTATTTTAATTTCTTATTTTGTCTTTTATTTTTCTTCTCTTCATTATGTAAAGCACTTTGAGCTACTTTTTGTATGAAAATGTGCTATATAAATAAATGTTGTTGTTGTTGTTGTTGTACTAAGTGTCACATCCAGATACCGAGAAGAGAAACAGAATAGAGGAGGGTTAGTAATGGTTTGCAGTATGCACAGCTAATTAGGAGCTGTACTTAGGGCATGTTAGAGTAAAGTATTAAGTCTTCAGCCTGGTTTTAAAAAGCGGAGACTGAAGGGGCATCTCTTATATCAGTGGCCAGATCATTCCACAGTAAATTTAAGTACCAAAAACTGTTCTCTGCCACAGTGGGCACAAAACAACACATAATATTTATAGTACAGTCTAGGGAGGATTCTTTTCTGCATTTTGCAAGTTAATTTTGGTGAACTTGTTATATCAATTATTAAAATGTGCAAAAGCAAAAAAAAAAAAGAAAGAAGCAACTTCAACAGGTGTTGAAAAGCCTTAAAGAAATGATTTTCTAAAACCGAGATGTTGTGAAGAATTATACTCCATCCACTGCAGGATACATTTAAAAGAAAAATGAAAAGAACTATAGGAAATATAGAAAACAGCTCCTCAGTTGAATAGTAAAAAGCTGAGTGTGGTGGTGGTGTGGTCTACTTAGTGTTCATGTGCCTGCAATAGACTGGAGACTAGTTCATGGTTTGTTCTTATTTTATTCTTAAAGCTACCAGGACAGGCTCTGCCCCATAACCCTACAATCAGATTAAGCGAGTTAAGAATATGGATGGGTGGAATTATAAGTAATAATGTGGAAATTGATATATCCAGTAAAGGCGTATAAGAAAACTTGGATTTAAATAGAATATGTTTCATTAATAATATACTGAAGTTTTATGAGGATTCAAATAAAGCATTTTATTTCAATAGAATGTATGATAAACTGTTTACCTTGACTGTCAAAAATCTTTTGACATGAAACACCCCCACAAAGTGTATATATGTTTCTTTGGTAATGGACAGTTAAGTATGACTGAAATAATACGCGACTTACCTTACATGAAGACCTGAGTTGGAGGTTTTTTTTCCTCAGAAGTCCAAGATGACTCAGGAGCTGATGAGATAGCCAAGAGTAAATGTGTTTGTAAGTATTTTTATACATTATCAGATTGGAAACAAAAACAGGTACACCACACTCTTAGGTTTAAAAGTGAATACTGGCAAAGTCTTGCTTTATTTTAAAGTCATGGATGAAATGATGTATCCTTTATGGAATCTAACATTTAATGGCAAGAACATAATAACAATGTCATCTGCCAAGTCTGATTCAGTTGCAGCACTTATACAGCATCTTTCTTCATTTCTAAAAGCACACAAGTTAATAACTCTTTAAATATCTGTGCAACAATAATGAGTTGGTTCACTGTTGGAAAAAAAACACATTGCCTCTCCGGAATCACTGGCTGGCTGTAATCTCCTAATAGTATATTTTAAGTACCCATTTTCCCCAGTAAAACCTATTTGATACTTCTTTATGTAACCTATGACCAACATTCCACTCTGTTAATCCAAACATACTGTCCATACCTTCCAAGGAGCAATGGAAGTTCTAATGAAGTGTGAGCTAAAAAGCTCTAAGTACGGACGGTCTTCAGTACCCTGTGTGGAGATTCTCCATTGAGCCCTTGTAGAAAAAATTACTTAATGTAAATAATTCTGTTCATTTTATGTTAAGCGAATTTCCTATTTGCATACTCATAAACAAGCATAATTTCATATTTCTCTGAGATGTTTTTCAGATTACTTATGGCACAGTTCTGTGGCGTTACTTTTTTTTTTTTTTACTTTGTTAATCCCTGTGGGGAAATTGTCTTTTCGCATTACCTTTGGAAGTCAGAGCACAGGGTCAGCCATTGTCAATTGGCAATTGTCAGGTTAAGGGCCTTGTTCAATGACCCAATGGAGTAGGATCCCTTCTGATAGTTAACGGGATTTAAACCGTTCAAGATACTAGAGTTGATCCTTAGCCACAGAGCCACCACTCTGCCATGACATAATGTTATGACATAACATTAATGAATGCACTAATTATAATGTTGTAATAACTGCCTGTGTAAGTACAGAGTACTTATACACTGCTATCACAGGTTAACTATTTTCAGTATCTGTTAAAGCACCGATACAGCACAATTTTCAGGTATGGAATAATGATGTGAAACATGTTCTCATCTGTACCAAAACTCCTGATACTCAATGTATATCTAGACTGGACTTACATAGATAACACAAAAATATGTACACTGTAAGAAGCCTGAAATTAGTCTCCCAAAATAAACTCTAGTAGTGAATTTAAAAACTAACCCAACAATGAAGGTCCTATTTCATTAAAGACGGCATACCTTGTGCTGTCCTGCCCTATTTTATCCTAAAACTTCAACCTTGTGTCCTGCCCACCTTTATCCAGCCTTTACCGCCCAAAGGGGTTTTCAAGTGGTGGCTCTGACAGAGACTTTGATTCGACCAGAAAACAGAGTAATGCAAACAGCACTTTCCTAGGCTTTCAACTTCTCTCACTACTACCACTCCACTGGTTGGGGTGACAGGTATTCTTACATTCTAAGAGCTGGAAATTCACCCCCCTGGGTAATGGATAAACTTCAGTACTTCTGAATACCATGCTAACACAGTCTCCTTTCCAATTAACATGACCATTGTTTGTTGATCACCCTTCAGATTTGCTCAGGATCTTCTTTGATGAAATGGATGGACAGCTCTCTTCCCTCCCAGATAATGGCAGCCCACTTCTAACTCTGGGGACTTGAACATCCACCTGGAAAGCCCCTTTCTCACTCGTATCTCCTCCTTTAACATCACACAGCTCCACACCCCACTGTGATAAGCCAAGTGTAAATTAAGAGGCAGCTGCTTGGCTTATCACGGACATTAGGGGGATAAAATGTTAAAGAAATAAGGTTTTCATTAACCTGTTTGAGTGACCGTACACAAATTACACGACAGCGATACAAAGTTTTAAAGGTGGTCTGGGAGCCGGAATACTCGAAGGGCTGTAAATGTTAAAACGGCATGCTATAGGGCCTGGAGGCCTACAGGTGCTCCGAGAGCAAGCCGTGGGGCTCAAACTTGCTGACGCCATTTTTCAAGTGCACTCACGGTTTCTGGCGGCCGAGTGCGGAGGCACGCTCCCATAACCACTAGAGGAAAGAGGGCGAAAGTGCAATATTTAAAGTCAGAATGATAGAAAGCTTAGTTTTAAAGAAGCCAGCAAAGGGAATTCACACGTGTGGCAAAGCATAGAAGTGAAAGCGGGAGAAAGTAAAACAGGACTCACCATCCAGAGGCTGAAAGGGTAGCCCGCAAATCACCAAGACAGACGGGTACATGGGCGCGAGAGAGAGAGAAAACATTTAAATAGGGTAGACTGTACCTGAGCAGTTGCTGATTATTGGAAGTCCGCGGGAACATAAAGGCAGATTGGATGGTCAAAAGGGCTCTCGATATAAAACCAGGGTCCTTACTCCAGAGGTTGCCATTTGAGCAGGTCTTCAAGCTGTAGTGTAGATCTGTACTGTGGATTTATTTAATCGAGTAGTAGAGATACATACTGTTCGTTGTGTATATAGTAGGTGCTTAGTTTTTCATTTTGTTTTAATTTTGTTTTCTTCAACCTGTCCTTCTTGATCCATTTTGTAGCTGGATGAAAGAGGTGAAAGTTTTTTTTTGTCTTTTTCTTCACTTTTGATTTGGAAACCACTATAAATATAAGTAACACCTACACTGGTTTTTCTTTTTGGAAGTGTCTTTGCATTGGACTTTGTAAATATTGTTTTTGCAAGACATTTGTTTGTAAAATAGTATGGACACTGCTGGAATAAGACAGATTTCTGTTTTTGAATAGTCTTTTTCAGTCTGTGTCTCTCTTACTCCGTCCCCTGGTTGCTTGGTCTTGTTTACTGACACTCCAACTTGGGAATTGTACAACAAGGTCCTTACCAGGGGTGTCACACCCACCATCTTACAAGGATGGCAATCTGCTTGACCATGTTCTCTCACGCAACCGCATGCCAACAAATGCAACTGTCACTCTCTACACAATTTTGCCACTTTTTCATTCAGTTCTTTCTGCTGCGTCACTCTTCTCCCCCCCATGGTATCCTTCCATTGGCACCTGTGCTCCCTATCTCCCACCCATTTCTCTTCCAGGCTCTCTTCTGCTCTCCCTCATCCTGTCCACTTCTCTTCTCTTGACACCAGCACTACCACAGATGCCCTATGCTGGACTCTGTCCTCCTGTATTAATAATGTTTGTCCTCACTCTTCCTGGCCTGCATGTGAAAGACCCTCCTGCCGTTAGCTTTCTGAAGCACTCCACAATCAGCAGACTGACATTAGGGCAGCTGGAAGGAAATGAAGGAAGTCAGAGGCTCAGACAGACCTGGGAATATATCAATCGATTCTTACGTCATTTTCTTCTGCCACCATCAACGCTAAGGTAAAATTCTATCAGTCTAGAATTAACAGCACCACCGACACATGCTCTCTGCTCTCTATTTTCTGCTCTCAGATGGCCTGAGTCCAATATCTCGGACAGATCCTATTGAATGTCCTTGAGAGGAGAGTTATCAAAGGCACACCAGACATGCACAGGTGTACCCCAAGTATCGGTGTTGGGTCCTCAGCTCTTTTCTTTGTACACCACCTCGCTGGGCTCCATCATCCAATCCCATGGTCTCTCTTATCAGTGTTATGCGTTCATCCTGGCAAAAAATGATCGCCTTGTGATCCCAGCCAGCCAGTCTGTTCAACTCCCCATCTCTGTACAGCTTGGCTCACTGTCACTAACACCCACCAGGTCAGTCCACAACCTTAGGGTGGTGATTGATTGATAAACAGCTATCTTTTTATGACTACGTTTCTACTGTGTCTCATTCATACAGTTTCACACTGTACAACATCAGATCAGACCCAATCTGATAGAGTATGCTACACAACTTGTTGTCCAGGCTCTGATCTTGTCGCATCTGGGCTACTGCAACTCGCTTCTGGTAGGAGTACCCATAAGTGCTATCAAGCCGCTACAGATGGCCCAAAATGCAGTGACCTGTCTTGTATTTAACCAGTCAAGACAGGCATAGGTCACTCCACTCTTCACGTTGCTACATTGGCTTCCTGTAGCAGCATACATTAAGTTCAGATCCCTAATGCTTGCCTACAGAGTCGTCAGTGAGTCAGCACCTGAGTATATGGAGACACTGGTGAGGTGCTATGCTCCTTCTCGCCCACTCAGGTCTGCCAGTGAACAGCTTTTGGTGATGCCGCCTCTGCATGATATCGAGTCTCAATCTTGACTCTATTCCAGTGTAGTTCCTACTTGGAATGGGCTGTCCATCTCCACCCGAACTGCTGACTCCCTTAATGTATTTAAGAAGCAATTGAGAACTCATCTGTTCTGTGACTATCTGTCTAATTGATGAAACAGTTCTTTGCTCTGTGATCCTTTATATTGAAGGTTAATTTGTTATTTAAATTTAATTGCTTTATCGATTTATAATCTGTGATTGTAAATTATTAGGTATAACATCTTTTCACTTATTTGTCCTATTATACTTACTGAACAAACACTCCCTATCCTAATGTTATTTGATAATGTTTACATCATTTGTAAATCGCTTTGGTTAAAAGTGTCTGCCAAGAAAAAAATGTAAATACAAACAGTGTTGCAAACTTGACTCAGAGTCATAGAAAGGTTTGGGGCAGCCACCCGTATAATTGATTTCCTGGCTGCAAAGTCATTCAAATGAATACAGCACTGATGAGCACAACACCGAGTCCAAAACAGAACTGAGGGAATAGGGAAAAGGTTGAGTCTTTTAAAGGGGAAGACAGGAAGTGAGACCAAATGGGTCAGGCTCATGAAGGTCTTCAGCCATAGGTTCGAGCCCAGACATGACATCACAGCCGGCAAGGTCTCCGTCCATAGGCTTGGTCCCTGAAGTGACGTCAAGAATGCCAGGTGGGATCTCCCGTGAATGGTCTACAGGAAAGGGAGAAAAAGAGTCAGTGCACTCTGCCACATCCCGGTATGACTCGGAATTGCCCTTACTCAAGCCCTTTAGCTGCCTCCCATGTGCACGTGTGTGACAACAGTTATGACACATCTTGGCATTGCTGGACAAAATGTATTTAAGGATGCTATACTATGTATTAAATACACATATCGGTGCACCGGTTGTCTTGCTCCTCACAAGTCTTTAATGCAGGCTTTTTCTGCAAGCAGGAATGTGGAGTGCATCAGATGGACTGGTTTTGTTTTTCTATTCGATGGAGTGTGGTTATGCATTTTGGTATAATCTTGCTCGTCATGATGCTGCAGATTGGTGGTGTGTTGCCTGTTGATTGGACACACAGGTAGTAATTTCACTGTACTCTTGTCACATGACAATACTTCTACAATTACTACACTTGGTTTGTTGGTACATAGCTCGTGGTGTTACACTTGTATATTGGTCTGCACTTTGGTTTACATAATGCCTGCGCCACTTATGTTCTCTTTTATGAACATCAATTTGGTGAGTGAATTTTCTTTACCATTTTAAACAGATATATTTGAATAATTATGGGCAAATGCTGTGTCTTTAAAAATAGTATTAAGGATTCCCAGTAGACTACACTAAGTAAAATTGTTTTGATTTTATAATGTAGTTTAATGTAAACAGGAATGAAATAAGTTACAAATAGCTGTATGCCAGAAAAAGCAAAGTTATTAACCAACATAAATATTATGAACCTAACTTGACAAAACAGGATTTTGTCCATAACCATATACTTCAAGAGCATGTCCACCATCTCATCTGACAATAGTTCTTTTTTAATGTCTAACCCTTTTGTTTTAGTTCCTGTCTTCTTCTGATCATGTAGCTTTGAACCGGATTCTTCTCCAAGGCCTGTTGCCTGTCACATTTGGGATTTTTTGGTATGTATGATACTGCCACTATCTCCCAGCAGCATTCCTTATACCAACATGTCCTCTCCTAAAAAACATATAAAATATGTTAATCCACCACTAACTATGATGTTTGCATATTTTAAAACAGGAAACTTACTTATAGCCATCCCATCTCCTGCCCAAGACACCCCTCAAAACATAGTAATACAAATTTTACTTAAGACATGGGATGCTAGTGATACTTTGATAGTGGTCAAACTGAACTCCCAGGCACCAGGTACACTGGCTGGCTGTTATTTATAGAATTATTTTTTGTTGGGGTATTTTAGCAAATTTTAGTCATTATAATGATATTTTATTTCATAACAACAAATCATTTTAAATGTGATGACCTTTAAATTAGATGCTGTCTGCTTCAGTGAATTCATTTAAATTGATACATTTGAGTCATGGTTATGATTATAACTTGATTAGTCTGAACTAATAGGAAACATAATTTAATGATCTTCGTACAATATCTAGAAAACAAATGGTTACAGTTGCCACACCAGAGCTGATAACATTTATGTGATTGTTGTTTGTGTAGTGCTAGCTTATCACAGCATCTTGAAGGCCTCGTTTCAAACTTGTCTGCCCAGCAGTGATGCTGCAAATTACGGTATCATGTTGATCATGCCAGCCATGGACCCATTGTCTTTATTTCCAGATGCCATTGGCAAAGTAAATAAAGAATACTTGCTGCATTAAAAAATTAAAAAATCTAAGAATGCCACTCCTCACTGGATGGTACAGCTCACAAGTGTGCTTGTCAGCTTCTGAGAGGTTATGACATACTGTAAACTGGTTTAGCAAATGAGAATTACAATAAAGAGGGCGGCACGGTGGCGCAGTGGGTAGCGCTGCTGCCTCGCAGTTGGGAGATCTGGGGACCCGGGTTCGCTTCCCGGGTCCTCCCTGCGTGGAGTTTGCATGTTCTCCCCGTGTCTGCGTGGGTTTCCTCCGGGCGCTCCGGTTTCCTCCCACGGTCCAAAGACATGCAGGTTAGGTGGATTGGCGATTCTAAATTGGCCCTAGTGTGTGCTTGGTGTGTGGGTGTGTTTGTGTGTGTCCTGCGGTGGGTTGGCACCCTGCCCAGGATTGGTTCCCTGCCTTGTGCCCTGTGTTGGCTGGGATTGGCTCCAGCAGACCCCCGTGACCCTGTGTTCGGATTCAGCGGGTTGGAAAATGGATGGATGGATGGAATTACAATAAAGATATGTAATTTTGGTGTGAAAAAGAAAGGACATCCTCTTTCTAATTCATGGTTTTACAATTTTTTTAGAATTCACCAAGTCTTCAATATTACATAAATCTAACAGTGTCTGGCAAATGACATATAAAAGATTTGACATTTTGATGTATTTGAAATTACGTAATTTAAAACTTCATCTAGCTGATGCAACAGCATTTTAGCATGACAGGCAGTGCTAGAGATATGTTGCCTGGATAGCCTACCCTGACACACTGATGTTAGTTGCAAGAAGAATCCGCAGCACAAAGCTTTCCAGCTCAGTGCATTTATTTTCAGCCCCGCACATACACTGAAATTGCAAGTGTTAATCAGCACTTTCACTAAACCCACAATGATCACAAATTAATTCATGGTGAACATTAGTGGTTTAGAATAGGGGAGGATGAGCATTAAATAAAATGATCACCTCCATTTTCTATTATGTTGCACAGAACTTTGAATTTCTAAGTTAGACACTTATTTATTAATTCTGCATAAATCACTTTATTTGGTTAACTAAGTGTCATCTATGACCTTCAAATAAAACCATAACAAAGACAAAATCAGCAAAATCCAAAGTTTTCAGCAAATTAAACTTGTGTATGTCATGTATCTGTAGCTAATTGCCTTTGCCAAGTGATCTGAAGAAGAACAGATGCTGCAGGTTGTCGTCTTTGATAGACTTACAGCAGTTTTATTAGCTATTTTTGTTTCATCCTGAAATACATAATGAAAGAATCTAGCAAGTAAAAAGGTCAGCCAGTGGTTCTGACCTCCGTAACAATGAAGTCATTTGAACACCAGATTCTTCACCAGCTCAAATCTGTCTATTTCTCCTTCACCCACTACAGTTTTCTTACTGTGCCCGGTTAGTTGAGGATGCAGTTAACATGGTTCTCCAGTGCATTTTATAGCATTTAGACACCTCAGCTACTTATGCCAGGATCTTATTTGTGGTTTTCAGTTCTGTATTTATCTCTATACCAGTGACTGCACCACCATTGACCCATTTGTTAAACTGTTAAACTGCTTGCTGATAACACCACTATGATTGGCTTGATCACAGATGGGGCCTTATCGGAGGGAAGCTGGCCATCTGGTGCAACTTCAACAATCTTAACTTGAATTCCTTAGAAAAAGTAAAAATGATCATAGATTATCATAGATAAGTTATAAATTATGTCACTTTGAACATGGTGGAACCATTTCAATTTCTTGCACTATTATCACTCATCTGATTTTGAATGAAAACATGACTACTCTTATAAAAATGCACAGAAGCAGGTATTTTTCTTCTGACAACTTAAAACATTTAATTTGTCCCAGTCAGTTCTGGGACAGTTTTAAAGTGGTTATTGAAAGCATCCTCAATTTATCCATTACAGCCTGATATGAAAATACATCAGCTCACTCAAAACATAAACTGCAACCTATTCAGAGAGGAGAAAAGATTGTAAGCCTGAAACTGGAATCCATAGAAGTCATGTATACATCATGGGTCAGGGAACATGCCAGAAATATAACCAAAGACTACACTCAACCAGGCAGCCATCTCTTTGAGTTATTACCATCGAGGAAACATTACCAGTAACTAAAAGCAAGAACTACTAGACATAGAAACAGTTTTTTTTCCTGCTGCAGTCACTCTATTTCAACACAGTCTTTTATTCTTCTCTGTCTTTTGCTGATTTATAAACTTCTCCATCAAAATAAGTTATGTTTACTTTTTAAAATTTTTTTTACAGACTTACTCGATATAGTACCAGGCAGGAATACAATTCTGCTTTACTCAGGTGTTTTATAATTTTGTGTTTTGTGTAATACAGTATATTTTTCTCTATTACTGTATCTAACATTGTGATGTCGTCATGTATTGTATAATATAGTACTGTTTAATTTTATATACCTTGTAATGTGTATTGAGGTACACAAAGTTCAAGTTTAACTGAGTGCACCCTCAAAAGGGTAAGACAGGCCTTTTCTTAAGTTTAATTTGACTATTTTTCTACTATATTCAAGTAAAAATCTCTTTACAAATTACACAAAACAAGACACTCTAGTTTAAGGGAACGGAGAACCTCAGAGGCGTCGAACAGGAAATAAGCGACTGATATTATGCTCCTCTAATAACACAAGCCAGAAAATCAATGCCATATTTTATCATCTATCTTTATCTAATTGCTTAAAAAAGAAGAATTAGATGTCACCGAATGACCTAGGGCAGTGTGTTGCAGAGATCTATCAAAGTGTATAGTCAGTGGCCTTTTGCCAGTAAATCACATATCACATGGGCTGGAAGTTCATTCTCGGGCCACAGAATATATTTGTGCTGCAGACTTAAATTTCTTTTTCTCTTTCCCGTTTGATGGAGCATTTCCAGCAGACAGGGATGGATAAGCAGATCATTGTACAAAATGTAACTTTTGACTTCTAAAGAATAAATGCCAGTGAAAGAAAGAGAGCTTACAACAAGTAGACACTGTGACATGGCGGCAGTTCAGTTTATGAATAAAAGTGCAGCGCCATGAGGTTTAGAGCCTGAAGGCCTGGATATCATCGAAGACATTTTGATCACAAGAGCAATGTGAAGTGCAGCAGTGTACTCAAAATTCAAAAAGGGTGACTGTAAAATGATTTGGTCATGTATACAAAGGAAAGGCAGAGGCTCTTTGTGTCCACAAGTAAACCTGTAGCACCGTGTCACACTATATGCACTTGATTTAACTCTAAGTGTGAGGAGAATCTCATGATGAGGGCTTTCAAGGGGTTAAAGGCAGTTTGTGTTTTAAAATAAATCAGTGTTCTTGAGGAACTGTTTCATTTAGCATGATACTCCACACTACAAACATCTACAAGGACAGCATGTAATGCTAAGTTGTCCTCTTCTTTATCTATGTGTTTATTTAAAACATGTTCTGTGGAGTAATGTGAACTAATACACTGTAACAAGGACCATGGGAAAGACCTAGACTACAGGCAGCTTAAGGTGTGAAGGGACAGTGACAGATCTTCATTACAGTTCACCAGTTGCCTGTACTAGCAGAGGGACAGTATGGATACATACACATCATCCATGGGAATGTGTGCCCTCTCTTTTGAAATCTTGGTGTGCTTTGTTGAACTACCTTACAACACCTAGTAACCTTCTTTGAAGTGTTTAACTTGCAATGTCATGATGGAGCAATGAGTGGTGACATGTTGTTCACTGATTAGCACATGCAAATATTTCACTTTGCTCTGTACACGTAATAATAATGACCTCTTAAGAGTAGGATCATATTTGCATCAGTATGATATTTTTGAGCCAATTAGAACTGTTTTTTCTACCCTGAGATACCTGATAAATATGGGCACAGGACTCACGATGGGTCACTCAAGGACATCTTTCTTCTTTGCTCTTGCAGTGCACTTTGCATCATTGTTCAGTTGAAACACACAGGTCTTACCAAGTTTCAGTTTTTTGGCAGAATTCTGCGGTGGGTTGGCACCCTGCCCAGGATTGTTTCCTGCCTTGTGCCCTGTGTTGGCTGGGATTGGCTCCAGCAGACCCCCGTGACCCTGTGTTCGGATTCAGCGGGTTGGAAAATGGATGGATGGATGGATTGCAGAATTTTAGTCTAATATTTCACAGGCCTGTACCCCATTCACCTTTTCAACTGTCCTTACAAAACTGTCCATCCTACTTCTATAATGCATCCCCCTTTATGGTTTAAAAGTGAGACATGCGTGGCATGCAGCATTTTACTAGTATCACATATGCCACTTAAATCCATCCATCCATTTTCCAACCCGCTGAATCCGAACACAGGGTCACGGGGGTCTGCTGGAGCCAATCCGAGCCAACACAGGGCACAAGGCAGGAACCAATCCCGGGCAGGGTGCCAACCCACCGCAGGACACACACATCCACACACCAAGCACACACTAGGGCCAATTTAGAATTGCCAATCCACCTAACCAGCATGTCTTTGGACTGTGGGAGGAATGCCACTTAAAATTAACTGAAAAAATGAATTTCCGCACCATATCAGCTGTGTTTCTTAGGGTGATATTTCACAAAAACTGTACGCAAAAATTTGGATTTTCTTCCATTTTCCTATAACAGCTATTCTTGTGGGTTGTCTTAGGGATTTTTGATCCATGAACGTCATCTCTAATTTCAGCTGCTGACTTACATAACTCACAATTTGCCTTGTTGTCTTTTGGCTAAGTTAGAAGAAATAGCCAGATCACAGCATTGTAGCGGTAATTTTGGAGCCCTTCTCAGACATCTAGGATCAGGGATATGACTTATTTAACTTTTCCTTTGTCTTTATTTGAAACCTTTAATTTGAAAGTTTGTACCATACTGTAGAACCTTACAGGCAGAGATTCATTAATTTCTTAATTTTTAGTCCTTTATCAAATAATGTGATGTATTGAGGCACTATGTCATAGCTGTGCTCATTCTGGATTGCAATTCAAAAGGCAATTACCACATATACTCACGTATAAGCTGGGTCTTGAAACCTGAAAAATCAATCATAAAATTAGACCCCGACTTATACGGCCGTTCAAAAATATGATAATTGTTATTATTATTATTTTTTTTTTTTTACATCTTCTTGCTTCCTCCAATTTTACACCAGTTTCTCAGACACAGCGAATTGTGTTGCAGCAGCACAGTCACCAATTTCTTTCTCCACTTCAACGAGTTTTAATTTAAAACCAGCTTAATGTTTTCTTCTGATCGAACGTTTCATCGTATTTAAAGGATGCTTTTACGATAAAGGTGTATGAGGGTGTGAGATACAAAAAAACACAAAACATTGCTTCAGAATTTTTTGGTTATTACTGTGTAGTCACATAGGCACAATACATATAAAAAAACAAAGGCAATGTGCTCCGTGGTTACTCTCTCAGGTGGGTGTTAACATAACATTATCTCTTCGACCAATAGCGTGAGTTTTCCACATCCGACTTATACGACCGACATTATAAAATACAGGAAATTATACGGTGAAATCAAGCCCCAACTTATCTGCGGGGGAACTTAAACGCGAGTATATACGGTAATGGATATGAGACAAACTGAGCATGTTTCTTTTAATTTCTTCCACTGACCAAGGAACACACCAACAGCAGTGTTAGATGAGTCTAAAGCCAATATCACCCTATGTGACTTCAATTTGTGGGGGATATCAGACTTACCGACTGCAGTTGCTGATCTCATTGCAGGACCATGTTAGTTTGAACGACTGAAAAGCACTGGGCATGTCTGCCTGCTGACCTTCCAGCACAGTAATGCTCATCACTTTTTCTAATAGCCAATAGCATTCTGCCTAATGGAGGCTGTGCTGTAAAAAACTTTTAAAGGTAATCCTTTCTCCATTCTATTGTGGTACATAAAAAACATGACATCAGAGAGATGGGCCTCTCCTCTGTTTGTGATGTCCAAAACATCCAGGATCCTTATGCCTATTCACTGTATTATATGCATTGTACTTCCAAAAGAGTATTAATTAGTTGACATTTCCCATGCACAAACTAAACTCTCCCCGAGGCCAACTAAAGATGAAATAAAACCTGTTTGAATTTCCTGAGGTGATTCATGGACTAGTTCGAGTGACTTGTTGGGTATGTCACATTACTCAAGTGCTTTCACAGGCGTGTTTCTTGACTGTATTCCATCTTCCTAAGATTATGAAAATGAAGGTTAGGAATGAAAATAACTAGAAAATGACCTAAGATGAGCAAACAACACAAGAATGGATTATTCACATCCTGCCATGGACTGATGGAGCCTACAGTATATGCTGCCTGTATTGAATGGATTTTGCATGTTCTCCCTGTGTATACGTAGATTTTCCTCCAGTACTCAGGATTTCTCCTACATTTCAGTTATGTTCAGGGTAGATTGAATGGGATTAGAAATTGTCACAGTCTTACAGAGTTTATGTTTTCGCTACCATGATGGACTAAAGCACCCTTTCATGGTTGGTTTTGGCATCCAAGCAACTCTGTACTATATTAAGCCAATTTGATAACGAATAGACAAATAGATTTCTAATTTTGACCTTAAACAAATTGTCATGTAATTCTAATAAAGACCTGCTGAAAGTAGTAGGTCACTGTCAAATGGCAGTTAAGTCCTGAAGATGCATGTTGATTAGCAAATGCAAGAAAGTATTTTCATTGTACTCTGTACTGTGACACTGATAACCCTGTAAACCTATAACCTTTATCAATGGATGTAAAAATGAAATTCCAGATTATTATTTTGGTTGGGAGACAATGCACCTACTAGGTGATTCAAAAGACATTGAATATTATAACAGAAACATTATGCCATTATAAGTTGTCACACACTTGTGCTTTGGAGGCAGTCAACAAGCCCTGAGGTGAGTGATATAATGCAAGATAAAGGGTTGATTTGGGGTACTGATGCCACTTTCTCTGTCTCTACAAAACAAAAGAAGATAAATCATAAACATACACACTCACCGACAACACTTCTGGTCTCTGAAAATGGCTTCCTCAAGACAACTCCCGTGAATAACGTCACTCCCGGCTCCTTAGGATGACGTCACATTCTGGTCCATCAATGATAATGTCACTTCCAGCTCCTCAATTCGATGTCACTTCCGGTCTAGCAGTGATGATGTCATTTCCTCACAACTCATTTCCTGCAGCCATTTTATATATAAACGATCATTTCACCTCTGTATTTTTGTCAAAGGTTTTTTTTTTTCTTCATCAAATATTGACCACTTTTCCAAATCTTCCAATGGATATTATATGAGGCAATTCCCCAACTCTTTTTGAAGTTTTTGCGTGAATTTATTCTATTACAGAGTCAATATCACAATGCAATGGAGCTAATTTGATTGTGCTATGCCACAAATTATTACTTCTGATCCAACAGTATGCCAGATCTAAACTTAATATTACATTGGAAGGCTTCCTTTTGTGAGTAGGATTATGATTTGTTGAGCTGTTTTTTACTGTTATTATGGTAATGTCATCAATTTGCCTTTTGTCTATCTATCTATCTATCTATCTATCTATCTATCTATCTATCTATCTATCTATCTATCTATCTATCTATCTATCTATCTATCTATCTATCTATCTATCTATCTATCTATCTATCTGTGTAGTTGTTTGCATGAGCAGGACCTTTGTACGAATGTGTTATGTTGCTTTGTGAAGGTGACTGGTTACTTGGCACAAAATCACATGCCATGTGACCAGTGACATCACTGATATATAAGATATATAAGCTTGTTGCTCACATTAAACAAGCATCTTAACTTTAAAACGTCTTAAAGAAGGACCTCACTATGAGTTTTGTGTTCAGATATATTCAAAAGCTTTCCCAGGAATAATTCTAGTTTTTACTTAATTTTGTTTTGACAGATTTTGGTTTGTGTTTCTGTTTTGGTTAAAAGATCATAGTGCAATATCACAATCACTGTGAAACGATGTGCAATATTTTCTTTCATATTATATTTCACCTACTGACTCGCTTACATTTATATATATCTTTTGTTTTTATTGTTTGTACTGTGCTGCCTTGTGCTGTCTTACCTACTTTCTGTGTAAGAAGTGAAATGTTTGTAATGTCTGTATGTTGTCTTGTGTGCACTTGTCTTTTATGCACCTTTTATGTCTGCATATTGAGCCTGGAGAAACGCAACTTCATTCAGCTATGCATCCGTTGTTGTACAGTTGTATGGTATGAATGACAATAAAGTTCACTTACTTACTTACTTACTTATAAAAGGTTTTTCTTTGAAAAGACCTTCACTACTAGTTTGACTATTCACTTGCATTGCCCCAAAAATGTGTTAACTTATCTCTGGCACTTGTGTCTAATAATCTTTCTGATTGGATTCACTGCTTTGTCTGACTTGAACAAACAGTCCAAGATTCAAGATGGTACAGTTGGCTGAATCTCTAAGTTTAGAGGACTGTGCAGGAGAGGGGAGAAGTCTGGAGCATACCTGACTACAGCTCTAGGTAAACTGAAAATCCTAACACAAGGCTAACAGGAATGTCATGTCATATTTAACAAGTTAATCATTATGTGCACATTGTGCACTGAAATCCTTACTTTACATGTGCTAGTCAACAGGCAACATAATGTCACTCTCTGACAGCATGCTTAGCGAGTCTGATTACTTTACCTCACATTAGAACATCAAGAGATGCTGTTTAAGGATTCTACTTATAGAATCTGCTAAGGAGGAGGTAGAACTTCACAGTGTTGGAGAGATACGACCCCAGAGTACTCTCCTCTAGAAAAGGGATATACTTTAATGTTTATGTATTTAGTACACTTGCTTGTCTTTAGGTAACAAAATGAAAGCTACTACAAGAAATTAAGATACCACAGAGATTAATCTGAAATGATAAAAATCTACACCTCCCAGTTGAAGTTGAGTAATATTTAAAAATTCAAAGGCATGTGTTGAAAAGTGACATCTTGTTTATTCTGGTACTCAGTGTCCGTCACCAGATTCCCAGTGTTGACATTGAAGGAAATGTGATGATTTAAGTCTTTATTAGTGAAGGTGGAGACCTAAAAACTCAGAGAAGGTACACTTCCCACCCCAAATCTTAACTGCATTGTTCCCCTTCAGAAATATTGTGCATTTTGCAGGTGTGTGGACAACTGTACATACACTCCCTATTTTACTTACGTTATGGCCTCCTTCTAGCCTATAGACACAACATCCACACAAACCTCAGAACAATTAGAGATGGACTAAACACGTGAAAATGAAAAAAAAAATAATAACTGCACCTACCCTGACATTATATGAACTTCTAAAACTTGTTTCTGAAGAAACTGATCTTGCCTCATCTATGGCAACTGGATTTTGTAGGAGCCCATGCTCTCTGAAAAAGTGGCTTCTTGTTTGTGAAGACCTAATACTAACCCAATCTACCAGGGAAAAAATTATTCAAACATTAGAGGAAAATAGCATTTACCTTTGTTGTGACTGAGTTCATTGTGAACCTTTCTGCTATATCAATGTTGTGTTTTTCTGGTCTTTTACATTTTTATTATGAACTTAGAAGCATCCTGCAACCAAGGGTTTTTTTAATTTAAAATGTATTTATTTTAGCTAAAATATTTTCACGATTTTAATGTTTGTGTTTTGACTATATCTATTTCCTGATATTTAAAGATAAACCATGACAACTTTATAAGAAGTATCTGGATGAGGTTTCAGGACATTTTAGTGATTAGTAGCTAAGAGAATAAAACTAAATAATAAAAAAACAAGCGCTAATTTTACAAGTAGGTAAAATTTACACTGGGTGTTACAGACTCAAATCAAATGTATGTTTTTATTATAGTATAGTAATAATAATAGCAGCTCACTACTCAAAACGTGGAGCAGCCAGTCTCGAACCAGCAATCTTTCAGTTATAAGGCAGCTGCTCATACTGCTACACCATCCAGGAATATGTGTTAACTTTCTGTCGATTGACATTTGAGCTTGGTTTTGTAACTCATTGACAGCAACATGTAAATTGAATGATTTTTTTTTTTTTTATTTTGGTTATATTCTTGAATAAAAGCGCACATGTTTATTTGACATTTGGACTAAAGTCTTAACACAGTATTCACTTCATGTCATTATTAGTATAACATGGAAAAAGTTTCTGTTTTAGGTATGTGTTCAGCATTTTTTGCATTTCTCGCATTTTTTCAGTGAATTCTCTAGAACACAACATTAGATTGGACACCTTCCCTTTTATCATCATAGATCAGTTTAAATACCTAGGGGTAAGCATCACAAGTAAATATAAAGCTCCTTTTCAACAAAATTTGCTGTCTGCATGGAAAAACTTAAATAAGGCGTGCATAGATGGTCTACCCTCCATCTCACTTTAGCAGGGAGAATTAACATTGTCAAGATGAATATTCTTCCTAAGGTTCTGTTTCTATTTCAAAACATCCACATATACATTAACAAATAATTTTGTAAGAAATTAGATTCAATCATAACCTAATTTATTTGGAATTCAAAACATCCACGCATCTAAAGGGTGACCCCACAACGACCTAAAGCAGAAGGTTGCATGGCAACGTATCTTTAAGTTTTATTACTGGGCAGCAAATATACAATTAAAACCTCAACATTAACACAAATAGATGAACACACAAAAGCTTGGTCCACGATAGAAATAAAATCCTGTAGTACCTGTTTATATTTCTTTCTTTTTACCCCAGTAAATACAAATTATCGTCAATATACTAAGAACCCAATTGTCCTTCATTCACTCATAATATGGAACCAATGTAGGTAGCACTTCAAATTCAGAAGTTTTTATCTGTGGCACCTCTATATTACAGTGTCCATTTTAGGACATCCTCCTCCCTCTGAAAAAACTCCATCCTTCCTACTACCTTCGACAAAATATTCCTCCTCCCTGCGAGGAATCTCCCGTCACCCCTCCTCCCTCCTCCTCCACCGTCCACTCTCAGTTCTCCGATGTCCGTTTTCCGTCATCCACCCTCATATCTCCGTCATCTGCCTTCAGCTCTCCATCAAACCCCACACTCCCCCCGCACCCCATCACGGCATTTTCGTTAATGAAGTGACGTAATACTCCAGTTCCACCTTCTTCACAAGTTCATTCACCGAATTATTTGTCAATTAGATTTCACAGTAAGATTTTACAGCACAACTCAAACGCGGGAACGAAGGTAAATGACGTTAATTGTTGAATGTCTTTTAATACTGTGTAAGCATACATATTAACACGTGTGCATTAAAACATGTGCATTTACGGGGTGATTTCTCAGGCTTAAAAGCTCACCTTTTATTAAAAGGTAAATGCAAACTTTTTTCATTGTGAAGGGCACAAACCACGTCAGATTTCAGCCGTTAAACGCGCGAAAATTTTGGTACACCAGATAAATAAGCACAACATATTATCAGTTGTATTGTATGCTTACAAAACATATAGAAATGTGTTAATCGTTAACTAATAGTATGGGATGGTATTTTTCGACTCAGCTACAGATGCAGATGGAAACCAGAACTGCTTTGGAAAAATACAAACGCCTTACTTAGGACCGATCTGGAAGAAGGTAATGCAGCATCTTGATTTAAACGATTCCATGTTTTGGTGGGTTTGCGTAGCTTGTTGTCAATATCTTTACACCTGTTTTTAAGGCTTATTGACTGAAAGGGGCTTTCATGAAAAAAGTTAGAGCTTTGCTACAGGATACACCCTCCACAAGTTAAGGAAGTAAAAATAAAAGTTATATATTTCTGTTTTATTTAAACCTTTTAAGTTTGTATGCGGGCGGCATGGTGGCGCAGTGAAAGGTGCCAGTTAAGAGACCCAGGTTCGCTTCCCTGCGTGGAGTTTGCATGTTCTCCCCATGTCTGCGTGGGTTTCGTCCGGGTACTCTGGTTTTCTCCCATAGTCCTGAAATCCGACGTGGTTTGTGCCCATCAGAATGAAAAAAGTTTGTGTTTACCTTTTAATAAAAGGTGAGCTTTTAAGCCTGAGAAATCACCCCATAAATGCACACGTGTTAATATGTATGCTTACATAGTATTAAAAGACACTCAACAATTAACGTCATTTACCTTCGTTCCCGCGTTTGAGCCGTGCTGTAAAATCTTACTGTGAAATCTAATTGACAAATAATTCGGTGAATGAACTTGTGAAGAAGGTGGAGCTGGAGTATTACGTGACTTCATTAACGAAAATGCCGTGATGGGGGGCGGGGGGAGTGTGGGGTTTGACGGAGAGCTGAAGGTGGATGATGGAGATATGAGGGTGGATGACGGAAAACGGACATCGGAGAACTGAGAGCGGATGGTGGTGGAAGGAGGGAGGAGAGGGGAGAGGGGAGGGGAGGAGAGGAGGGGTGACGGGGGATTCCTCGCAGGGAGGAGGAATATTTTGTTGAAGGTAGTAGGAAGGATGGAGATTTTTCATAGGGAGGAGAACTGAGAGCGGATGGTGGTGGGAGGAGGGAGGAGGGTTGATAGGGGATTCCTCGCAGGGAGGAGGAATATTTTCTTGAAGGTAGTAGGAAGGATGGAGTTTTCTCGGAGGGAGGAGGATGTCCTAAAATGGACACTGTACTATATGATAACCACCTTTTTCCACCCTCTCAAACTTACACAGTTTTTAAGGTTTGGAAACATACAGGAGTAAATCATTTAGAGATTTGTACAGTATATACAGTAGATAATAAAGTTTCCCATCAACACAATTTTTCCTCTATCTTCAAGTTAGAAACTTTGGTAAATGAGATCTGCCACATTTTTCTCAACTCCCACCTATTTCAATTTCAGAAGAAATACTGATCAGTCTTGAAGACTCAGGCAGCATTTCCATAATATATCTAAAATTTTGATGCCCCTTCCTTTCAAAGACCCAAGGGTACAGTGGGAAAAGGAAAAGGCAGCCATGCACCGAATTCACTCTAGCTCCATATGCGCAAAGCATACAATTATTTAACTTTAATCAAGCATGTCTGTCTTGTTTAAAACAATCCAAAATGTTTCCAGGGCAAGATCCAATCTGGGAACATTGCAATCAAGGTCCAGCCTCACTGGGCCACATGTTTTGGACATGCACCAAATTAACATCATTCTGGACCAAAATCTTTAAATGCCTTTCAGACAACTTTGGTGTCACAATCCCTCCTAATCCACTAAAAACTGTGTTTGGTGTACTTCCAGATTGGCTTAAAGTGGAGAAGGACAAACAAACTGTAACTGCCTTTACTACACTATTGGCACGTAGACTTATCTCGCTCAACTGGAAGAATCTTAATTCACCTATTCTAAGTCAGTGGGTTACTGATGTTATGTTCTGTTTGAAACTGGAAAAAATTGCACTTTGAGGATCTGTTCAAAGCTTTTTAAAAAAGCTGGCAGGATCTAATCAATAGAATTCTGGAATAAGTATATATACAGTATTGGGGAAAAGATTATTCATCCATCTTTTCTACTCTTAAAGTTTTACTCTGGCTGTTGGCCTTCCTCTCTGAGTGTGGCTGGGGGTTGAATTGAATTTAGTTTTGCTAAGTTTGACTTTATTGTATGGGATGTTACTTGCTTTTAATAATTTCAATAAAAAAGAAATGGTTAGTCAGTATGAAAAATAGAAATTTGAGTATATATTATTACCATTATTACAGTAGATGTGAACAATCTTTGTATTTGTGTCATTCACTCAAGTATTTCTTTTGGTGTATTTCATCAGTTGTACAGTATGTGGTCCACTTTTAAAGTCTGCAGATTTGTGTGTATATTCAGAAGTTTGGCAAGTTGGGATGTGGGGTGTGGGCATCCCCATTCAAAGAAAGCAGACATGCATGTAAATGTAAACCACTTTGGGGGGTGGGTATAGGTGATATGGTTGCAAACATCTGATTGCCCTTAAAAAATTCTGTTAAAAACAGCAACACCATAAATCAATCTTGCTTTTTGAAACAACTAGGACTAAAGAGCTAAAGTTTATGCAATGAATAGTAACAGTAAAAATGCATATTGTTTGTGGTGCAAAAAGACTTTTTCCAATTGCTTAAGGTGGAATGAGTAGCATGATGTATGGTAGTATTGGTAAAGCTAGAGGACAAATTAATAGAGTAGAGATGAGTGTGACACATTTTGTATATGCTCTTTTAGTGAGTGTACAACTATTTATATGTGTTCTTTAGGAGTGTCAGTAAAAATGAATAGGTTCAAGAAGTGTTGTCAGGGAAATGCAAAATCTAAAGTTGGCATCAGTAGGTCGTTCCTTTTTAAACTCTGTAGATGCAAACATATATTTAAGTGAAGTAACTTGTGGTAGACATGTGTAAACAGATGGAAGTACACTATTGGATGTCAGGAAAGTGTTGGGGTGCCAGTAAGGTCACACCTTTTAATTCCACACAAAAGATCTCAAATAAAATTAGTGCACGATAGTGCAAAAGGCAGTAAAACAGAAACAGTCTGTTTTTGTGAACTCTCTCTTCCTTTGTGGTTAACAGTTTGATATTGCAGGTAATATTTAGGGAATCCATCCTTCTAGCAGTTCGGTTCTAGATTGAGACTCCTTTCTCTGGGGCGTCTGGTCCTTTATAGGACTCCAGTCAGAAGGAGTGGAATCATATGCCCATGTAGCAACAGCACCCCCTACTGCCCCGGGGTGGTATTGCTTACCTCAGATAAACCAGGAAGCTGATCCTCCGACGTTCATGCGTCAATGTCAATGTCAACTTTATTTATATAGCACATTTAAAACAACATCGGAATGCCGTGGCCAACGTACTTTACAATAATAGAATTAAAGAAAAACATACAACTAACATGAATAACATAAATAGAAATAAAATAAATGAACATAAATAAAATAAATAATAAATAGAAGTAATGTTACATAATCACAATGAGGAAACCATCAGTATTACTGAAGGTCACGGAATGCAAGTGAATAGAAACGAGTCTTTAATCTTGTTTTAAACAGTTCAATTGTAGACGACTCCTTTACAGTGCATCCGGAAAGTATGCAGAGCGCATCACTTTTTCCACATTTTGTTATGTTACAGCCTCATTCCAAAATGGATTAAATTCATTTTTTTCCTCAGAATTCTACACACAACACCCCATAATGACAACGTGAAAAAAGTTTACTTGAGGTATTTGCAAATTTATTAAAAATAAAAAAATTGAGAAAGCACATGTACATAAGTATTCACAGCCTTTGCCATGAAGCTCAAAATTGAGCTCAGGTGCATCCTGTTTCCCCGATCATCCTTGAGATGTTTCTGCAGCTTCATTGGAGTCCACCTGTGGTAAATTCAGTTGATTGGACATGATTTGGAAAGGCACACACCTGTCTATATAAGGTACCACAGTTGACAGTTCATGTCAGAGCACAAACCAAGCATGAATTCAAAGGAATTGTCTGTAGACCTCTGAGACAGGATTGTCTCGAGGCACAAATCTGGGGAAGGTTACAGAAAAATTTCTGCTGCTTTGAAGGTCCCAATAAGCACAGTGGCCTCCATCATTCGTAAGTGGAAGAAGTTCGAAACCACAAGGGCTCTTCCTAGAGCTGCCATCTAAACTGAGCAATCGGGGGAGAAGGGCCTTAGTCAGGAAGGTGACCAAGAACCCAATGGTCACTCTGTCAGAGCTCCAGAGGTCCTCTGTGGAGAGAGGAGAACCTTCCAGAAGGACAACCATCTCTGCAGCAATCCACCAATCAGGCCTGTATGGTAGAGTGGCCAGACGGAAGCCACTCCTTAGTAAAAGGCACATGGCAGCCCTCCTGGAGTTTGTAAAAAGGCACCTGAAGGACTCTAAGACCATGAGAAACAAAATTCTCTGGTCTGATGAGACAAAGATTGAACTCTTTGGTGTGAATGCCAGGTGTCACATTTGGGGAAAACCTGGCACCATTCCTACAGTGAAGCATGGTGGTGGCAGCATCATGCTGTGGGAATGTTTTTCAGCGGCAGGAACTAGGAGACTAGTCTGGATAAAGGGAAAGATGACTGCAGCAATGTACAGAGACATCCTGGATGAAAACCTGCTCCAGATCGCTCTTGACCTCAGACTGGGGTGACGGTTTATCTTTCAGCAGGACAACAACCCTAAGCACACAGCCAAGATATCAAAGGAGTGGCTTCAGGACAACTCTGTGAATGTCCTTGAGTGGCCCAGCTAGAGCCCAGACTTGAATCCGATTGAACATCTCTGGAGAGATCTTAAAATGGCTGTGCACTGACGCTTCCCATCCAACCTGATGGAGCTTGAGAGGTGCTGCAAAGAGGAATGGGCGAAACTGGCCAAGGATAGGTGTGCCAAGCTTGTGGCATCATATTCAAAAAGACTTGAGGCTGTAATTGCTGCCAAAGGTGGATCGACAAAGTATTGAGCAAAGGCTGTGAATACTTATGTACATGGGATTTCTCAGTTTTTTTATTTTTAATAAATTTGCAAAAACCTCAAGTAAACTTTTTTCACGTTGTCATTATGGGGTGTTGTGTGTAGAATTCTGAGGAAAAAAATGAATTTAATCCATTTTGGAATAAGGCTGTAACATAACAAAATGTGGAAAAAGTGATGCGCTTTGAATACTTTCCGGATGCACTGTATGTGATGAGTCAAAATAAAATCAAAATAAAAC
Organism: Erpetoichthys calabaricus; assembly: GCF_900747795.2. Lineage (NCBI taxonomy): Eukaryota > Metazoa > Chordata > Cladistia > Polypteriformes > Polypteridae > Erpetoichthys > Erpetoichthys calabaricus. The sequence continues at coordinate 133,545,040 of NC_041403.2, forward strand.
AGAGGTGCTTATAGTGGGTCCATTAGCAAAAGCCCAAATTGGTCTTGGACTTCTCGGCTCTTTCTCTGTCTTTTGCAGACCTCAAGTCCGCAATCTAGGTGGTATCTTTGACAGTAACCTCTCTTTTGAGAAACAAGTTAATTCTGTAGATCAAGAGTTGCTTTTTCCAGCTTCGTCTATTAAGTAAGATCAAGCCTTTTTTATCTTCTAGGGATCTTGAGAAAGCTACTCATGCTTTTATCTTTTCTCGCCTTGATTACTGCAACTCGCTGTATTCTGGGATTAGCAAATCCATGATACACAGGTTACAGTTGGTCCAGAATGCTGCCGCTCGCTTTCTGGTTGGGGCAAGAAAGTATGACTGTGTCTCTCCAATATTAGCTTCTTTACACTGGCAGCCTGTCAGTTTTCAAATTGATTTTAAAATCTTGTTGCTAGTTTTTAAATCTTTACATGGGCTTCCTCCTGCCTATTTATCCAAATTATGCGTGACATGTGTTACGTTTAAACAGATACCTTTGGTTCCTTCTTATGTTGGATCTGAGGACACGACTTATTCTTTTGCTTCTCCTTCTAGTGAAGCAATACCTAAGCTCACAGCCACAGCTTTTGACATCTTCACTAAAGCTGTTATTATTACTTTTTTTTTAATGGGGTTATCGTGGGCACTGTTTAATTGCTGGGACTTGAGTACTGAATTTTGTTTCTTCATATAGATGTTGGAATAACGATAAAGACCCTTGATCCTTAAAGTGCTCTTGCTAAGTATGTATTCCTTGAGGTTTACCAACTTTACTTCTTCCATTTGACACCTAACTTTCAACGCCAAACATGACTCTGTCTCTTTTTTTCCTGTCTGGCACACCGCCCATCTTCACTTGTCCATCTATTCAACTATTTAGTAGAGTTGTTCATGTGGCCCATCAATTGTTTCTACTGTGCCATTAATTTGCATTATGTCCATTTCCAGCACAGCATAGCTGCAGTTTGTACACCAAAATATTGATATATCAGGTCAAAAATTTGGGTCAAAACTTAATCTATGGACACCATGATCAAATGATGGAGCTGTGCAAATTTAGCAGAGGTTGGTCCAACAGTGTGGATTTTTATAGCAGGTACACATACATATATACAGACAGATTTTGAGCTTTATAGAGTAAATTGGATTTTGTGAATGACTTGGAGTGCAAATCTTTTTATTTTTCTAGCTTGTCTCTAGCTGCGGTGGGTTGGCACCCTGCCCGGGATTGGTCCCTGCCTTGTGCCCTGTGTTGGCTGGGATTGGCTCCAGCAGACCCCCGTGACCCTGTGTTCGGATTCAGCGGGTTGGAAAATGGATGGATGGATAGCTTGTCTCTAGATATTTACATTTTAAAAGGATTTTGTCTGACAGCTCATGTATATACAAGTTAAAATACTATACGTATACTATAAGTATGCATAGATGCAAGATAAATCTATGTGTATATATGTAAATATAACAGCAATGACAGTAAAGCATACAGTAAATTACAGCAATGCACAAATTATTACATCTCCTGCTTGCTAATGAGTGGTTTCATGATGCGACTCAACAGAATTTTCTTTGTAAAGCACTCATTTTGCCCTGTAACATTGCTGAATAAATACTTTAATTTTCATATGTACTTGATCCAAACTTGGGATTGTGAAAAAGGGAGCTGGAGCTTATCCCTGCATCACTGTGCTCATGGCAGTAATAAACCCACTTCGTACAGGGCAGTCTCATCCTAAACCACTCATAACCTGAAGGCCAAATTAGAGTCACCAAGTAACATAACCTGTTTGTCTTTGGGATACAGAAAGAAACATGGAACAGCAAGAGAAAAAACAAACTGAAACAGGGAAAACATGCAAACTCCACACATAGCGTGACTGGGCCGGGGTTCAAACCCAATCTCCTACAGCTGTGCGACAACAAATTGTAAAATGAGGTGTTCCTGTTGGTTACAGTGGACTTGCACATTCAAACACATTTCTCAAATGGTTAGAGCTTCCAGCTCACTACTCTGTGGTAATGCAGTTTTATTCAGCATCAGACTCATTTTGCTGCAGACAAATGAAGTGCTACTTTTCACAGATTTATGTTGTTGATCTTTAACAGCACAAGAGCTCTCTCTTTGGGGACATGCGGTCGTGTTTTCATTTCTACATTGCTAGCTGGCTTTATGATGATTTTTCACCTTGAGCTACATATCAAAGGTCTATTACAGCTTTGCAAAATATTCATCATTTTCAAAATTGTGGGACTCTTGCATCATTCTGCCCTTTTTTCAATGAAAACTTCAATAGATAATTTATTTTAGACTAACAGAAATAATGATTGTCTATAACATGTCTCCCTGTGACTCTGAGTTTATTAGCTCATTAGTCAAGAAGGCACGAATGTGTTCTCCATTTGTACAGTGAGATGAACTTGTAAGCTTAAGATGGCCTCACTTTAAACCCAAAATGAGCCAGTGAAAATATTCTACACAATGTACAAACAGAAAAAAATGAGGTAACCATAAGGCAATAATATACAATTATAAAAAAATACAAAACAAAAGTTATATTTAAACTGTTTTGTAAACAGTTTAACAACATATGCATGTTCCCTTCCCAAAATTGAGCTTTTGGGGATTGTGCAGTAGCATAAAAAATATTTCCTCTGGTTAAGTTCCTTTACAATTCAAAATTTTTGACACTGAATCTTTTCACATATTATCCAAAATAATATTAGATAAAGGGCAGCATTACTAGCTGAGTAGCAGGTTTCTTTGGTTGTTTCAGTATTCTTCTACGTGCCAGTGTAGTGACTTTTAGGTTTACTGTAACTCCATGTGGTGGTTTCATTGTCTATCAAATTGGTCTGTTATGAAGGAATAGAACAACTATTGATGAAACACCAGTCCATTACAGGTCACACATGCATGCTCCAACACTTGCTCATAATGGAACAATTTGGAATTACTATGTAATCAGGCATTAGGATATGAAAAAAAGGTTAAAGGTTACTTCTACATTGAAAAGAAAAGGAGGTAAAAGACACAACATTTAGGCTGGCACAGTGGGGTAGTGCTCAATGCTGCTGCCCCACTGCTCTGAACACTTGGGTTTAATATTTAAATTGCTCATTTCCAGTACATCGTTTGCAGGATGAAAAAAGGTGGTTTCCAAAAAATTAATGTATTTATAAAAAATGTATGAATTTATAGTAAAATCCCATATAACTAAGACAGGATTTTCCCAAAAGACAACTAGGCTTCATTTTTATGTTAGGTGTGGAAAATAGTCTTCAATTACTCAAAGGTTTAAGAGCAACTGTTCAGCCTACTGTTTCTTGGTTTTCCTAAAGATCTGTTTTTATGTTTTGTCTCTAACATCCTCCTCTCTGTTGGTTTATTCGTGGCTCTCCCTAAGGAGTTGTACACTTGATCACTGCATGTAATTAACTGCCCTCCCTACTTCTACCTCTATCAATTGAATCTATAACTGTTATCTCAAGATGTGTCCCTCTGAACCCTAAAGGATAGGACTAGCAACCACTTACATTTGCTTATTTACTTATATTTGCTGTACTTTTTTCCTTCGCCTGTGTATTTTTTTTTGTTTCCCTCATTGAATGTTGGCTGCATAGGTGCAGCCCTATTTTTAATAGCAATGGCCCCCATGGCTAATGCTGCATTCACATGCTATGAGACCTTTATAATGTTTCATCTCCCACATCAGTGTTTAAGCATTAATTTTCCAGGAAGGCTATTTGGAGATAAGTAAAGCTGCTGTTGAACTGTTACGGGGTCTGAAAAAAGCAGCTAAAGATAAACTGAATTTTTTTCTGAAAATATGGAGTAAATTAAATGTATTAAATGTGTATCATTCCACATCAAAATTTAATTAGACTACAAAAATGGGATTTGTGGCTGACCAAGTTATATTTTTTATTTTATAAAAGAGACTAGGGTGAAAAGGACAAGAATTCAGGTTGCTTTGTTTCCACCAAATTGTTTGACTCTGAGTTTGTAGTGTGCTCAGGTGGAATATCTGACTCGGAACCTATGATATCATCACTCTCCACTTACAGAAGATGGGTACACACATTAATCTAGTGTTCAAATTTTGAAATTGTAGAAGAAAATCCTCAAAAATCACTTGTAAATGTACTCTAACAATATTTTGATTCTTATTTTGATGTTGGCATTCTGATTAGTATCTGTTGTTGAATACTGACTAGTGTTGATCGGTGAAATTCACCAAAGAGTTTTTAGCAACAAAATATAATGTTTTCCCTAGTGACCTTGTTCACTGAAAATTTACCATGCACAGACTTAGACAAATTTTTTTTCCAAGGCACCCGATAATGCTAATAACATCACAAGACCTTCATGCATGTGTACCTCACCTCACATTTAAGTCACTGCCTGATCTGCTTTGTGAGTGTGTGATGTCATTACTCTAACTCTGCATGTGTTAAAAAAAGAAAATATGTGCATCTCAGGGTTACATTAGCTGAACATAATGAAATACTATGAAAATATGTTGTTGTTTTGCATAGAATCATTGTATGTTGTATTTTCACTGCTGGATGAAGTATGTTATTCTCCCCACTATGCAGCAAATCAAGTAGTGACAGGGGTGACCCTAGCATCACAGGCTCTCTGAGAGTGTAAATATGCACCGGTATGTACATTTAAGTCCCGGAGGCCAGAATCACAGCCAACTTGCTGTGCACCAGGGGCCTCATTTATAATGCCGTGCGTAGAACTCACACTATAACATGGTGTAAGCACAAAGGCGGGAATGTGAGTACGCACAGAAAAATCTAGATGCAGGAATCTGTGCTTACGCAAACTTTCACGTTCTTCCACTACATAAATCCCAATCAGCGTGAAAAGTAACGCACGTGCAGGCGCCTTCTGTCCCGCCCCAACTCCTCCCAGAATTATGCCTCTTTGAATATGCAAATTGATATAAATAGCCTTCTGTGAAAAGACAATGGGAAAAGCACAGGGGAAAATATAAGAATTTCAGCGAATACCAAGTGGAGGCAAAGGAAAAACGTACTATTTGTTGGTTTAAACAGTGGTATAATCAACAAAAGAAAGTTGATCGAGTGACATAGTGTCAGAGAAACTCGAAAGTTCAAGTTCACAAAGTCGCACAGTGCCTGAAATAAAAAAGAAATCACATATCAAAGTCGGCGTGAAAAGGCGACTCGCAGCGGACAGTCTGAGTGTCATATGAAAGCTTATTAGGGTACAGAGAAAAAAATAGGCACACAGTTGGAAAAAAAGCATGAAATGTCAACTTTAATCTCGAAATTTCCAATTTAATCACGTAGTTTATTTCATCATTAAAGTAGAACATCATAAACTTCATCTTAAAATCGTTTATTTTACTAATTTCTCAAGTAGCACGTTAAATGCTTTGTTCTGTTTTTGATCTTCTATGTGCTCTGTGTGTGTGAATCACTACGTGCTTCCGTTCTTTCTCTTTCTCTGACAGGACACAGAATCCATTACATTCGTGATATTACAGCTCTCTGAATAATTAAAATACTGAGATGTATATGTGATATCTTTTTCATGATGACAGGAATGAAAGCAAGTTATTAAACATGGGAACACGGTGGCGCAGTGATTGTTCATATCTCATGCAAGAGGCTTGCTGCGCCATGTGCGACCTTCGATGAAATAATTTATTACAGAAGTACTGTCTCTTTCAAACGTACTAACCTCCAATTCCTGTCCTTACTTTTCTTTCTCCAAATACCTAATCGCCACACAATCAGCTCTGCAACAGACGTTAAGCCATCTGTAAGCTTAGAACGCCGATTCTTCAAAACTTTTAAGGAACATTGAAATATCTTCGTAGTACATGTTTAATTATCCTATCAGTCTATTCCTCCAGTGTCGCGTCAGCACCAGCGCAAGGCAGGAGCTATCCATGAACTAGCTAGCGCTGCGGCACCGTGTCCTCACATGTTTAATTATTAACAATACAGATTATTTAAATAAAGTTAAAGTTTTATCTGTATATTATAAGCAACATATTTTGCTGCATTTCATCTTAAAAATTATATCGTCTTCATATGCGCTTTATAAAGTGGCGCAGGTTGTGCAATATTATAACTGTAGTGCAAGTTTACAGTGGGGTACTGGTAATTGTACTTATAAGTACAAACAGTTCTACAAGGAGCACTTGATGAACTGATTGAGTGAGTTTATAGTTCTTGGGATGAAACTGTTTCTGAAACGCGAGGTCTGTACAGGAAAGGCTTTGACGCGTTTTGCCGGGTTTCTGAGGCAGCGTGTGCTTGAAACTGTATACCGATAATTCTCTTTCCGATCAGTTGCTGCTGTGATTCCCTACTCAGATACAGTGATATAAATACTCCGAGTGGTGCAGTGAGAATAATATGGAAAAAGATGATCCGCTGTGGCAACCCTTAATGGGAGCAGCTGAAAGAAGAACAAGATGCAGTGAGCGTAACAACGCTAAAGCAGTTATGGTATTTGGAATACTATGGCTATTCCCTGGACCATTATATTGCTGCAGGTTAATTACAATCAGATGCATTACACTAATAAACAATATGCAGTTAATTTCAGTGTATTTATAAAGCTGCATCAGGAATGTGGGTCTAAGAAAGAAAGGGTGACCGCAGGAACAGTAGCACTGCTTTGACGCTGGGTGCCGCCAGTCTGCAGAACTGAGCGGAGAAATCGCGTACGCCAGGGTATGAGGTACCGTGGAAAAGTGCGTGGCTTTACGCCAAGTTTAGGTTTTATACATCGCGATTTGAGCGTGGAAACATTCGTACACAACATTTCTGTGCGTACGCACCATTTATACATGAGGCCCCAGATCTCTACAAGGGGATGTGGGCTTTATGCATGCACAGTTAGCCATGCGGCACAGCACCTTGTCGAAACAAACCTTAGGAACCCGACCTCCCCATCTCCCATTCCAAATTAAGAATGCATGAGAGTGAAAGCCGGTGCAAATAACAGTAACAAAAAAATGATTGCTCTTTAAAATGCATTTTCATCTTTCTGATGAAAGAAAAAAGTGTGAAGGACTTCTGTCTGAACAGAATCTTCTCTCTTCTACTCACATATAAAGATAGAAACACCTTGTAAATAATGATAAACATTTTGTTATTATTATTATTTCACAAGGTTTAAGATGTTTTGCACATGTATTAAGTCCACACCCGCTTCCTTTATATGGAATTGGTGTGTGGCTGGTGAGTATGTGGTGAGCAGGTTGCAGCTCTGGCTGCCAAGACTTGAAGATTGGTTTTCACTAACCACTTCATGCCATAGTCAATCTATATTTCTTTTTATTTATTGCTAATTTTTTATTCCATCTGTCTCTTTTGATGTTTTAGGCACAGTGACAGAATGGTTAGCACTGCTGCCTCCCAGCACAGGTCACATTTTTGGTCAAAGTGATCAGTCCAGCATAGTTGGCAGGCAGTCTCCTATCTACAGCATCTATCTATCTATCTATCTATCTATCTATCTATCTATCTATCTATCTATCTATCTATCTATCTATCTATCTATCTATCTATCTATCTATCTATCTATCTATCTATCTATCTATCTATCTATCTATCTATCTATCTATCTATCTATCTATCTATCTATCTATCTATCTATCTATCTATCTATCTATCTATCTATCTATCTATCTACCATTAGTTCAGATCCCACTTCCCGACTGACTTCAATGCAATTTGTCATGAAACAAACACCCCCTTGATTGTCTGGCAAAACAAACTCAGAGTTCACTCATCACTAGTACTGACCTTTTCTGCATTTAGAAATTCTAAAAATAGTTTTCATTTTTGTTGCACAAACAGATCACAATGTTGTTTTATATATCAGGGATCTATTCCTGTCTTCTGCCTTTCTTTGTTATATCTATTTACCTATTTTTTGTTGAATGCAGTAGTTCTGGTTATTTTATATGCTATTTTTGTATAATATTTTGATTTTGTTAGCTATCTTGGTGTTTGTGTTCCATCCCTTTCCATATTGAGCCTAAGGAGGCTGTAGGTCTGCATATAGTTCTCTATAAGGTTTGCTTGTAAGGTCTGTAAGGCACAGTTGCTGGAGTTGCTGAGGCTGTCGCTATTGTTCTTGTTCAGATCATTTTGGATTCCCTTGATTTTACAAGTGCTCATTTTTTGATTCCTCTGATTCTGAGATTTTACTCTTGTCTTTGGCTAGGCTTGTGAGTGTCCTGCATGAAAACCATGATTCAGGCCTTTAATGACCTCTTAGGCACAGCCATTAGCAGTGTGTCTGTCTGTGGAGTGTCGACCTTGTAGAGAGGTTTACTTACCTCAGAAGTGACATTCATGTCTCTTGTGACTCTTCCTATTAAGTCAGTAGTCAAACTGGGAGAGAAAAGGAGGTCATGAGGTCGCTGGAAAGAGGTGTGTGGCGCTCTTGATATCTCTGCAAAAGGAAGAAGGTCCAAGTCTTTACAGTCCTGGAACTTCCTGTTTTGCAATGTGGTTGTGAGACATGGACGGCATCCAGTGATCTGCGACGAAGACTGGACTCCTTCAGTACTGTGTCTTTTTGGAGAATTCTTGGATACCACTGAAGGAATGTCGGTTATGGCACCAAGGCCATGTGGCATGATTCTCCATGGGTGATCCAGCTCACAGGATCATCATTGCTGAGGAGCCAAGTGGCTGAACTAGGCCAAGGGAAGGCCCACATAACACCTGCCTGCGGCAGAAAGATGGTCATTCCCAGGGGGTGGGACTGGACCATGTGTCTGCCTGCGGGGGTTGCCAACCAGGATCCTGTGCTGTTTCTTTGTGCTGTACCAGTGCATGCTCCCCAACCTGACCTGACCTTTTGCTATTAATTTTTGGCTCACAAACTTGGTATTTTTTATTTTCACATTGCCTCTTAGGCAAAAATTTGTTAACACCTCACTATTTTTTGCTTTTTGCTCTTGCTTGGTTTTTGGAAATCTTTTTACAAAGCTTTATTATTATTAATTTAAATACTGTATTTTGTTCTTTTAATCCACTTTTTAGTCTACAGAATGCTTGTCTGTTTCTTGAGTTTTTAGGCTAACTTAGTTAGTTAGCAAACCCTGTTGGTATTTTTAGGCCTGCATAGGAGAACACGGCTGATTTTGAGTTTGAGGATACTTCTTGAGTTTCATGAGTCTGTAAATTCACAACATCTATCACACATCTGCTGGTCATTTTGCATCTATTTATTGCTTAATCATGTGAGCTAGCTAAAACCTGAGAAGTCTCTCTGTATTCAAAGGACACATATCTATCGCTAGTGAAGATGAATCACTTCTTATCAAATCTGATAGCTAATTGGATGGCCTTCTATAAACATTTTGTCAAGACTTCTTAACTCTTAGACCCAGATACCTAACCCTTATATAAGACCCAGGTAAAGTTTCTATCCACTATTTGTAATTTTAATGACAAAATAGAACTGTCTTATGTCCTTGGCAGCTAAATGAATCTTCTCAAAGATCTCTATTTAAAGACATGTATTAAAGACAGTACCCATGTTGCCTTTGAAAGTTCTGTCAGCCAGTCTGATAGTTGAAGTTCTTTGATAGCATTTAGCTTCAGGGTGCTGACAACTTTATCGTTATAACAGACATCACCTCTCTGTACACTATTATTTCTTACAATGGAGGTCTCATGCCTCACTGACATTGCCTTAACAAATAATGCTCTAATGCATGCACTCATGAGATTTTATTCTTTCTTGTTGATGCTTACCCCCATTAAGCAACATTTATTACAGGTTTATTGTTTAGGTGTTATTTTATTTTTGTTTGGTGGCTAGAAATATTCACATGTATCCTAGGTTTTTCCTAGACACCAGTTCTATCACAATGTCACCAGATAGATTGTCAGATTATCTCTTCTGCATTAGAAAGCCAGATGATGTCTTTGTGATGTTCTTTCATTATTTTATTTTACTGGCTTGCCTTCTTTATTTAAGGATTTTGAACACACTTTTTGAACTTTTAAGCATGATTGTTTGTGCTTGTTTTACTATTTTCTTCCAGCAGTGTGCTATTTGGCAATAGTCAGTAGAATCTAGCTGTATAGGCAGACTTGGCATACTTTTTAAATCACCAGGGGCCTCATGCATAACGGCATGCGTAGAATTCACACAATAACAAGGCGTACGGACAAAAGTGGAAATGTGCTTATGCAAAAAAAATCCAGATGCATAAATCTGTGCATTCGCCAACTTCTATGTTCTTCTGCTCCATAAATCCCAGTCAGCGTGAAAAGTAACGCACGTGCATGCGCCTGCTGCCACTCCCCAAACTCCTCTCAGAATTACACCTTTTTGAATATGCAAATCAATATAAATAGCCCTTAAGCTCAGCGTTCTGTGAAAAGGCAATGGCAAAAGCGCGGGGGAAAATAGAAGAATTTCAATGAATACCAAGTGGAGGCAAGGAAAAACATACTATTTGTAGGTTTAAACAGTGGTATAAACAACAAAAGGAAGTTGATCGAGTGACATAGAGTGTAAGAGAAACTCGAAAGCTGAAGTTCACAAAGTTGTCAGATATCAAAGTCGCCATGAAAAGGCGAGTCGTAGCCCACCGTCTGAGTGTCATATGAAAGATTATTATGGTACAGAGAAAAGAAAAAAAAATAGGGACACAGTGGGGAAAAATGCTCGAAATGTCAACTTTAATCTCGAAATTTCCACTTTAATCACGTAGTTTATTTTGTCATTAAAGTAGAACATCATAAACTTCCTCTTAAAATTGTTTAATTTACTAGTTTCTCAAATCTCATTGTAACTAAAGTAGCACGTTAAATGATTTGTTTTGTATGTGTTCTTCTATGTGCTCTATGTGTGTGACTCACTACTTGTTTTTTAAACGGGCTTTCTCTTCCTCTGACAGATCACAGAATCCATTACATTCATGATATTACAGCTCTCTGAATAATTAAAATACTGAGATGTATACTTGATATAGTTTTCATGATGATAGGAATTAAAGCATGTATTAAACATGCACAGTGGCACAGTGATTGTTCCTGCCTCACGCAAGATGCTTGCTGCGCCGTGTGCAACCTTCGATGAAATAATTTATAGCAGCAGTACTGTTTCCTTCAAACATACTAACCCCAATTCCTGTCCTTCCTTTTCTTTCTCCAAATACCCAATCGCCATACAATCAGCTCAGTAATAGACGTTAAGCCATCTGTAAGCTTAGAACGCCGATTCTTCAAAACTTTTAAGGAACATTGAAATATCTTCGTAGTACATGTTTAATTATTCTATCCATCTATCCTTCCAGTGTCGCACCAGCCCCAGCAAGAATACAGCGCTAGGCAGGAACAATCCGTGAACGATGGCACCAGCTCGTTGCTAGCACTGCGACACTGTGTCCTCACATGTTTAATTATTAACGAATATTCTATTAATCTGTTAACGATATAGATTATCTAAATGATGTTAATATGTTATCTGTATAATGTAATAAACATATTTTGCTGCATTTCATCTTAAAAATGATGTCATCATCATATGTAAATACCCGCTTTATAAAGTGGCACAGGTTGTGCAATATTGTAACTGTATCGCAAGTTTACAGTGAGGTAACTGTACTTATAAGTACAAACAGTTCTACAAGGAGCACTTGATGGACTGATTGAGTGCGTTTATAGTTCTTGGGATGAAACTGTTTCTGAACGCCGAGGTCTGTACAGGAAAGGCTCTGAAGCATTTGTCGCATGAGAACAGTTCAAATAGGCAGCATGGCTGAGGCAGCGTGTGCTTGATGCTGTATACCGATAAATCTCTTTCCAATCAGCTGCTGTAGAGCTGTGATTCCACACTCAGATACAGTGATATAAATAATCTGAGTGGTGCACTGGGAGCAATATGGAAAAAGATGATCTGTTGTGGCTACCCCTAACAGAAGCAGCTGAAAGTAGAAGAAGAAGGTGCAGTGAGAGTAACAACGCTAAAGCAGCTATGGTATTTGGAACAGTTTGGCCATTCCATGAACCATTATATTGTTACAGGTTAATTACAATCAGATGCCTTAAACTAATGAACAATATGCAGTTAATTTCAGTGTATTTGATAAAGCCGCGTCACGGATGTGGATCTAAAAAAGAAAGAGAAACCACACTGGAACAAAAGCACTGCTTTGACACTGAGTGTCACCAGTTTGCAAAACTGAGCGGAGAACTTGTTTACATTAAGCATTTAGCTGGCGTGAAAATGTACTTGGCTTTATGCCAAGTTTAGGTTTTATACTTCGCGATGTGAGCATGGAAACAGTGTTACACAACATTTTTGTGCGTACGCACCATTTATACATGAGGCCCCAGGTCAGAAAATTCAAAGTGTATTCCAGGATGGATAAAAAGCAGATTTCCACCCAGTGTTTAACCCACTCTCCTTCTCTTTCTGCCCAAAAAACTCCTTGTGTGATCAAATAACAATCTTTTAATTTGCAAACTGAATTTTCCACACGAGCCTTGTTCCAAACTCACACATCACCTCTCCCAATAGATTAATCTACACAAACCTTCTTATCTGATTATGAAGCACACTCACCACTCTGCACTTTTTGCTGCAACAAGCATCACTGTATTGATATCTCCATATGAGGTCCTTCTGGACATTTTAATATCACACTGTGAGCCTCCTACTCACCCAGAAATAATATTGATTGTATGTATTTGTAGAGAAACAGGTGATAAAAGACTCACAGATCTTTTAGGTGAATAGACAAAGAAATTAAGATCAGAGACTTTCCAATCTATCCTGAGCACATTTCACTTATTCTTATTGTTGCCACACTGGTCTGTCTGTTTCTGTTCTTTTACAATTCAAGAACCCATAGCACAGACCAACAGAATAAGCTAACTTTATACACAAGCTGAAATTATGCAATTGCTCAGCATTGAATGCTTGAATTTCTTTGAAAGTCACACTTTTTATTTTCTACAAGCTGTCTTTTACCACCCACTCTGGCCTTCTCACGTTTTCTTTTTCAGGTTTTTTCATTTCTCTAAATGCCTTCTTTCACCTGCATACCTTACTCATCTTCAAACATACACCTAATGAATGTCCAAAAAAACATGTTTTTTTTTTATTGATTTTCCATTTGGCAATCATACATGTTTGCCAAGATCCTGCATATACATAACATTGGTGTTATTTACATTTCAAGTTTAAATACTATTTTAAGTTCATTTTTATTGTCATGTGTACACTGCAAAATGAACTTTTCATATCATTTCATGCAATAGTAATTCATTTGTACTATAGTAATACTACTATATTTAGGGCTTGGCTTTAACTTCTGCCAAAAATTTTCTAGTATCTGCTTCCTTTGGAGTTTCGAGGATTAATTATCTGCTGTGTCACTGTGACAGGTGTATTACAGACGCATTCTTGACGTTTCCCTCGAAAACAAGAAAAATTTGCCACTCAGGACATTGAACACAACAGTCTTTTGTTTTGACCACATAAAAAATATATGAAGGTGCTTGATAAAATTAGCAACCACTTGCATAAATTGTATGTTGGGCCACAACGAGTTGTCCATGGAACTGCAGTATACCATTACCACTGGCAGATGGTGAACAAACTATGGACACGGGCACAATTTTTGGGGAGACAAACTGAAGCAGCATATATCTATTATATAGTGCCTTTCACATCTATCTATCTATCTATCTATCTATCTATCTATCTATCTATCTATCTATCTATCTATCTATCTATCTATCTATCTATCTATCTATCTATCTATCTATCTATCTATCTATCTATCTATCTTATAGTGACTTTCACATCTATTTATTATATAGTGCCTTTCATTTATCTATCTATTTAGTCATTGCACTTGCTCTTGTGGTCTTCATCATATTGTTAATGCACATGTTGGCATGTCCAGTGCCAGACCCATAGGACAAACTCCAGGCTAAAATATATTTTATCATTTCCACCATGCTGCCCAATCTGATGCCAGCTTTCCCTTTTCTACTGTGGTCCAAAACTTCATTTCGTGACATCCACAGTCCCTCTTATTCTTCCCATAACTTGTCCAACAGATGTGGAAAGGAACAGGTGCCCCTGCCACCCAAATTTTGTACTACACCTGTCTCTAAATTGCTCAATACTCTGCCACATTGCCCAGTTCTACATTCTGCCAAAACCCACAACATAATATCCACACCCCCACCTCAGTAATCTTCCAATAATTTGCTCTTCTGTCTGTTCTATAAAACATTCATAGCATAAATCCAATCCAAATCTTATTCTGCCTCTGCTAATAGAGTGCCCAGTACTTTGCAATTTCCACTGTATTTCATAAATCCACATCATACAATCACACAGTGGGTAGCACTGCTGCCTCGCAGTTAGGAGACCTGGATTCGCTTCCCGGGTCTTCCCTGCGTGGAGTTTGCATGTTCTCCCCATGTCTGCATGGGTTTCCTCCCACAGTCCAAAGACAAACAGGTTAGGTGCATTGGAGATTCTAAATTGTCCCTAGTATGTGCTTGGTGTGTGTGCCCTGCAGTGGGCTGGTGTCCTGCCCATGGTTTGTTTCCTGCCTTGCGTCTTGTGTTGGCTGGGATTGGCTCCAGCAGACCTCTGTGATCCTGTAGTTAGGATACAGCGGGTTGGATAATTGATGGATGGATGGATGGACAATCACTTAGCCCTCTGATTTTTCTCAAGTCTGGCATCCCAGTTTATCATTTACCACACACACAGAGTCAGTCACACCCTAATTATATTCTGTACTTGCTCTACCAGTCTACCCATTCCTATGCAAGTTTGCCATGCTTACCTCACCTGGGCACAAATTCAAATTGTAAGCTCCACAGACCCCACATCTTAAAACATAACTCGCCCCCAAACCTGTATTGTATTACACCCACAGAGCAAGTCCAACCTAAATCTTAATCTGCCTTTACAATCAGGATACCTAGATTTCCCTGAACATACATTTTGCCCCCTTTTCCATCAGGTCTGAAAATTTCTCAGTTACTTTCTGATTAAATTGAGTAATTTCACTAAGCCTGTGAAAACAATATATTGTGCCTTTCATATTTATCTATTTAGTCATTCCACTTGCTCTTGTGGTCTTCATCATAGTGTCAATGCAAATCTTGGCCTGTCCAGTGCCAGATCCATAGGACAAAAGTTATCTTGTCTACCACACAACTTCGTAACTTATTTCACGTGTCTATGATTCTTTGTGTGATGAAAAATATCCTAATGTTTGTGCAAAATTTACCCTTTACAAATTCCAAACTGTGTCCCCGTGTTCTTGATGAACTAATTTTAAAATAACAGTCTCGATCCACTGGACTAATTCCCTTCATAATTTTAAACATTTAAATCATGTAACCTCTTAATCTTCTTTTGCTTAAACTTCAATAACACTAGAATAGAAAAACTTCACAAAAGAATGAATAGAATCACAGAAACAGAATCATTTGTGTTTATTATTATCATTTATTGTGTATTGTTTATAAAATAATCAGTACACTGATGCAATGTCAGAAAAATTTAATTAATACCATAACACAATCAAAAGAACTCTTCAAAGGAATACTCCACCCAAAAGTGATATATGTTGCTTATACAATGTAATTGGTAATGATAGCCAAGAAATATTTTCAATCTCACATTTTCATGCAGAGTGAAGATAAAAAAATTCTAATAGCACTAAAGTCTATGGTGACCAACAACTGTCAACAGCAAATAATATCAAAAACATCCATCAAAAAACTCACATTACAACCCTCATGTAAAGACACAACGTCCTAAACATTTATTTTTAGTAAAATATTGTTAGATTAAAGGCACTCCCAGAAAACGCTGTAATGAACCAAAATGGAAGGAAGACAGCTGAAAACAACTGTTTGATTTGTGGACCCACCTCTCATTTTTGCATTTATATTCATATCCACAACTGGCGTACCTCTGGATTATTTAGCGGCAGGTTATGGAACTGTACGAATGACCTTCTGCTTGTTGAACAGTTTTGGATATGCACAAGATTTTTTCCAGATAATGTTTTCACTCACTTTCTTTAACTGTTAATCTTTAGTTGTACACATCTCTCAGAAAACCACATGAGATCCAATGCTAGCCAATGAATAAGCTGTTACTGGGCTGGACTTGTGACCAATAAATGAAGTGTTGGAGATGGGTCCTCAATTCAAATGTTCAGGTGCATCTGAGCACATTCCATTTTAGTTCACAAGAACATCTTCCAGAAGTGCCTTATTTAACAATGTGTTAGTGAAAATGCATGTGTTTGAGACAGTACAAGCATATGACTAGATGAACTGATGTGTAGATTATGCAACATGAGTAACATGAACTTATTTCATGGGTGTTTTCTTATTGTTTGCTGTTATTTGATGTTGGTCACCATAGAATTCTCTTCTATCAATTCTCTTCAATTTTTTTTATCTCCATTCTGCATGAAAACATGAGTTTAGAAATTTTTCTCAGTCATCACTATGAATTACATCGGGTGAGTATCATATAAAAAACATCATTTTTGGGTGGAGTATTCCTTTAATGTGTGAAACAATCATTCAGGCTTGTCAGTTTCTTTTCTAGTGCACCACACATACAATTGTGTAATTTTCAAGAACACGGTCAAGGAAGGCTCAACTAAATACAGTAGATGACTGACTAGTGTTGTAGAGAACATCGCCCCCATTCTTTACGTTATCTCACTACAAAAGTGACACAGTTCTACTCTAACATTCCCCTGTGAAATTGCTCCTAAGGATACAAAGTTGTTTGTTTTTCCTTACATTTCAAACCAACGTGCAGACATCACAGTCAAGGAGTTTGCACATGATGATAGGTGCTTCTCTTGACTATCTTAATTACCTCACACACCCCAGTTAAGGGTACTTGTGCATTTCCTTCATTTAGTTTGTTACCTGCATGTTTATATATTGTTTGTGTGTGTGTAATTTATGGTGACATAATAGCACTGTGGTGAGTGATTCTGAATCACAGATCCAGGATCCTGGAGTTTAAGACCATGCTTATTCACTGTATGCCTGTATGAAGTTGCCACTTTCACCTGTGTGTCTTTGTGGGGCTTCTTGTAGGTTGTCCAGTTTTCCTTCAACACCTCCAAAGACCTTCACATTAATTTAGTTCATAGTGGTCCCTGTCAGTGGCCACTGTGACAATTTATCTGATGGCCTGCCCTGGACTGAGCCCAGTTCTTGATGGAACAGACTCATGCAATGCTGAATTGGATAAGCGAGTATGAGAAAATTATGTGTGTTCATTTCACAAAAAAATGGGTGTTTTAATGTTTGTGTGTTATATTGTTCATTTTGTACTGCATTTGTTTCATATTTTCTTCTTCTTGTTTCGGCTCCTCCCATTAGTGGTCACCAGAGTGTTAGAAAGATGTTTCACTCTTGTTTTAGGGGTCACCAGAGTGTTATTAGCAAGATGTTTCACTCTTGTTTCACTCTTGCAGACATATCCTGTACTACTCTTACATACTTCTCTGCCACTTCCGACCTCCTCATATAGAAACATAACTCCTCTTGAGGCACCCTGTCAAATGCTTTCTCCAGATCCACAAAGACGTAATGCAAATCCTTCTGGCCTTCTCTATACTTCTCCATCAACATCCTCAGAGCAAACATCACATCTGTGGTGCTCTTTCTTGCCATTAAACCATACCACTTTCTCTCTCTTGGGTACACAGTCACTTCATCCGACTCACTCCAGAAATCTTCTTTCTCATCCATCACACACCCAACTGGCGGGGGCATATGCACTAACAACATTCATTATCACACCTCCAATTTCCAGTTTCATAATCATCACTCTGTCTGACACTCTTTTCACCTCCAAAACACTCTTGACATACTGTTCCTTCAGAATAACCCCTACCCCATTTCTCCTCCCATCCACACCATGATAGAACAATGAATCCACCTCTGATCCACCTGGCCTTACTTCCCTTCCATTTAGTTTCTTGCACGCACAATATATCAACCTTCCTACTGCCAACATTCAAAGTTCCTACCCTCGCTTCCACTTTCTTTACTTTCCTCCTCTCCTCCTGCCTCTGGACACACCTTATCCCTCTTCTACTTCGGCCAACAGTAGCCCAATTGATACCAGCACCCTGTTGGCTAACAGTATTGGTGGTGGACGTTGTTAACCTGGACCTCGATCGATCTGGTATGGAAATCTTTATTGTTGTTTTGTATTGATCTGTCAAAATTTTACACCAGATGCCCATTCTGACGTAACCCTCCCCATTTATCCGGGCTTGGGACCGCCATGAAGAAACACACTGGTTTGTGCATCCTCTGTGGCTGGGTTGTATTATTATTAAAAGTTAACATAATAATTTTGTAATGTGTGTATTTGAATATAAGAATCTAGGCCCAAGTTTGGAATTGTGAATGAATAAGTTAAAAGCGAATACGCATTAGATGAAAGACTATTTTAGCATCACTCTGTGTGGGATTTTAAACCATACTTTCAAGCGCAACTCAGTTTCTAGTAGACCACCTAGCTTGCCAGTACATGAAAATCAGTTTATTTCTAAACTTAATTAAAAAATGATTTCCTTCTCTGACTTTTAGGTTCATTTCATTGTAGGTGTTTTTCAGACAGCAAAAAACTTTCACTCTGTCTCGTTACTTTCCTTTTGCTGTGCCAGCACATTTTAAGATATCAAAGTTTAAGCTGTGCATTTCATAAAGCCTTTACTGGCTGTCTGCCCCACTGTCACAGCATCCCACATTGCCCTTTTGGAAATCCATCTGCCTAGAAGAATTCAACTTAATTATCTTGAAAAGTGCTGCAGTTTTTAGGGGATGATAAAATTCCCATTATGGAGAGCAAAGTCTGCTGTTCCTGACACCAGCAGTATTAAACTGTGGAGTGATTTTCTAGATGACTCTGCTTAGAGATGACCCACCTTCCTCATGTAACTCACAAAACAGGTTCACATGTGAAGGGTTAGCATGTGAAACAGATAAGAGAGAAGTTTTATTCAAATGGAAAATTACCTGCTTCACACTAAGTCAGTACAATTTATTACATTGCTGCCATTGACATTTTTAAAACTATTGCTTTTTCTTTTTTTAAACACTGATGTGTATTTTAGAATGAAAAATAATACAGAAACTGTTGAACTATGGTTGCTGATAAGCCAGCATGAAAGCACCACTCCATTAATGCGTAGTAAGCAGGGATTAAAATTCTCAAGTACTTTATTGTGTATGACCCCTGGGGAGTTCAGGCAATCCTGAAATCAGAACACTAATGATATATATATCATTAGTGTATATTTTCATATACACAGTCATATGATAAAGTTTGGGAACCCCTCTTAATTCTTTGGATTTTTGTTTATCATTGGCTGAGCTTTCAAAGTAGAAACTTCCTTTTAAAATATGACATGCCTTTAGGAAACAGTAGTATTTCAGCAGTAACATTAAGTTTATTGGATTAACAGAAAATATGCCATATGCATCATAAAAAAATTAGACAGGTGCATAAATTTGGGCACCCCAACAGAGATATTGCATCAATACTTAGTTGAGCCTCCTTTTGCAAATATAACAGCCTCTAGACACCTCCTATTGCCTTTGATGAGTGTCTGGATTCTGGATGGAGGTATTTTTGACCATTCTTCCATACAAAATCTCTCCAGTTCAGTTAAATTTGATGGCTGCCAAGTATGGACAGCCTGCTTCAAATCATCCCATAGATTTTCGATGATACTCAAGTCAGGGGACTATGATGGCCATTCCAGAGCATTGTACTTCTCCCTGTAAATGAATGCCTTTTGTGGATTTCGAACTGTGTTTTGGGTCATTGTCTTGTTGGAATATCCAACCCCTGCATAACTTCAACTTTGTGACTGATGCTTGAACATTACCCTGAAGAATTTGTTGCTATTGTGTTGAATTCATCCGACTTTTGACTTTAACAAGGGCCCCAGTCCCTGAACTAGCCACACAGCCCCACAGTATGATGGATCCTCCACCAAATTTGACAGTAGGTAGCAGGTGTTTTCCTTGGAATGCAGTGTTCTTCTTATGCTATGCAAAGCACTTTATGTTATGACTAAATAACTCAATTTTTGTCTCATCAGTCCAAAGCACTTTGTTCCATAATGTATCTGGCTTGTCTTAATGAGCATTTGCATACAACAAGCGATTCTGTTAGTGGCATGAGTGCAGAAAGGGCTTCTTTCTCATCACCCTGCCATCCAGATGTTCTTTGTGCAAATTGCGCTGAATTGTAGAACAATGTACAGATACACCATCTGCAGCAAGATGTTCTTGCAGGTCTTTGGAGGTGATCTGTGGGTTGTCTGTCACCATTCTCACAATCCTGCGCATATGCCACTCCTGTATTTTTCTTGGCCTGCCAGACCTGCTGGGTTTAACAGTAACTGTGCCTGTGGCCTTCCATTTCCTGATTACATTCCTTACAGTTGAAACTGACAGTTTAAATCTCTGAGATAGATTTTTGTAGCCTTCCCCTAAACCATGATACTGAACAATCTTTGTTTTCAGATCTTTTGAAAGTTGTTTGAGGATCCCATGCTGTCACTCTTCAGAGAAGAGTCAAAGGGAAGCACAACTTGCTATTGACCACCTTAAATACCTTTTCTCATGATTGGGTACACCTGTCTATGAAGTTCAAGGCTTAACAAGCTAATCCAACCAATTTGGTGTTACAAGTAATCAGTATTGAGCAGTTACATGCATTTTAATCAGCAAAATTACAAGGGAACCCACATTTTTGCACAGCCAGTTTTTCACATTTGATTTACTTTCATACAACTAAATACTGCTTCACTAAAAATCTTTGTTCATATAACACCCCAGTACTCAGATGTTCCTAGGAAATGAAAAACATTCCACTGTTATCTTTTTTGTTAAAAGTAGAATAAATTATTATGCAGGCTGAAAGGGGTTCCCAAACTTTTTCATATGACTGTATATATAAATATATATATATTTAAGAGTGAAGTGGGTCTTTCATGTAGCACCTTTTAGTCACCTTGATCATAGCAATCTTGTACTGGATCAGCATGTTCAGTAATTAATTCCTGGTTAGATTTGCTTTTTATAAGTGGTTGGCTCAGAGCACTGGAGGCTGGCAAATTAAAAGATGCCAAAAATAATTAAAGAAAAAATTAATGGAATGTAGTGGTATGAAACAATCATGATTTGAAAAGAAATGTTGTCCAGCCATTAAAAACATTAGGCTTTAGTAGTGTTTGCTTCTGCTCCTTCATGACAGTTACCACCATTAATTCTCTCTGTCCCACAGACTTGTGATACTTAACAATGAAGTAATAACAGTCAACCAACATACTGTACTATCAATGAACAAAACAAGCAAAACTTCTGTGAATATGATGAAATCTGCCAATTATAAAGGAATTTACAAACCTGACTACCGAGTGACTACTGAGTGACTACCTTGCATTTCCCAGAATTTACGCTCCCAAACATGTTTGAGGATAATTCACATTTCTATTGCAGGATCTTCACTGAGTGATGTCACTGTTATAATCAATTGTTTTTTTTTTTTAAACAATTTTTACAGCTTGCCCCACATCAATTAATTTACTCCCTATGTTTATTTAGGGATTTTGGGAAACAAGGTATATGAATTAGTTTTTGCATTTAATACTTTTTGGATTTTGCCAAAGTGCCATCCTTTTTCTGTGAGTGCCTCTATTTTGTAATCCTGTTGTCAGGATATTGGTCCTGGTTGGAAGGGGTTTGGACACAAGGGTCGCATCAGTTAAGTGAAGGAGTTAAAAGGTCCAGCAGCTATTCCCTGTCCGAGTTTTTTAGATAAAACCTCTCCTTTACAATGTTCTGGCTCAAAACTCAAGAATTTTGATTTCACTTTTTGGCACAGATGAAAGATCGATTTGACTCACCATTTAGACCTTGGCTCATTTATTTGACTAGTGCATATCTTCCAGTCCTTTTTATTTTTCCTTACTGTCTCTCATGGGTCAGTATAGTTATGTAATCATTTACATAATTTCTTTAACATCATTGTCATCATCATCACTGGTTTTAAAAACCCTTTTCTGGGTTCACCTATGTTAGCCAGTTGTCTCAGAAAACGTTTTCCTTCACTCACTGTGGTCCTCAGCATCCTTTTTGGTAAGACCCATTTTTTTCATATCATTTGACACCACCTCCAATCAGCTCTTCAGCATCCCACTGGACCTCATCATCTTTACTTCCACCTTGGTGTACATCTTCCTCTGCATTTTGCTGCACACATGGCCAAACCACTTTACTTCCATTTCTCCTCAGCCCAACTCCTATCACCACCACACATTGACATTCATTCCACTTGATCATTCTCAACTAAATTCTTTTTTTCATTTTCCACCATGATCAAACATTTCCCATCCAATACCAGAGAGACACCTTTAGTAGAGTGACTGAAGAGAGTTTCTAGAATTTCATCCACCTCACACTTCTCTATAACAGACTCTTTCCATAGCATATCCTGCAAGATGATATCTACATTTACTGCTCATAAGTTAATTTTCACTTACTACAGCAGTACTCTGTACCCTTATATACCTGTTTTATGATTTTTTTCCCTAACTTTCCATGGCCTATAAAAAAAAAAAAAATTGAGTATTGCTTTTGGGTTTCTGAGGCCAAGGAATTTAGTGGGTAGAAAAGTAATGAGACTGATATTTTTATTCAAAATCACACGATTCCACATTCATGGAACATATGTCGTCTTCGAAATAGCATCCTTCATATTGAATACATTTTTTACCATGTGGTCAAAAATGATTCAAAGACAAGTAACAGACTTTTACCGATGCGACTGGCATTTTTCACTTCATCATCTGAGGGGAACTTTTTTCCTTGTAGGTTTTTCAGTGTTGGGAATGTTCAGAAATCACTGTGCACTAAATTCCCAAGCTTGGTGCAAAATTCAATCACAAACCTCTGCCATACTCTCTCAGGAATGTCTCCTTCATCCATAATGATCACATGTATGGGGTGTTTCCACTCGCTGTGAGAGAATGCTGAAGAATAGGGCAGTCCAATTGCAGATTCACACTCGTCAATGTATGCCATTCACAAACACCTGCACAGCATTCCCATACTTACCTCCATGAAAGAGAAACAGGGACAGTTGCATTGCTTTACAATCAGCCCTCGTACATTCTCCCATGATGCCACCTTGCTTTGTTGTTGCCAGCTCCATGCATTTCCTTGTTCTCCAAGACTGGACTCAAAAGAAAAACAAATCATTATCTCTAATATTTAGTTATGAGTTTTCTGATTCACTTTTTTCTACTCATTAATGCATCTGATTACTGTACTGTGTTTATTACTATCATTTAGGTTAAATATCTTTTGTTTTGTGTATTGTTCTCAGTTACAACTGTTGCTTGATATTTGGATATGTCCGTTTTCTTGTTCTATTTCTGTTCTAAACTTCTGTTGTCCTGTGCATCACAAAACTCCCAGTATCCCCATCTGCTGATCTCACCACCATTCATGCTTGCCTATACTGTTCATCCATATGTAACTTTTTCAATGCCCATCTCACTACCTCTCCTGGTACCCTGTCAAATCCCATTTACAGATGCATAATGCAGCCTCTTTCCATTCATCTGATGTTTTTCCTGCATTTGATGACATCTGTTGTTCCCTTCCCCATTAAACCAAATTGCATTCCCAGATGCTGTCTCTATCACACTCATGAACTGGAGGCTCCATGAATGCAAAAAGGGTGAAAGGTATATAGAAATGCTTCACTGGCCAGGACAGGCCTCCTCTATCTGCCTGGAATGAGCCTTAATCTAATGGGCTTACTCCCCACTTCACTGGTCTATGTCAGGCTTCACAGGTCTTAAAGGATTTTAGCCACAAAATATGTTATAAAATATCTCGAAAAGCCCCACAAGAGGGGGGAAACCATCATCCTTGGGTTGTGCACAAATGGACAAGCAAAGAATCTTTATCAATGAAGGGGTTTGTTTTCAAACATTTCAAGAAATATAAATAAAAGCACGCAAGAGCAGAAAAAAGGCACTAAGGATTTGCCAAAAGGCAATCCACAGCAAACAATTCCCAAAAAACACAGTCCAGTAATAGAGAATTCAAAAATCAGAAAGCCAGAAAATCCAACAACAAACAGTAATACAACTCCAAAGCACAATCACAATAAATTCCACTTGAACTGGCCAATTTCCACAACATTAATAAACAGTGATGGCCAGGTGGTTCCGTATCTTGGGGTCTCCAAACCACATTACATTTAAATAGACAGTGTACATGGTAAACCAATACAAATAACATAAAGACATGAAATATAATATTTCAAAATAAACAAAAACAATAATAAAACATAACCTATACATAATGTCATCTCAATACAGGACAATCACCTCAACAACTTTCATTATTTTCTCACAGCGTGATTACTCAATATGACCCACACTTCAATGCATCACTTTTCCTCTGTATATTTGGATGAGCACAGTTCTTTTCCAGTTTTCACTTACAATCTTTCTTGTGCAGATTTGTGAACCATCAAACTCCAGGACCTTCTACAGCCCTCAGCATTTCCAATCCTACTACAGTTGGGCCTGCTTCTTTACTTGTTGTTTTGTCTTGGTACAGTAATATGTTACTCTGCTTTCCCCTTTTATATTATTAATATGTAGCCTTTGTCAAAATGCCTCAAATCTCACAGACTTACCACTGTTTATGAGATATTGTACCATATAACTTCTCCCCACCTTCCCTTCTACAGTTATAACCTTAGGCAATTAGATGTAGTAAAAGACAATCAGTAGTTAAGTTCCAATTTAAATAACATATTATTGATAATATTCATAAATAATAATAATATGCAAAGTACATTTGAATATTGGCAACCATACAACCTGATAAATGCAGAATATGTAGTGTAGTTTCAGGCAGCACACAGACTTGTTAGTTACTTAAAATGTCTCTAGTTAAGGGATCATTTGTGGTCAACTCTCTTCAGAACAGGCCGTATGCCTGTCTCAATATGGCTGCTGAGCTATGCTCTTCATTGTGTTGTCCTTTTCAGTTCATGGTGTGTGAGATGGTCTTTCATCAGTTGGTCAGAGAGAGAGAGAGAGGTAAAGCAAGCAAATTTATAGATTCTCTGTCCACACCCTACAGCCAATAGGGCGTCATGGTACTTAAAGGCTTCTGATACAAGCCAATTCCAAACAGCCATACTTCAGACCAATGGGACATGGAGTTCCTTCACACCTGCCATCAAAACCACGTGTTAAGGTGAAGTTTGCTAGCTAGGCAGTCCGGCTTTCCTGTGGGGGTTAACTGAGAGACTCCAGCAGAGAAATATTTGCCAAACTTGTTTGAGGCACTTCCTCCAACCCTATCGTAAAATTCACTATCCTGACTTAGTCTAGGGGGGGTAAACATGAATGCTTCTCACTAATGAAATACTAATATTATATTGCTTTGCCGAAGTTACAAATAAAGACATACAAAATATTTATCAACTTGTATGAAAAATTTCACACCACAACACTTGTCTACATCTTTTTTTTTTCTTCTTTTTGGATCTCCTCTTTCAAAAACTCACATCTTATTCTTTGAGGCATCCATAATATCATTACTATAAATCATATCTTTCCCTTCAGAATTTCTCCAGCAATTCATTTTAACTACATCCTGTCTTTCTTTGCCATCTGCTCCTGAATGCATTTTCCTTTCCCTGCAAACTACAGTCTCTTAGCTTCTTAGCTTCACTCTTGAAACTGTTTTTCTGGAATTTCACTTCCTTATGTGTTGTCCTGTCTCCCTCTGACTTTATTTTCTGACATACCTTAGAACATCTCCTTTCTTCCTCAATTGCCACATCTACCTCAGCATTCCGTAGCCAAATTTCCTTTTGTGTCTTTGAACTTTTCGGCCAATTGCACATTTCTGTCTTTTTTCAACCAGACATTTTTTGTCACCTTCCACTTGCCCTTTTCACCTAATAGTGCTGAAACCTAATTTTAATGTTGTAGCCAACGTGTCAGCAGATTTATTTCTTACACTCTCCTTCTTCAACTTCCAGTCCTTCAGCTTTGGTACATATCTCCTCTCACTTTTAGTCAAACCTCTACCTCCTACGACCAAGTGTTGCAATGGTACACAACCTCCTTCAAGGATTATATCTGCATTTTCATTATTAGCTTTCTTTACCACCTAATAACCTACACCACAAGAATCAGATGTCACAAACTTGATTTCCTCCATCTTAAACATGGTTTTGTATGCAACCATTTCCATTGCATCACCAAAAGTTAGAATCGTTTTGCCCTTTTGCAAAATGCAAGAGTGATGGTGACCATATTCTAACCACTGGTCAGAGAGACACAACATCTATTAAAAATAAATCTCAAAAATGTTTCTGCTGCATGCTAAGCAATTTTGTAAAGTCCATGTTGTATATTGAAGCCTGGCTTCTCTTACTACTGCTTTTCCTAATGAAAAACAGCCACAATATTTTATTGACCATTTTATGATACATTTACATCTTCTGCTGTAATTTCTTTCCTATTATATATTACTACAGATGATCAGTCACAAGGCTGGAAGTAAACCTGGATAGGATGCCAGTCTATTACAGGGCCTGCTCATAGATAAAGACACAAACACACATATAATCATGTGGAGCCCAAGGTTATTATAGTTTTGCCTTTTTATATTAGTTTTTATTTCTATATTTTTTTGACCTTACTTGGAAATTCAGTTTAGTTTTAGTTTTCCTTCATCGTGTGTTTTTAGTTTTAATTTAGTTTTTATTTTACAAAGACATTTCTATTTTATTTTTTAGTTTTAAAAATTATGATATGATATGGTTAAAAAGTCACAAACAGACAGAACTGTACACTTAACGAGTTTGGATATGATATGTGTTTAATGTTAGTGGAAGCTTACTGCACTATGAATATGTGCAGGCGGATCGTGGTGGATGACTTTCAGTTTTAGAGTTAAAAGTTATAAGGGTAAAAATCTAACAGCAAGAATATTCATTCAAAAATGAAAACTAAAATTATTTTAGTAAATTATTATTTTATTTCAGTTAGTCTTTCCAGCTATTTTAATAGTTTCATTTAGTTTTAGTTTTTCATTTCGGTTTTGTTAATTATTTTATTTCAGTTTACAAAAATGTTTTTTTAATAATAGTTTCAGTTTTGATTTTAGTTTTCGTTAACTATAATAACCTTGGTGGGGCCAATTGGAATCACTTACTGGCATTCTCCTAGCATTTATGTTCTGGTTGCAGATCTGTCTGGATGGAGTTTGCATGACCTCCCGATAACTGTTGTCACATGTAGGCACATAGGGAACAGTTTAGGGGCCTGATGATGATAATTCTCTGGCGCTCCAGGGGTTGTCACTCTGTGATAACACCTTTCATTTTCCCTCCCTCTATAGACCGGAAACTTGACAGCTTTCTCATCGCTGACATCACTTCCGGTGTCTGCCTGCCTGGACCAGCCTTTTCTTGCTGTGTGGACCACCCAGGCTGGCACCGCCACCTGAACCCAATACAGACAAGTGTGGGACACAAGTTCAAGGCACACACTGATTTTTACATTTTCTTTATACCTCATGGGAAACACCTTCCCCTGTTTCCCAGAAGTACAACACAGTATCAGCACAAGCACAGCACAATACTTTTCGTCCTCTCTCTCTCTCTTTCTTTTCTTTCTCCTCCACTCCTCTGGTCAAGCTTCATCTTTCTCTCCCTGACTCTGACTCCCTGAGTAGTGGCTGCTGGCTCCTTTTATACTGCTCAAGGTGCTTGATGACCTAAATTCCAGAAGCATTTCCGGGTGTGGCGGCATTCCTGCCATGAAGGGCTTTGCCGATCCTACAGCTCCCCCTGGTGGCTTCCACGGAACCCATCAGGTTTACAGTGAACTCCAACTCCCATGAAGCCCTGTGGGAGTCTGAGGCTCTGCTGCAACCCAGGATTGTCCCGGGGAGGTAACGCTCTGGCCATGTTTGCTCCCCTGGTCCTTCCAGCGTGGAGGCGTCCCGGCTGGGTAAGTACCCCTTACGCACACTACATCGGAAACTGTCATAATCGGAAGAATCACATCTTGGAGAGTCACAACCAGACTCCCATCTGCAAAGGCATTTTCCTTCAATGCTGTTTACTCACAAGATTTTTTCTTTGAGATTTCAATAATATAGGGTTTACCTATGGGTGCCTCAACACTCCTTATTGACTCTGCTTTGTTATTATACTGTGTGTGATTTCAAGTTCAAATTTATGGCCAAGTGTACTTGGAAATTCTTGCTTGTATGTCTCCCACATACTAATGACAGAAGTGCAGTACCAACAACAGTGAATGTCGTACATAAATTGTAATATCAGATGACATACACAACAAACATCCATGCGGTTGTCAGTATAAGTGGCTGTCATGTAGTCTTATGACCTGTGAATTAAATCACTCCTGAATTGATTTCTGTGAGCACTCATGTCCTGGGTCATTTGATAAAACAGGGGACATGCTTTTAGAACAGGATCCTGTCTGCCATAAGCCTGAATTAAAATTAATGTCTTCAGAAAATGGATGAATGACTGAATATTTTGAATAAGAATCATTTGCTGTTTGGGCCATATATTTTTTAGCTTTTCTTTTTAAATATTTATTTATTTACACAAACATTCAAGTTATGCCAGCTTCAAAAAGTGATATTTTTAATGTGCAACATGGGTGAACAGCAGGTAGCTTTACCAGCACACAGCGCTTGCGTGTATGGAATTCCTCCACATTCCAAATTCCTCCCACGTTCCTGAGATGTTCCTGTAAGATGAGCAGTAAATGTGATCTGGGGTGGCTCTGAGGCTAAGGATCTGTGCTGGTATCCAGAAGGTTGCCGGTTCGAATCCCCATCACTGCCAAAAGCGATCCTAATCTGCTGGGCCCTTGAGCAAGACCCTTAACCTGTAATTGCTCCCGGAGTGCTGTACAATGGCTGACCCTGCGCCCTGACCTCAAGGGGTATGCAAAAACTAACAAATTCCTAATACAAAAAATTGTATAAGGCAAAATAAAGAACAAAAAAAATCTGAACTGGCCTGTGTATGAATAAGCATGACCTGCTGTTCTTCTTTTTGCATTCTATCTGATCCTCATGAAAGCAACTGTAACTATACAGTACACTAGGTAAGTATGATCCAAAGATTGACAGATGGACAGATGTGAATAAAACTTCTTTTTCTTTTATTCTGTACAACTTAAATAACACACCTTAAATTAAAATGCACTGAAATGAGATAATAGGTAGTTATTGTGATCTTTTCCTCCAAAATAGGAAAATAATTACACACATTTAAAAAAATATATGTCTTCAGTGACAGTAAAGTTGTTAAATCCAAAATTCAACCATTGCTCATCTCAACTTCAAACTAAGGGACACATTTCAAGTATGATACGATAGTTTGATGTACTGCCATAAAAGCTGTGAATGTTATGTTGCTGTCTAGAATCTGTACACTTCCCATGCATGCTCATTGAGCTTTTTGTTGTTATTGATATTCATGATGGGTTATTTATTTATGCGTATGTGTCATTCTCTGTATCATTCCATCATTTAGTACAGTGCATCCGGAAAGTATTCACAGCGCATCACTTTTTCCACATTTTGTTATGTTACAGCCTTATTCCAAAATGGATTAAATTCATTTTTTTCCTCAGAATTCTACACACAACACCCCATAATGATAATGTGAAAAAAGTTTACTTGAGGTTTTTTGCAAATTTATTAAAAATAAAAAAACTGAGAAATCACATGTACATAAGTATTCACAGCCTTTGCACAATACTTTGTTGATGCACCTTTGGCAGCAATTACAGCCTCAAGTCTTGTTGAATATGATGCCACAAGCTTGGCACACCTATCCTTGGCCAGTTTCGCCCATTCCTCTTTGCAGCACCTCTCAAGCTCCATCAGGTTGGATGGGAAGCGTCGGTGCACAGCCATTTTAAGATCTTTCCAGAGATGTTCAATCGGATTCAAGTCTGGGCTCTGGCTGGGCCACTCAAGAACGTTCACAGAGTTGTCCTGATGCCACTCCTTTGATATCTTGGCTGTGTGCTTAGGGTCGTTGTCCTCCAAACATGACGCCTGGCATTCACACCAAAAAGTTCAATCTTTGTCTCATCAGACCAAAGAATTTTCTTTCTCATGGTCTGAGAGTCCTTCAGGTGCCTTTTGGCAAATTCCAGGCAGGCTGCCATGTGCCTTTTACTAAAGAGTGGCTTCCGTCTGGCCACTCTACCATACAAGCCTGATTGGTGGATTGCTGCAGAGATGGTTGTCCTTCTGGAAGGTTCTGCTCTCTCCACAGAGGACCTCTGGAGCTCTGACAGAGTGACCATCGGGTTCTTGGTTACATCCCTGACTAAGGCCCTTCTCCCCCGATCGCTCAGTTTAGATGGCAGCTCTAGGAAGAGCCCTGGTGGTTTCGAACTTCTTCCACTTACGGATGATGGAGACCACTGTGCTCATTGAGACCTTCAAAGCAGCAGAAATTTTTCTGTAACCTTCCCCAGATTTGTGCCTCGAGACAATCCTGTCTCAGAGGTCTACAGACAATTCCTTTGACTTCATGTTTGGTTTGTGCTCTGACATGAACTGTCAACTGTGGGACTTTATGTAGACTTTATGTAGGTGTGTGCCTTTCCAAATCATGTCCAATCAACTGAATTTACCACAGGTGGACTCCAATTAAGCTGCAGAAACATCTCAAGGATGATCAGGAGAAACAGAATGCACCTGAGCTCAATTTCGAGCTTCATGGCAAAGGCTGTGAATACTTATGTACATGTGCTTTCTCAATTTTTTTATTTTTAATAAATTTGCAAAAATCTCCAGTAAACATTTTTCACGGTGTCATTATGGGGTGTTGTGTGTAGAATTCTGAGGAAAAAAATGAATTTAATCCATTTTGGAATAAGGCTGTAACATAACAAAATGTGGAAAAAGTGATGCGCTGTAAATACTTTCCGGATGCACTGTATGTGGTGCATGCGGCAACACATTGCATCAGTGCATGCTTCCAAACACCAACACCACCACCACCACCACCAATGTGTTATTATTTAAATCAGTGCTTTCAGAACAATTTCTGGAGTTGAATATTTCACCTGTTTCTGAGATTGCTTCTAGGATTAGTGGTAAACCTTGAAGAGTTCTGTCTGCACTTTTCCTTTGAGCACAACAGGATCTGATTTCTCCTTGGATAGTCCACTACAACCACAATAGGACAAAGGCAAACAGGAGAAATGTAAATGGTAGTCTTGCTATATGTTTTGGAGCCATCTGAACTTTTGCACTCCTTGACATTTTTAAAATTGCGTACATTTTAAAGAAATTAAGAGTAGATTCACTTTTTTACAATAATTGCAGTAGAAAGTCTTAGAGTTTGGATCCCCAATTATAGCAATACACGTATAAGGCATATACTGTATGTGTGTCCCATATGAAGTGTATAAACATCATGGCGCCTCAGATGGCAGCCTCGGTGCCTCGTTCCTTGGTGCTTTCTCTGTTTTTGTTTGTTTGTTCAGTGATAAGCTGTCCCCCTCTGATCACGTACAGCAGAGAGGAACTCTTACACATCGGTCAATTCGCTGGTGAAATTTTTTCACTGTCTTTCACTCAAACAGAATACTTTACAGAACTTTTAGTCGGAGGAGCAGCCGCCCTTTACGGAATTAGAAGGAGACGCCGACGAGGGAAGCGAGCCAGAGCGCTTGTTAAACTGCGCCACCGGGGATTTCGAACTGCGCTCCCTTCAATACACCTGGCGAATGTCCGCTCTTTGGCCAACAAGATGGACGAACTGCTACTGTTAAACAGAATAAACACGGACTTTTCCAGATCTGCCGTCCTGTGCTTCACTGAAACCTGGCTTGGTGAGCACATCCCCGATAGCGCATTATACCTGCCGAGCTTCCATCTTCTCCATGCGGACCGCATCATGGAGCTCTCGGGGGAAAACGAAAGGAGGCGGAATCTGTTTCTACATAAATGAAGGTTGGTGTACAGATGTCACAGTACTAATCAAAACATGCAGCCCTCACTTAGAGTCTTTTTTCATTGACTGTAAACCGTTCTATTCACCTCGGGAGTTTTCCTCGTTTATTCTGGTTGGTGTTTACATCCCACCTCAGGCCTGTGTTAGTGAAGCATTACAACACCTGGCTGACCAGATAACTAACATGGAGCACAAACACCCGGACTCCCTGCTCATTGTTCTTGGTGATTTTAACAGAGCAAACCTCAGGCAAGAACTGCCAAAATTCAGTCAGCATATTAAGTGTCCTACCAGGGACAAAAAAACACACTGGACCACTGCTACATTACATTAAAGGATGCTTATCGCTCTGTCCCTCGTGCTGCCCTGGGACTCTCTGACCACTGTTTGGCTCATCTTCTCCCGACTTACAGGCAGAACTTAAGATCTGCAAAGCCTGTGGTGAAAACGGTGAAGAGATGGACCAACGAGGCAAAGCTGGAACTACAAGCCTGCTTTGACTATACTGATTAGAGTGTTTTTGAGTCTGCAGCGACAGACCTGGATGAGCTTACTGACACTGTGACATCCTACGTCAGTTTTTGTGAGGATATGTGTGTGCCCATGAAATCTTTTCGCACATACAACAACAACAAACCCTGGTTTACTACAAAACTCAGGCAGCTTCGTCAGGCTAAGGAGAAGGCCTACAGAAGTGGGGACAGAATCCTGTATAATCAGGCCAGAAACACATTGACAAAGGAGATCAGAGTAGCAAAGAGGTGCTGCACTGAAAAGCTGGAAAATAGGTTTACAGCCAACGACCCTGCACCAGTGTGGAGAGGTTTGAAAGACATCACCAACTACAGGAAACCATCCCCCCATACTGAAGAGAACCATCAACTGGCCAACGAGCTGAATTTGTTCTACTGCAGGTTTGATAATCCCTCTTTCACACCTCTCACCCACGCCAATCAAAATACACTCCCAGCACCCACTACCAAGCCCCTGCCCCTCCCCACTGACACCATACCTGCACTCAGGATCTGTGAAGGGGACGTGAGTCAGCTCTTCAGGAGACAGAAGATCAGGAAGGCACCAGGTCTAGATGGTGTGTCACCCTCCTATCTTAAAGTCTGTGCTGATCAGCTGGCCCCCATATTTACACAAATCTTCAACAGATCCCTGGAGCTATGTGAAGTTGCCTCCTGCCTTAAGCGTTCCACAATTATCCCGGTTCCAAAGAAAACCTCCATCGCAGGGTTAAATGACTACAGGCCAGTCACCCTGACGTCTGTGGTCATGAAATCCTTTGAAAGACTGGTGTTGACCTACCTGAAGGATATTACAGACCCCCTGCTTGACCCCCTACAGTTTGCTTACCGAGCAAACAGGTCAGTGGATGATGCAATCAACATGGGACTGCACTACATCCTGCAAAATCTCGACTCTCCAGGGACATATGCTAGGATCCTGTTTGTGGACTTCAGCTCGGCGTTCAATACTATCATTCCAGAAGTCCTCCACACCAAACTCACTTGGCTCACTGTACCAGCTCCCATCTCCCAGTGGATCAAAAACTTCCTGACAGATAGGAAGCAGCAAGTGAGACTGGGAAAAATCACATCCAGCACACGAACAGTCAGCACTGGCGCCCCACAGGGATGTGTCCTCTCTCCTCTGCTCTTCTCCCTCTACACAAATGACTGCACCTCAAGAGACCCGTCTGTTAAAATCCTGAAGTTCGCAGATGATATGACAGTCATTGGCCTCATCAAGGACAGTGACGAGTCTATATACAGACGAGAGGTCGAACAGCTGGCCCTCTGGTGCGGTCAAAACAACCTGGAGCTGAACAAGCTTAAAACTGTGGAGATGACAGTGGACTTCAGGAGGAGCCCCCCAGTGCTGCCCCCTCTCACACTACTCAACAGCATTGTGTCTGCTGTGGAAAACTTTAGGTTTCTGGGATCCACAATTTCCCAGGACCTAAAGTGGGAACTAAACATAAACACAATTGTTAAAAAGGCCCAGCAGAGGTTGTACTTCCTGCGCCAGCTCAGGAAGTTCAACCTGCCTCAGGAGCTGCTCATCCAATTTTACTCTGCAGTAATCTAGTCTGTTCTCTGTTCATCTATCACAGTCTGGTTTGGCTCAGCCACAAAACAGGACAGGAACAGACTTCAACGGACAGTCAGGATTGCAGAAAAAATCATTGGTGTTGATCTGCCCTCCATTCAAGACTTATACAGATGTCGAGTCAGGAAACAGGCAGAAAACATCATTGCAGACCCATCACACCCTGGTTACAACCTTTTTCAACTTCTTCCCTCTGGTAGGCGCTACAGAGCACTGTACGCCAAAACTACCAGACATGTGAACAGTTTCTTTCCTCAGGCCATCACTCTCATGAACACTTAAGTCAATCTCACAGCATCAGGGACAATACTAGGTAAAACCGGAGTCCAATTCCTTGTATGTGTACATATACTTGGCCAATAAAGCTGATTCTGATTCTGATAACATCAGAGGCCATATAATGGCCTGTGATGCCTTTCACCCCTAAATACAACATATTTAACATATGGAATATGATTGGTGTTGTGACCTTTAGAGATTTTAATATTTATTTAGATCACTTCATTTTCTGGGAACTTTTTTGTTTTGTAGATCTACAGTAGTTTTTAACAGATA
This sequence comes from Erpetoichthys calabaricus, assembly GCF_900747795.2. Taxonomy (NCBI): domain Eukaryota; kingdom Metazoa; phylum Chordata; class Cladistia; order Polypteriformes; family Polypteridae; genus Erpetoichthys; species Erpetoichthys calabaricus. The sequence goes on from NC_041403.2 coordinate 133,579,869, forward strand.
AATTTGCCATCTTTGCCTACCAATCTATACTCAGTAAATCTTAATGACAAAGTGAAAACATGTTTTCATAAACATTTGCAAATCTATGAAAAATAAAAGACTGAAATCTCTCATTCATACGGGGTCAAGCCAGTAAATCGCACCGGGGCCCAGAAGACCAAAGGTGGCTTGGGTTGAAATTACATAAAAAAATATTTTGTTATCCATTTTAAAAAAAGTATGTTAAAGACAGCAACACTAGAAATCAATAATTATTTCAAAAACAAGGCTATGTACACACCTTACTTTTCTCTCCATGTAACAATGCCTGGACATAGTTGGTTGTTTTTCTTATATGCTTCTGTCAATGAAATATCAGAGCAACCCACACACCACCAAATGGCTTGGACTAAAGAGCCAGTTTATCATGCAATGAGTACATACTGATAGAGAAAACAGTAAAAATGCAAATGTTTGTAGTGCAAAATGACTTGCTTATGGTGGTCTTCCACTGGTCTGCAAAAAATGGAAGGATTTACTGTTTTATAATTTATATTGCCAAACTACATATTTAAATTATATGCAGCTCACATGTATGACTGGCTTATTTTAAATTGTAGCAGCACACCACTTCAGTGCTCGCCGACTTCAAATGTTGATGGATTCTCGCTCTGTCACTCAATCTTTTTAGGTAGGTCTCTGTACTTAGAAGAATTGTTTGCTGTTGCCACCATAGTTGGAATTCTTATGCGTTCTTCTCCTTCTTCTTTTGACTAAGCTGGTCAGTTGCATGATGGAATGTCAGCTCAGTCTGTTGTTGACCCTCCCTCAGGCTGATGTAATGTATTGGCACCATTACACTGTTTTGATCAGTATAGTGACAGGCAGTTACTGAGCTAAATATTTATTGGTAGTTTTTATTTAAGTATTAGATAAGGAGTCCAGTCCTTGTCTCAGGTCACTAGAAAGCAGCCATGTCTTGCAATCACATAGCAAAACAGGAAGCACCAGGACTCTAAACACTTGTAACTTCACTCTCTTGCAAAGATATTGAGAGCGCCACACACCCCTTTCCAGTGACTTCATGACCCCCATGCTCTCCCAATCCATCTACTGACTTCAAAGGAGGAATCACCAGAGACATGAATGTCACTGCAGGGGTTCTCGATTTGATGTTAACCTGCATCCAGCCCTGCAAGAAGTCATCCAACTTGTAGGGTAAAAACTTCATGCAGCTCCGAAACGGCAGACAGAACTCCTTTCTGCTCTCCGCGGGAGTAGCTCTGCTGAAGCCGTCCACAAGAAGCCTTCTCGCACTATGAAGGGGGTGGGGGAAAGCCCTTGGGATCCTCATCCCTGGAAGAGGCAAAATTGCCAGAAAGCCAATGGGGTCAGGCCTGTTATGGAATGGAACTGGTGTGGTGCTGAGGTGTCAGCCATTGCACAGCAGCACACGGGTCCTAATCTGAGGCAACCCATCCAGGTAGGCATGTGGAAATTTGGAAACTGTCATTAGAATATTTTTTTACAAGTAATGTCAAGAAAGGGTAATTTTTAAATAAAAATTAAGCCAATTTTTAAATTTTGATATATAATTCATTACATCTATATGCATTGTAGAATTTGAAGTATACACGAAAGAATATTGAAATGTGATTTTTGTTTCGCCTGTATTGTATTGTATTGTATTGTAGCTTATAAAGATATTTAAATGTGCATTTTTCCCTCTGAATCCTCTTTTCACTCATTTAAGAGGGAGTACAAGGACATAAGGCCTCAAATGCAGAAGGTCAATAAAGTTACCCAATTCCATCTCCCCCTCACCTTTTATACCTTTTTGGCCATTTGTAGTGGATAAAACATGATGGATAATTGACCAGGAAAGTGCCCCTGCATATAGGTATTCAGACCCTTAACTCACTACTCTGTAGAAGCCCATTTGATAGCAATTATAGCTTCAACTCTTTGTTGTAAGTCTCTACAAACTTTGCACACCTGCATTTGGACAGTTTAACCCATTGTTTCTGTGAGATCATGTCAAGCTCTGTCAAGTTCTAAACTGCAATCTTTATGGTTCTGCACACATTAAATAAGATTAGATAAAACTTTATTAAACTGAAGAGGAAATTCAACGTGAGAGACAGACGGAGAGACGGGGGGAGATATTCATGAAGATTCACAACGGATTTAATGAGAGCAATTCAAGAACCAAATTCAGTTTGGTTTCACCTAACCCGGCGATTCCCAATTTGATTTTTTAGGGGGGCAATTTGAGAATTTAGGTACATTAAACAAGCCACAGGGGATGCACAAACCAGTGTGTTTCTTTGTGCTGGTCCCAAGCCCGGATAAATGGGGAGGGTTACGTCAGGAAGGGCATCCGATGTAAAATTTTACCAAATCAATACGCGGACAACAATACAAATTTCCATACCGGATCGGTCGAGCCCCGAGTTAACAATGACCAATTGGGCTACAGTTGGCCGAAGAAGGAGAAAGAGAAGAAGATGGGGGAGACATGTTCGGAGGCAGAAGGAGAGGAGGAAGGTAAAGAGAGTGGAATTGAAGGTAGGAACTTTGAATGTTGGCAGTATGACTGGTAAGGGTAGAGAGTTAACAGATATGATGGAGAGAAGGAAGGTTGATATATTGTGCAAGCAATAAACTAAATGGAAGCTGGAAATTGGAGGTATGATGATGAATGTTGTTAGTGCTTATTCCCCGTAAGCTGGGTGTGCAATGAATGAGAAAGAAGATTTTTGGAGTGAGTCGAATGAAGTAATGAACAGTGTATCCAAGGGACAGAAAGTGGTGATTGGAGCGGATTTCAATGGGCATATTGGTGAAGGGAACAGTGGAGACGAGGAGGTGATGGGTAGATATGGTGTCAAGGAGAGGAATGAAGAAGGTCAGAGGATAGTGGATTTTGCCAAAATGATGGACATGGCTGTGGTGAATACATATTTTAAGAAGAGGGAGGAACATAGGGTTACGTACAAGAGTGGAGGAAGATGCACACAGGTAGATTACATCCTATGCAGAAAAGTCAATCTGAAGAAGATTGAAGAATGCAAAGTGGTGACAGGGAAAAGTGTAGTTAAGCAGCATAGGATGGTGGTCTGTAGGATGATGTTGGAGACCAAGAAGAGGAAGAGAGTGAGGGCAGAGCAAAGGATCAAATGGTGGAAGTTGAAAAAGGAGGACTGCAAGGTTGAGTGTAGGGAGAAGGTGAGACAGGCACTGGGTGGTAGTGAAGAATTACCAGACAGTTGGGAAACTACAGCAGATGTAGTAAGGGTGACAGCAAGAAGGGTGCTTGGCGTGACATCTGGACAGAGAAATGAGGAAAGGAAACCTGGTGGTGGAATGGGGAAGTACAGTGGAGTATACAGAGGAAGAGGATGGCAAAGAAGAAGAGGGATAGTCAGAGACATGCAGAAAGTAGACGAGTACAAGGAGATAAGGCGCAAGGTGAAGAGAGAGGTGATGAAGGCTAAAGAAACGGTGTATGATGAGTTGTATGAGAGGATGGACACTAAGGAGGGAGAAAAAAACCTGTACCAATTGGCTAGACAGAGGGACCAAACTGGGAAAGATGTGCTGCAGGTTAGGGGGATAAAGGATAAAGATGGAAACGTACTCACATGTGAGGACAGTGTGTTGAGCAGATGGAAAGAGTACTTTGAGAGGCTGATGAATGAAGAGAACAAGAGAGAGAAGAGGTCGGATGATGTGGAGATAGTGAATCAGGAAGTGCAATGAATTAGCAAGGAGGAAGTAAGGACAGCTATGAAGAGAATGAAGAATGGATGACAGATGACATACCTGTGGAAGCATGGAGGTGTTTAGGAGAGATGGCAGTAGAGTTTTTAACCAGATTGTTTAGTGGAATCTTGGAATGTGAGTGGATTCCTGAGGAGTGGAGAAGAAGTGTACTGGTGCCGATATTTAAGAATAAGAGGGATGTGCAGGACTGTACTAACTACAGGGGGATAAAATTGATGAGCCACAGCATGAAGTTATGGGAAAGAGTAGTGGAAGCTAGGTTAAGAAGTGAGGTGATGATTAGTGAGCAGCAGTATGGTTTCATGCCAAGAAAGAGCACCACAGATGCGATGTTTGCTCTGAGGGTGTTGATGGAGAGGTATAGAGAAGGTCAAATGGAGTTGCATTAAGTCTTTTTGGACCTGGAGAAAGCATATGACAGGATGCCTCGAGAGGAGCTGTGGTATTGTATGAGGAAGTCGGGAGTGGCTGAGAAGTATATAAGAGTTGTACAGGATATGTACGAGAGAAGTGTGACAGTGATGAGGTCTGAGGTGGGAGTGACAGATGCATTACAATACAATACAATACAGTTTATTTTTGTATAGCCCAAAATCACACAGGAAGTGCCGCAATGGGCTTTAACAGGCCCTGCCTCTTGACAGCCCCCCAGCCTTGACTCTCTAAGAAGACAAGGAAAAACTCCCAAAAAACCTTGTAGGGAAAAAATGGAAGAAACCTTGGGAAAGGCAGTTCAAAGAAAGACCCCTTTCCAGGTTGGTTGGGCATGCAGTGGGTGTCAAAAGAAGGGGGTCAATACAATACAATGCAGTACACAGAACAGAACAATTTCTCAATATAGTAAGAAATAAAAAATATAAATTTTAGAAGTACAGAGCAGAATTTAACAGTAGATGATATATCCCATAATAAGATTTGGATTTGTGTAGAGTCCTGGAGACCTCATCCTTCAAGCTGCCTCCCCCATTTGGCCATTCCACGGCTGAAACAGTGCTGGGCCAGCTAATCCGATGAAAGGACCCCTCTTTCCCACGATTCCTGCGATCCTCCATCTGGGATGACTTTTCCTTAGGCAGGCAAAACAACTTGGCAGGTGGGCCATGGCACCAAGTGCCACATTTGAGTACCAAGAAGAAAAACAGAATAAGTGAGGGCTAGTATACAATTATAACTGTCATGTTACTTATGTTTAAGTGCTAATGACTAACAACAGAGATTAATCAGCAGCTCTAGTCAGGATATGCTAAACTAAAGTAGTGAGTCTTCAGCCGTGATTTAAAAGCTGAGACAAAAGGGGCATTTCTTATAGTAGCGGGCAGACCATTCCACAGTTTAGGGGCCCTGTAACTAAAAGCTCGACCTCCCACTGTTATTTCATTAATCCTAAATAAAGGTGGAATTTGGATAACATCAGGGATCGGCTCTGAGTCCGTTCTTATTTGCAATGGTAACGGACAGGTTGACAGACGAGTTTAGACAGGAGTCCCCGTGGACTATGATGACATTGTGATCTGTAGCAAGAGTAGGGAGCAGGTTGAGCAGACCCTGGAGAGGTGGAGATATGCTCTGGAGAGGAGAGGAATGAAGGTCAGTAGGAACAAGACAGAATACATGTGTGTAAATGAGAGGGAGGTCAGTGGAATTGTGAAGATCCAGGGAGTAGAGTTGGCGAAGGTGGATGAGTTTAAATACTTGGGATCAACAGTACAGAGTAATGGGAATTGTGGAAGAGAGGTGAAAAAGAGAGTGCAGGCAGGGTGGAATGGGTGGAGAAGAGTGTCAGGAGTGATTTGTGACAGACAGTTATCAGCAAGAGTTAAAGGGAAGGTCTACAGGAGGGTAGTGAGACCAGCTATGCTATATGGGTTGGAGACGGTGGCACTGACCAGAAAGCAGGAGACAGAGCTGGAGGTGGCAAAGTTAAAGATACTAAGATTTGCATTGGGTGTGACGAGGATGGACAGGATTAGAAATGAGTACATTAGAGGGTCAGCTCAGGTTGGACGGTTGGGAGACAAAGTAAGAGAGGCGAGATTGTGTTGGTTTGGACATGTGCAGAAGATAGATGCTGAGTATATTGAGAGAAGGATGCTAAGGATAGAGCTGTCAGGGAAGAGAAAAAGTGGAAAGCCTAAATGAAGGTTTATGGATGTGGCAAGAGAGGACATGCAGGTGATGGGTGTAACAGAACAAGATGCAGAGGACAGAAAGATATGAAAGAAGATGATCCGCTGTGGCAACCCCTAATGGGAGCAGCCAAAAGAAGAGGAAGAAGAAACAATTTATAAAATGAAATAACAGAAATTCACAGTTAAAAATGATAAAAAAAATAAAAATAATCATTTTTATTTTTTACAGAGACATTTATATATTTATATAAACATAATTTATGATTTTACCACCGGCTTGGGTTTTTCTACTTAGAAATCATCTAAAATTATCAAAATCTTATAGAAAAAGCTGTCATTAAAGTTATTTTATATTTATGAATATCACATCTCTTATTATATGTTTTCAAAACTGTATTTGCTGTATTTTCATATTACTTCATATTATATATATATTTTTTAAGAATTTCTTAGTGATTTCTTTGTCAGTACTTCAACTATCCTTTCCCTCTTTTGTTTCTATGTTCTTTGGAAACATGTTTAGACCAAATTAATAACATTATGGGCTTCCTCCATGTGAGTAGGAGTTCACTTTTTGAATAGGTAATAATAAGAATAAGGTATATGTTACAATGGGGGATATCATGATTTTAGAGATGCCTAGGTGGGGTATGGCCAAAAAAAGGTTGGGAACCACTGACTTAACCCAAGGTGCTAAAGGAAAGACTGCATTAGCTTACTGAAATATAAAATACCTATTAAAAATATTTTCACATTTTTATTGTTGTTATACAACACTGTGTGACACTCCCTGGCATGAGCTCATATTGAAATAACAGGTGCAATTTTATTTATTTATTGATTTTATTAAAATCAAATAACATTCCATACAAGTAACTCAAGTTTTACAAAAAAGTTTGAAACAAATCAACCCTTACCCCTGAGAAAGAGAGCTAGGCCAGCAGAGTAAAACTTTAAGATAGTAAAAAAAGTAAATAGATAAATTAATAAATTAATAAAGATAAATGGAGTCAAAGAGGGGAGAGAATCTGCTTCCTCAATTAAAATGCTCATTCTAAAATGTTATTGATTAGATCCTGCCAGGTTTTGAAAAAGTTTTGCACAGATCCTCTAAGTGCAAATTAGATTTTTTGCAGTTTCAAACAGTATATAACGTCAGTTACCCAATGACTTAAAAGAGGAGAGTTAGAACTCTTCCAGATGACCAAGATAAGTCTACGTCTCAATAGTGTAGTAAAGGCATTCACAGTCTGTTTGTCCTTCTCCACTTTAAGCCCATCTGGAAGTACATCAAACACATCTGATAGTGGATTAGGAGGGATTGTGACACCAAAGCTGTCTGAAAGGCATTTAAAGATTTTGGTCCAGAATGATGTTAATTTGGTGCAGGCCCAAAACATGTGGCCTAGTGAGGCGGGAAAATAATTGCTGCGTTCGCAGGTTTGATCTTGACCTGGAAACATTTTGGACAATTTTAAACAAAAGAGATGCGCTCGATATATAATTTTGAGTTGAATAATTGTATGCTTTGCGCATATGGAGCTCGAGTGAATTCTGTGCATTGCTACTTTCAACTCCTTTTCTGAAATGTTGAGTAAGAGATCCTTTTCCCACTGTACTCTTGGATATTTGAAAGGGAGGGACTGTAAAATTGTTTTATATATTACGGAAATGCTGTCTGAGTCCTCAAGACTGATCAATATTTTTTCCACCATAGAGGTAGGTGGAAGGTGAAGAAAATTGGGCGGGTTCTATTAAACAAAGTTTCTAAATTGAAGATAGTGAAAGAAATGTGTTGCTGGAAGGTTAAATTTGGAGTGTAATTGTTGTAGGATGCAAAGATGTTGTTTATGTACAGATGTCTAAGTGATTTAATCTTGAATGTTTTCCAGACATTAAAACCTGCATACGTTTGAGAGGGTGGGGAAAGGTGGTTCTCGTGCAGAAGGTGCCACAGATAAAAGCTTCTCTGTCTTAAAATACTTCCTACATTGTTTCCATGTTCTGAATGAGTGAAGCACAACTGGGTTGTTAGTACTGTATATTGGCGATAACTTGTATTTATTGGGGTGCAAAGCAAGGAATATAAAGAAGTACTGCAGGATTTATTTCTATTGCGGACCATGCCTGTGTATGTTCATTTATTTGTGTCAATGTCCAGATTTTTATAGCTTGTGTATTTGCCACCCAGTAATAAAACTGAAAGTTAGGTGCAGCCATGCCACCTTCCGCCTTACGTCTTTGTAGGGTCGCCCTTTGGATATGTGGATGTTTTGAATTCCAAATAAATGAAGTTAGGATTGAATCTAATTTCTTAAAAAAGATCTATTGCTGTATATTGGAATGTTTCAAAATAAAAAGAGAAGCTTAGGAAGGATATTCATCTTAACAATATTAATTCTTCCAGCTAAAGTGAGAAGAATGGTTGACCATCATTCTGTAAATGTTGCTAATAGAAGGGGAGCTAGCTGAATTGAAAATTTCTTATAAAATTTGGCATGGTAGCCATCAGGGCCTGCTGCTTTTCCACTCTGAAGTGAGTTTATAGCATCTAATAATTCTGATAGTGCCAGAGGTTTATCCAATTCCTCTGCACTAAGAGTATCTATTTGTGGTATATGTAATGCATCCAGAAATGCATTAGATTGTGTCTTGTCTTCTTTAAACTCAGTAGAATATAAGGATTTGTAGTAGTTTCTAAATATGTGCATTATATTTTTATAGTCAATGATTTTGTCTCCATTTGTGTTGGTGATTGCTGGGATTGCATTGCGAACTTCTTGCTTGTGGATTTGTTGAGCTAAGATCTTATTATCTTTCTCTCCATCTTCATAGTAATGATGTCTTGATTTAAATATGAGTTGTTCAGTTTCTTTAGTTGTTAAGAGGTTGAGGAATGAATGCAGAGCCTGCCTTTTACTATGAAATGCCTCACTTGGACACCTGGCATGTTCTTGATCTATTCTAGTAATTTCGCTGATTAGCTCTGATACCGTCTTGGTTTCCAATTTATTTCTGTGGGAAAGATATGAGATAATGTGTCCTCTTAAGAAGGCCTTCAGGGTTTCCCAGAGTGTTCCTGCAGAAACCTCTGTGGATGTATTTGTCTCTAAAAAATATTGATTTGCTTGGATATAAATTCTGTACAGTTCTCGTCTGCTAATAAAAGTGGATTAAGATGCCATCTGCGAGATGAGTATGTGGGGCATAGTGATTTTAGCTCCAAAATCAAAGGAGCATGGTCAGAAATAACAATAGCGTTGTACTTAGAAGATTTAATCGTAGGCAAAAAATTGTTATCTACAAAGAAATAATCAGTTCTTGAGTAGCAATGATGCACTGGTGAGTAGAAGGAATATGCTCTTGAGTTCGGGTTTAGAAATCTCCAGTGGTCTAATAAGTTGTGGTCAGTTACAAACTGTGTTTGTTTTTGCAGTGTTAGATGTCATCAGCCCTGTGGCAGGAGACCTACATAGGTCTGGATTTAAAACACAATTAAAGTCCCTAGCCATTATAATTTTATGAGTGTTCACATTGGGAATGGATGCAAATACAATTGCAATTTTAAAAGATGGTGCTTCTTGATGAATGAAGGTGTTGTGAGATAGAAGCAGACAGATATGAAGCACCTGATGGGGAGATTGGCTGCTTAAAAGGCACATGCAATTAAGTGTTTAGTGAATGTTATGTATCTTCATTAGCTGCACCAGGAAATAATTGGAGCAATACCTTCATACTAGGAATAAATTGTGCAGGGGAAAGAAAGGTCAGTTTTGTGGGATTATAGAAGGAAAGAAGCTGAGAGGCCAGTCTGAACAATCTGTGGGCAGCATAGAGTTTCTTTTATGGGGGGGGGGGGTTGCATCTAACCTGCATTGGGATTTTTGGGGCAGGCAAGACAGAGTATGCACTGTTAACTCTGTGGGTACAGACTGGAGTTGGTAAACAAAACAGTCTGTGGGTATTGACTTGAGATAACAGCGAAGGAGATGGAGTCATGGCAGATTTTGATGGCAAAATGGCATCAGATCTGCTTTGTGAGCGGGGTGAAGTTCGTCTAGATGAGGAACTTCTGTTGGCAAGAGCTGTAAAAATTTAAGTAAGCTGACGAATATTTCATTGCTTGCATTTTTCATCTGGAAAGGAGGCAATATATAGGTGATGTGGTTGCTGCTTACTGGTTGACTGTGAGAATACTCCTTTGGGATTCTTGAGCAACAAATGAAACTGAAAGAGATCCTACTTATTGGATTTTCAACCATTTTAATTAATTATGGTATTTCCTTTTTATACACTGTTTTGAAAGTACATATTTTGTCAGCAACATTGAACTACGACAAATTTCCTTTAGTTTGAGTCGTGTTCCATTAAAGGCAGTAACAAGCTGGACCCACCTTATTCAAATGTATCGCAGAGAAACTATTTAAGAAAGGACACAACAGGCTCATCTTCCTTAGGAGACTATGTTCTTTTAATGAGGGAAGTGACATCATTCACATTCTCTACACTTCTATGATGGCCAGTGTAGTTTTCCACACTGTGGTGTGCAGGGCTGGTAACATCACTTCAAGATAGGCCCACCAAATTAACAAGCTAATTAAACGTTCAGGCTGAGTTATGGGGTGCACTCTTGATCTCCTGGAGGTAGTAGCCAAGTAGAGAAATAAAAAAAATTTGAGTGCCATTATAAACAATGCTGCACATCCTCTCCTTGACACATTAATTATTCAGCAAAAGTGTGAATCTTCGTTCTTTTTAATTTTCTTCCTTTTCAGTTGTATGTAGCTGAGCACAATCATATTATAGCAATAACAGAAACCTGGCTAAATAAAAAAGATGAGGGTAAGTATAACATAGAGGGGAACACATTTTTAGGAAGAATAGACAGAATAGAAAAGGAGTTAAGGTTGCTGTTTATGTCAACCTGAATTTAAACACAAGTCCTCTTCATTTGGATGATGAGCCCCACCTTAGTGAGGACGCCATGCTTCAACTGTCAAGCATTAGGGAAAGAGGCCATATTTTAGAAGTGTGTTATAAACTGCCCAATGCACACAGTAATTTCAATGCACATGTTTTTAGTAATATTAAAAAGGCAAGTTTACAGGGAGACATTATAGTCTTGGAGAACATTACCCAAATATTAATTGGAATAACCTTGCAAATAGCAGAGCACAAGAGCAGAATTTTTCAGAAGTAATCACTGACTGTTTTTTTAATACAGTATGTTAAAGAACCAATGCGGGGAACAGCCTGCCTGGATTTAGTATTTTGTAATAATCAGGACAGAATTGACAGTCTAGTGGTGATTCAACCACTAAGGACAAGTGACCATAATATGATATAGGTCTCACTGTTGTGGAAGAGTGTGGATGCAAAAAGTTAAGTTTAACTTCGGTAGGGCAAACTTTGAGCAGAAGTAGAAAAGTCTAGAAGGATAGACTGGGATAAGCTTTTAAGTATGGAGACAGTCAAGGAGCAAGTGGAACAGGTTTAAAATCATTTTACAAATAATGCAAGAAAGGTACATTCCTAAATTTGGAATTAGTAGGAAAGTAAAAAAAAAAACGCCACAGTGGATTATTAGAGAGCTGAAAAAGAAGCTGCAAAGGGAAAAACAGCTGTATTAGGCGTATAGGACTAATAACTCCAGTGTGAATAGCAGGGCATATGAGAACACGAGGGCAACCATTAAGATGGATACTAGGAAAGCTAGAAGGTGAAAGATGACCCAAAAAGATTCTTTCAGTATTTTAGTAAAAAAACAGTCAAGGTGGAGGTGAAATGCATTAAGAATAGTAAAGGAGAATTACAAAATACAGATATTCAAATATAGCAGATGCTCTAAGCTTGCATTTTTTTGAGGTTGTCACATGTGAGGAAGTGGATAAACTCTCAGCGCTAAAATTGGCTACTAAGGAGGTACTGAGTGATTTGGAAATTGTAGAGGGAGAAGCGCTGTTTGGATTAAATAAGCTGAAATCAAATAAAACAAAAGGACCAGATAATATTAACCTCAAGGTATTAATGACTTTGGCAAGTACATATATAAACCATTGACACATATTTTAGGAAGTCCGTGAACTCTAGGGAAATTCCATAGGACTGAGAAATGGCAAATATTATCCTGTTATATAAAAAAGGTGACTGGGCAGATCCAAGCACCTACAGGGCAGTAAGCTTAATGTGCATTACAGGTAAATTAATGGAATGAATTATTAAAGATAAGATAGAGCAGCACATGGCAAGAACAGGAGTTTTACTGGACAGCCAGCGTGGGTTCAGAAGAGGGAGGTCATGTTTAACCAACATGCTGCAGTTCTATGAGGAAGCAACAACAGGGTATGGTCAAAGTGGAGCTTATGATACTATGATGGCATATATGATATTATTTATCTTAACTTTCAGAAAGCATTTGATAAGGTGGCATTAAGCTAAAATAATATGTATAAAAAATATTTTTAAGTGAAACAATTTTCAAAATAAACTAAAAAGTAAAAAAATGGTTTTTTTTCCTTGTACTAAGATTTTGTCAGTCATATGTGACTAAAAATAAAATCATTGGCTGCCCATAAAATAATTAATTTAATTCAATCAAAATGCATAGACCTTGTACTTTTCTACTTTTATTTTTATCATTCTTTAATTTAATATTATTTATTGTATCAGTATGCTGCTGCTGAAGAATGTGAATTTCCCATTGGGATTAATAAAGTATCTATCTATCTATCTATCTATCTATCTATCTATCTATCTATCTATCTATCTATCTATCTATCTATCTATCTATCTATCTATCTATCTATCTACACTTTATCCACTAAACCAATAATGGCAAATCACTGAAAAGATTATTTCACGAAATTTGTATAAAAAAATAATCAGTTGTGTACATTGGTCTCGAACCTTCGACCTTTTGATTGAACATGCAACAAGCTAACCACTTGACTAATGCTGCATAACTGTCATACTGAAGACATTTAGCAATATGTCAATATTAGTTAATCAAAATGATTTTTTTTCATTAATCTGTCTACATTGGTCTTGAACCTTTGAACATTTGATCAAACATGCCTAACCACTTGGCCAACACCATTTATTTTTCTCATGTACTGTATGTGTGTTGGCTAAAAGCACTATATAAAGATAGATAGATAGATAGATAGATAGATAGATAGATAGATAGATAGATAGATAGATAGATAGATAGATAGATAGATAGATAGATAGATAGATAGATAGATAGATAGATAGATAGATAGATAGATAGATAGATAGATAGATAGATGGGTGCAAAATTAGTTCAGACACACAAAGAAAAGGGTTATGGTACAAGGAACCTTATTAGAATTAAATGATGTTCTGTTCCATAGAGATCAGTGCTAGGCTTGCTGCTATTTTTAATATATATAAATGATTTAGATAGGAAAATAAGTGGCAATCTGGTTAAGTTTGCAAATGATACCAAGATAGGTGGATTGGCAGATAATTTCAGATTTGTTTAATCATTACAGAGGGCCTTGGACAGAATTCAGTTTTGGACCGATTTGTGGTAGATGAGATTTAATGTAAGTAAATATAAAGTAATACATGCAGGAAGTTAAAAAGTGAGGTCTGAATGTACAATGGGAGGGCTGAAAATTAAAAGTACACCATGCATCAGCTAAACTTCAGGCACTGCATAAATGCTTAGAATTGTAGAGATTGGAGACAAACAATAGTGGAAACCAGAGACACATCCACGGAGGCGTATTTTAGCAAATGGAATATGCGTAAACAAGAAAAATAAGGCTGTCTCTAACTCCATAAAATTGGCTGTTCATTACAGGGTTCCAAACAAGAAGAAACTGGAAACTGAAAAGACTAAATGTACCAGTGTAATATGGAGAACTGGAAAATAATCAAAAGTAAGACAAGCATTTGGATGAAAAGTTAGTTTTTAAAGATCACATTAACCGGTGTTTATAAACACAATTAAAATAGGCCTTTTATTGAAAATAAAATCTGAGATGCATTACATATTATTTCAGTGGTCATCTCAGTGTCAAGTACAATACAATACAATACAATTTATTTTTGTATAGCCCAAAATTTAACAAGAAGTGCCACAATGGGCTTTAACAGGCCCTGCCTCCTGACAGCCCCCCAAGCCTTGACTCTCTAAGAAGACAAGGAAAAAAAAAAAAAAAAACCTAGTAGGAAAAAAAAATGGGAGAAACCTTGGCAGTTCAAAGCGAGACCCCTTTCCAGGTAGGTTGGGGGTCCAGTGGGTGTCAATACAATACACAGAACAGAACACAAGTAATCCTTAATACAGTATAATAGTAAAATAAAACTATTACAAGTACAAGTAAGTCTGCAAATCTCTTCATTTTATGTATGAATTTCTTTTCAAGGAAGTTGGTTTTCATCTCACATTCCTAAGATGTGTTTTCTAAGGACAATGGTGACTTTAAATTAGCCGAGTGTGAATGAGTGTGTCCTACGGTGTATTGGTGACCTGTACAGACTTCAACTATTCTTCACACCTGAAGCTACAAATAAATATAAATTTACATCTAAAACAAAACAGAAGTTAAAGTTATTATTTATATGTATGTTTCAATTCCGGGTAACTGTAAATTAAAGATTCCCAGCTGTTTGTTTTTGTATATACATTGTTAACATACCTAGGAGTAAATCTGATGTAATCTGATGTAAGCCAACCTACTATAAGGATTTGTATGTAAAAAAAAAATTGAAAGATAATATTATAAAAGTTAGAAGAAAATTGTACACTTCCTCTCAACAATCAGCTGGAATTGTCAGCCTTCAGCAACACACATGTCTCTTGCTCTTAAAGAATTTGATCGATCATTTTGTGGCAGGTGGCCGTCTAGCTGCTGTCATTTTCTGAGTTAACCTGATTTTCCACCTGCCACTGATCAATGGCCACCTGTCAGTCTCTGTTACTAGTAAAAGATGTGCCAATGGTTGAGAGAAGACTACTGCCAGGAGGTAAATACTTAGCGACTACTTGTGAGGCTGGCCCCGTTGGCTAATTTGATGTCTTTTCTATTCTTATTCTAGTAATAAGCTTATTGCAGATTATAATACATGCACTGCAAACTAACTTAAAATATAAACATAGTTGTATTTCTTGTTGACTACTTCTAAAGTTTAGAATTAGATAGTTTAGTTTAGATTTTTTGTTGGTAAAGTTATTTGTTGTTGTTAAATATTTTAATCTGTTAGGTTGAAGTAGCATTAGGAGTGGGCCATGTAAAGAGGTTTTATTGTGCTGTTTAATACTCATTATCCATGTACAGTAGATCCTTGACATTCTTCATTTACTTTCTAACTCTTAGCATTCTGGCTAAATATACCCCAAAATTATATTTTTTTACATGTTACTTACCCTATGTAGTTTGTAGTATGGCTAAGAAAAAAAATTTTAACCATGTTTTCATGCAGAGCAGAGAGAGAAAAATGTCCATAGTAACCAACAATAAGAGTAAACAATATGAAAAAGTCAAGATAGAAAATCTCATTTTACTTTTGTTGCATAATTCTTATGTCAAGTCATCCAGATGTCTGCTCACAATGCCCCACAGATGTATGTTTACTAAAATATTAATAAATAAACCATTTCCAGAAAATGCTTTCTCCTGTTAATGAAAATGGAATGTGTTCATATGTGCCCAAACATGATAATATTTAAGTGACTCGCACATTTGCTGCATTTTAATCAGTAGAAATAGGAATTGAATAAAGAGCAATACATCTAATAAAAAGATAAGTGTCTATGTATCTGTTCAGTTGCTATGGTTTTGTTATATGCATTTTGGTATGGGATTAGTAAAAGCAATTTAATAACAAAATGCAGAAAAAGAACATTTTATGACCTTATGCATTACAAAATACATTCCAGTAGATGCTGCACTGCAGATGTTAACATTGAATATGTCCAACAGGAAGATACTACCGGGTAGACAGATGTCAGCTTATCCACCTTAATAAAAGTATATGTCTGTGTATCTGTGTGTCTGTCCAGTTGCTGTGTCTCTGTTATATGTCATTTGGCATGAAATTTGTAAAAGCAGAGCTATTGTTTGTTACGGAATGACAAATGCAATTTATTTTATTACTACATGTAATACAAAGTACACTTCAATAGATGGTCTACTGCAAATCTTAACACTGAGTATGCTGAGGTCTATGTTGATTACTTCGACTTCAAAATGCCTTAGATGTGTGGCATAGCTAGTTAGATAATGATCTCACATGATTTCATTAGCAAGAAATATGGATTAATTTTGAATGTTAACATGATAATTATGTCTAATGTATGAGTATTAAAGTAGGTCAACCCCATCTGAATCTAGAAATGTTCCTATTTATATATCTTTTATAATATGTTATGGCCTAGTCCAACAGAAGGCTACTAAGCACTATTTTGGTTTGGTGGAAAATAGCCAGCTGAACAAAAGTTATATTTTGGATCTAAGGTAAGGGATAAAAGTAGTTAGAAACAAACCAGAGAGCAAGACTTGCAAAAATCCAAAACAGACATTTGAAATCAGTATCACAAGTACAAAAACAAAAGTCAAGAAATGTTGGCAATAGAAGTTGTAACCCAAATTAAGATAGCCCTAATCTTGAATTCACAAAAATCACAATGAAATGTTATTTTTAAGTTGAAAAACTGAATGACAACTTGAGTCCTATCTGTGTTGGCATTTCATGCCATAATGACAATACTCATGCCCAAAGAGGTTTTTCCACACCTTTTTTAGTTGAGGTAGCTGTGACACCAGAGGTTCTCCTGGTTCATCTGGCATAAAAGAAGCTGCCTCCTCTACATCAGGGAGTCAGAGTAGGGAGGCAGCAGATGACACTCTTGCAGGAGTGGTGGAGGAAGGAGAGGAAGGTGACCATCTGCGTGTTATAATGGTGGACCCATTAAAGAAATGATTGTATGTTAAAATACCTTTATATATATAGAGAGAGAGAGTCACACACACACACAAACGCAATTAGGACGCAGCCATCAAGTCCAAAGGTGAGTGGTACTTCGTGAGGTAGAGAGTTGGTTATGTGCACTAATATCTCTTTCTCTTTGCCGACAGAAATAAAGAAGAAATATAAGAACATTCTTACCTTACTTCCGGGTCCACAAAATGGCTACAACAACAACACACGTGACTTCCATGACGTCACTTCCAGATCCTGCACAGTGGCATCACTTCCGGCCATCTTTGATGATGCCACTTCCGGCGAGGCCATAATGACATCACTTCCAGTGACTACATAACATCATTTCCGTCAAACCATTTTCTATATAAACGTTTTGAACCAAATGTTCGTTGTCTTGTATGATCAATTTTGATTCATTTTGACCTTTCAAGATTTATTATATCATCAGTATATATATATATATATATATATATATATATATATATATATATATGTGTGTATATATATATATATATATATATATATATATGTGTGTGTGTGTGTGTGTGTGTGTGTGTATATATATATTGTGACAGATTAAGGTTTCCGTGACCCCTTGAACCCTCAGACTAGACGTCAGACACCAGGTAAAAATCCAAATAATATATTTATTAATATAAATAAGTGCACAAAGCACCCTCCTCTCCACAATACTCAATAATAAACAGTAATAATCAATAAACAATAATCCTCCACACTCCCATCATCCTTTTATACACCCTGACCCGGAGGTGTTCCTGTCCAATCCGTCCACAGTTCCTTATCCCTTCCGGGTCAGAGTAAACAGTCCTTTTCTTCAACCCGGGAGCACATCGTATCTTCCTGTCACGTGACCATGATGTACTCCCGGGTTATAGGGCACATAAGAGCCTCCGAGTCCTCCTACAGCGACTCCTGGTGGCCCCCAAGGTATCCAGCAGGGCCTCCATGAGGCCCTGCTGGAACTCGGGGGACATTCACGCTGTTGGGAGAGCTCCTCCTGGCAGCCTGGGGGTGAGAACCGGAATCGAAAGCCGGCAATCCACCACAATATATATATATATATATTGTGGAGGATTGCCGGCTTCCCAGGAGGACCGGGGGCCAATAAAGGCTGAGCAAGCCTGAAGGGCACAACAGCAAGAAGGCTGTCAGCAATCGGCCGCACCGAAAGCCCTAATTGGACTAGGGACACCGTGGACAAATCTGGAGGTATGTGCTGGGGCAACGCCCGAAGGGCAGGGGATGTACCATTCATATTTTGCAGAGGCCTGCCTCCAGAAAGTAACCGGTGAATCGGATGCCTGCCTCGTACCGTGGCAAGATGGCCGCGATACCCAGAAGGCAAGTCGGGCTGGAGGTCGGCTGGAAGCGGTCAACCCATTCGTGAGATGCGACCACATGTCTTCGCGCGATGGATGCCGGGACGGGAAGAACCTCCTCGGATCCGTGGGTGAGGACACGCATTCCCCAACGCGTCTGCGCTCCCTGAAAGGGAAGGGGGCGGCGGGCGAAGCAGCGGCAACTTTAAATAGAGAGAAAGAGGGGCGGGATGTGACTGAAGGATCTGCCGTTAAAGTAAAAAAGGCAGACCTCAGTCGGCTTGTTGCAGCCACCCGTCCCTCAGAAGACTCCAAGTCCCAGAAGCCTTCGCGAAGCCCAGCAGAGCACGTGCCAGGAGCGGACGTGCTCATTGGTTCCCGGTCGGCAGGTGATCAAAACAAGAAAGTAGCCTTGCCTCCGGCCGAGACAAATAACTTTATACACTTGTGGGAGCTCGAGAAATGTCTCGCGCCCCTTTACACTTTCTTCCAGTGTCTGGAGGAACTGAAAATACGAGTGGAGGAGCTGGGAGCTGCAGCCGAAGCGCCGTTGAAGGGACTACAAGAGTACCTATGGCGATTAGGCCGTGAAGCCCCAACCTCGATTGATTCGGCGGTGCAGGTGAGTGAAATCTGCGCCGTATATAATAAGGGGACACAGTGTGATCCGGCACCGCGTTTAAAAAGTAGCGGCTGCCAAAGCACTGTGAACCCGACACTGGAGTGTGGCACCATGACTGATTGGCCAGGGGAGGAAGCGATCGTTCGGGGGCATGCGTGTGACGTGGCCTGCCAGAGCGAGTCGCCACTCCAGACCCCGACCGATAAAGTAAGGGGGTTGTCGTTGGTTACTGGAGGGGTGGAGGAAGTGCCAATCGAACCGGGGCGGCTGGATAGTGCTGTTACCCGGAGCGATGTGGTACTAATGACGCCGCCTCCGATAATACATAGGACAACGGGCGTGCAAACAGCAAAGAGGCTCTCTCTTTTCCATAGAGAGCCTCACGCTGTGCACAAGCCCCAGAGAAAGCAGGAGACCCCCAAGATAAAACGCGGGTCTCCTGACATATTAAAGAAACGTGCTGAGAGCAGCAAAGCGGCCGTAATTCCCTCCTTGGCGGAGGAAAGGGCGGAGCTAACCCTGACTGAATTCCCGAGGTGTTTTAGGTCCCGAGAAGAGAGGCGACCAGGAGAACGGTGGCGGTGTTACAACTGTCGTCAACCGGGCCACCTATGGCGAAGTTGTCCCCGGAGGACAGGAGAGCGGTGGGATAGCAGATACACCGTTCCCCCAAGGTTCGCTGGGGGATCTCAACATCGTCGCCAAGGTCCGGACGACGCGTCCTCTTGGAGGAGAACGTCCCTCGCGGGGATCAACGCTCCGCCCCAGTTGGCTTCGCTGAGAGGGGGGAACTGTGGAGGATTGCCGGCTTCCCAGTCCGGCCCTCACACCCAGGCCGCTAGGGGGGGCCCTCCGGACAGCATATTCGTGCCCCGAGTTCCAGCAGGGCCTCATGGACTTTGTAGTGTTGTGACACAGCCCTGCTGGATACCTTGGGGGCCGCCAGGAGTCGCTGTAGGGGGGCTAGTGGGCTCTTGCGTGCCCTATAACCCGGGAGTGCGTCACAGTCACGTGATTGGAGGAAGCGACGTGCTCCTGGGATGAAGAAGAGGACTGTTTGCCCTGACCCGGAAGGAAAACGGACTGTGGGTTTGGCCAGGAACCATTTCCGGGTCAGGGTGTATAAAAGGACTGTGGGAAGCCCAGAACACTGAGCTGAGCTGGGAGGTAGGGTGGCGACGTGTCTGGGCGAGGAGAATTGGTTTATTTATAGAAATATTTATAGCTTTGTGCACAGTGTAATAATAAAAAGAAGATTTATTATACTTTCACCTCGTGTTCAGAGTGGTACCTGAGGGTTCAAGAGGTGGCTACACGCCATAACTGCTACAATATATATATATATATATATATATATATATATATATATATATATATATATATATATATATATATATATATATATATATATATATGTGTATATGTATATGTATATATATATATATGTACATACAGTATATATCCATATTACTAACCGAGAATGCTAAACCGGATGGACGCAGGGACATCCGGCCATGGGCCGTAGCCGCAAAAAGACGTACTGCGCAGGCGCAAGAAAGGGCCGCGAGAGGCGGATGAGGGGCCGCGAGAGGTGGACAAGACCACAGAAAAAAGGAGTGAGCAAAGAAAAAAGAGGACAAAGAAATGAGACGCTGCAAGCACAGAAAAAAGGAAGAGGCAAAGAAAAAAGTAGTCAAAGGTAGGCACCGCACGAAACCCATTGCACACGAAACTAGCACACAAAAAAAAAGAAGACGCTCGCGCACAACAGCAAGGCCCCCCCCTCCTACAGGCACCGGACGGGATACACACCAAGAGGGGGATTCAACAAGCCCCTGGAACACAAAAAAAAAAGAACACAAAACCACCCCACACACCCTACAAGCAACGGACAGGACACACACAAAGAGGGGGATTCAACAAGCCCCTGGAACACAAAACGAAAGAAGACGCTCGCACAACAACAATCCTCAACCCCCTTCAATAAGAAGTGACACCCAAAGCCACATATCTAAAGGAAACGTCCATATTAAACATACGTCATCTCAAAACCTTCACACTAGGCAGCATAGGTGGATCTCCTTAAAATAAAGCACTATTAACCGTTCAACTGGAGAAAAGGCTCCATATTAACAGTGAGTGCGATCCTCCTTATTACTTATACATATTTCGCACGCTGAGGAACAAACAAGTCATGCATACACGGTCACGGGTACAAAACGATTCGGATCGGATAACGGGACCAAACACACGAACACGAATGAAACCAAAAAAATACACGGCGGCGCATACAACGCGCTTCGGAAAATACGTGAGAAAAAATGTCTCGGATCAAAAAACGCAAAGCTCAAGTAACCCCGTTACAGAGACGTGCCCAAATGGACAGACACATTGAACGTAGACGCATACAGCGCGCGTCTCAAAGTGCTGCATCGAAACAAGCACGATTTCAAAAGAAAGAGCTCGCGTCTCAGACATACAAAAAAGGGAGCAAAGCAACGCGCATATGACCGGCCAGAAAACAAGCAAGCAGGACTCCAAAAGCGGAAAGCTCAACTGACCGACATACAAAAACGGACAAGGCACGATACAAACAATGCACGACGTAGAGTGAAACGGACTTTGCGCAAAGCGGAGGCGGATCAATTAAAAATCAAAAATAGCACGTCACAAATAATGGACATGCAACAATGCGGCACTCAAACACCACAAGCAAAACATGCCTGTCGCAGACATCAACGCCAGACGTCTGCTAAACGCTTACGCCAGTTGGCTGACAACGCTTTCAATAATGAGTCCACTATTGAGGAAAATTCATTGGGATTAATGAATGTCATTTGCAATCATTGTCATTCACTTAACTTCACAGAAGAAACAACTGGCAATACAAATAATGAATTTACACGTTGTTGTCAAAAGGGGCAGATTAGACTGCCTCCTTTACATTCATATCCTGAATATCTACAGAAGCTTCTAACTAACGATGTGCCTGAAAGTAAAAACTTTATGAACTGCATTAGATCCTACAATAGTTCATTTGCTTTTGCATCTACCGGAGTACATATCAGGCCACCAAAAGGCAATGGCCCATACTGCTTTCGCATATGTGGTTAACAAAACGCACTATATTATGTCCAAAAAATATTAATGTTAATCACATTAATAACCAGGTCATTTCATTACTTCCTGGAGAGACACGGCTCTTTCTAAGCTCTGACAAAGTTGACTCTGATGACGACAATGAACATCTGAATTTCCCCTTAGAATATTTGAACACTATTAACCCGGACGGATGACCACAACACAACCTTACCCTTAAAAACGGAACAATAATCATGCTATTAAGAAACCTTAACACTAAACAGGGTTTATGCAATGGCACACGGTTAGTCATCAACACCATAACACACGATGTTATTCAAGCAACAGTTCTTTCAGATTCACATGCTAACAATACTGTTCTCATTCTTGGAATTGACCTTACGAGTTCTGACCTAGAATTACCTTTTACATTGAAACACCGACAGTTCCCCATTAAACCTGCATTTGCCATGACCAGCAACAAATCACAAGGACAAACCATGGACAAGGTTGGCATCTACCTCTCTGAACCCGTTTTTGGACATGGACAACTTTATGTTGCCTTCTCATGTGTTCGACGTTCATCTCACGTTAAAGTTAAAAATGATCCATGCCAAGGAAGACTCATTCAAAGACAAGACACCATCTTTACTACTAATGTTGTATACAGAGAAATATTCCAATAAAACATTACTCTATGCCAAACACTCTATTTTGTATTTATATAGGCATCATCCAAACCTGCACACTATTCTATATCTAATTCATACATCTCACTCTTTGTCATGCCCCAACGCCAGGGGTTGGCGAGTGAAGCGAGCAGGGGGCGGAGCCCCCTAGTATATATATATATTGTGAAGGACGCCCCTGCTGCATTTGTTCCAGGGGAGCCACCATGGGCAGCTCAATACCTTCCCCAGGACGCTTGGTGGCAGCCTCCCTGGCGGACGGTGATTCCCCAACCTGTCGCATGGCTCCATGGAAGATGGAGTCCTCCACAGCCTGGTTGGGGGCTCGGGTGGCCGCTAGGGGGAGCTGCATGGAGTCAGCAGCCAGGCTGGATGAATCTTCAGCCCCACCCGGAAGTGCAATTAGGACCAGGTGGTCAAGCACCTGGAACACTTCCGGGTGGGCTATAAAAAGGGCCAGCCGCCACCACTCAAGAAGCCAGGGTTGGGAGGAGGAGAACTAAGCTTGAGGAGGAGTGGTGGGAGAGGAGAAAGGATTGTTGCTGTGTTGGACTCGTGCTTTGTGGGACCGTGTATTGCCTGTGGGTCACGGGGATGATGTGCACCCACGGGTGAAGAAAAATAAAAAGTCCATTGGTTTATTACGTGCCTCTGTGTCCTTCTGTGTCAAGGCGCCTATATAGCACCTTGTTACAATATATATAGTAAAAGGTTTTGAATATAAATCAAAGGACATCATGATTAGATTATATACCTTGCTAAAAGAAAGTCATTGTATCACTTGAAGCTGTGCTAAGAAGAACAATCAATTGGATCCCATGATATAAGGACATGTCCTACTCAGGCAGACTCAGTAGTACTAGGGTGTTGTACCGTGTTAGCCATTATGAATGTAGAGAAAAACCAAGCAAAATGACACCTTTTATTGGCTAACTAAAAAGATTACAATATGCAAGCTTTCGAGGCAACTCAGGCCCCTTCTTCAGGCAAGATGTAATCATTTCTGAAGAATTCTTCCATATCACTGCAGAGTCTGATGTTGTCAATGGGCTTTGCAGGACAATATGAGAGTCCCTTTGTAAGTACCGACATCTCTGCTTCATTTGGTGTGTATGAGGAGAGATTAACAATGCAGGTCTGTTGCTCTTTGTTTTTTTGCTATTAAGTGTCCAGCTTTCTCTCGTAGTCTATGCAGCTTTTTCTTTTTGTTAACAATAAGGAGTTTCTGGAGTCTTTTGTAATAGTAATGGAGCTCCTTTACCATCTCCTGCCTGTCATTTCCAAGGAGCAGGATGAGGTCTTGGATCTCTATTTGCGTGTTCTTCTTGATGTTGTAGAAAATTTGGATTAAGTGGTTTCTTATCCTTGCAGATGTCCTAAAACAAAGTTGCTCTGCAAACCGAGTATTATAAGTGTGAATGGTTGGATTCCTTATCATAATGCCTTTCGGGATAAGATTTTCCTTTTTGCATTTAGTTAAGAAGAAGATGTCGCTGTCCATGTGTGCCAGTTTCTTGATTACATCTTGCCTGAAGAAGGGGCCTGAGTTGCCTCGAAAGCTTGCATATTGTAATCTTTTTAGTTAGCCAATAAAAGGTGTCATTTTGCTTGGCTTTTCTCTACAGGCAGACTCAGAAAATTCAACCTGTTTAGTCTCAAGCAGAGGAGACTATTTGGAAGTCCAACCTTAGTCTTCAAAATTCTCAAAGGTATTAGGAAGTAGATCTAGCTGAATTTTTTCAGCTTAATGGAGGATCACATACTCAAGGACAGCGATGAAAATTAAGAGGAAGTGTACTTATTACTTAAGCCTGGAAGCCCTTTACTCGAAGAGCTATGGAAATATGGAAACATACTGAGCCATGTAATTAATGTAGAAACCTTGATAGCCTTTAAGAAATTTCTGGTGGAGATATTGGGTATTAGTTACACAAACAAGCTTGATGGACTGAATGGTCTCCTCTTGTTTGCCAGATTGCTTATGTTTTTTATGTAAGTGCTTCTGTGTGCTTCAATGTCGTGTCATTAAAAACATACCTCAAAGCAAGCTTGTGGTGGCTCAACAGCATTCAAAGACATCAGATTCTATTTCAAGTGATGTAAAAATGGCACAGGTTAATATACTGTTGTTAGTTGTAGGTCGTGGGGCATCTATGACATTTGTAGTTCAAATTCTTGAACATAACATTTTTTAGAAGTACCTGATAGAGAGTTTCTTTTGAGGTTTCAGAGAAAGATTGGTGGCTGTCTGAAATCAGGATGGACAGCAGGTCTGGAGCTTTACTGAAATTAAAGTGGGAGAGAAACAGTGAATCGTTACAATGTCCAAATAATGCAGACATGAGTTTTTTTGCTTTGCATCCTCCCCTACCATCATCTACGGGGGAGGAGTGAAAGCTTTAGTTTGGTCAAAAATTTTGATTTCTGATTTTCGACTGATCTCAACGTTTTAGGGTCCCTTGATATCGAAAACATTGATATCTCGATGATGGGTGTGTGTCTGTCTGTGTGTGTGTTTCACAGTTTCTTGAGGACAGTTTAGAGCTAAAATGGCTGGACAGAAAAACTAAACTCGAAACTTAAGCCTTTTATGAGATGATGATGTGTTGCTTAGTTTTTGAGCTAAATCATGGAAAAGAAAGAGGCACTCTAAAGGAATCCTCAAACTATAATTCTGCAATAAGTTATAAATTCTTCTAATCAATTGCTATTGTAATGACCTATTTAATTATCAAAAAGTTCAGCATCAGAGTGGCAAATAATTACTGAAATGTGCAGGTAATGTGGTTCCTAGGGCTCAAAGCCAACTGATGTTCATGTCCGAATTTTTTTTTTTAATGTATCATAAATACTGAGTACATATTTATTCACCCTATACTCACATAATTTGTGTCCTTTTACATTAATTTGTAGAAAAGTGACTTTCCTTTCTTTTAATAAGTTTTTTAATAAGTTTATGGAACATCCTGAGATGTGAGCTAGTGTAGCATTGGCTTGCACTCATGCCTCTCCTGGAGCCTCATATATAACACTGTGTGTAGAATTCACAATAAAACAAGGCGCACAGACAAAAACAGAAATGTGCATACGCACAAAAAAATACAGATGTATAAATCTGTGTACGCCATCTTCCATGTTCTTCCACTACATAAACCCCAGTCAGCATGAAATGTAACACATGTGCACGTGCCTGCCACCCCACCCCAAGTCCTCCCAGAATTACACCTATTTAAATATGCAAATCAATATAAATAGCCTCTTAAGTTCAGCTTTGTATGAAAAGACAATGGCAAAAGCACAGGGAAAAAAGAAGAATTTCATTGAATACCAAGTGGAGGCAAGGCATTTGTTGCTTTAAGCAGTGGTATAAACAACAAAAAAAAGCTGATCAAGTGATAAAGTGTGGCGGAGAAACTCGAAAGTTCAAGTTCAGAGAGTCACACAGTGTCCGAAATAAAGAAGTCAAATATCAAAATCACTGTGAAAAGGCGAGTCGTAGCCCACTGTCTGAGTGTCATATGGAAGCATATTAGGGTACAGAGAAAAGAAAAAAACACAGGGACACATTGGAAAAAAAGGTTGAAATTTCCACTTTAATCACGTAGTTTATTTTGTTATTAAAGTAGAACGACATAAATTTCACCATAAAATTATTTCATTTACTATTTTCTCAAATCCCATCGTATCTAAAGTAGCGTGTTAAATGCTTCGTATTCTATGTGTTCTTCTATGTGCTGTGTGTGAATCACTATGTGCTTCTTAAACGAGCTTTCTCTTATGCTGACAGGACACAGAATACATTACATTCATGATATTAGAGCTTTGAACAATTTAAATAATAAGATATATACTTGATATCATTTTCATGATGAAATAAATGAAAGCATGTATTAAACATGGGTGCACGGGAGCGCAGAGGTAGAGACGAGCTGGCACCCCGGCCAGAGATTGTTCCTGCCTCCTGCAAGAAGCTTGCTGCACCGTGCATGACCCTCGATAAAATATTTATTGCAGCAGTACTGTCTCTCTCAAATGTACTAACCCCCAATTCCTTTCCTTCCTTTTTATCTTCATTGTACTTGTTTAATTATTCCATCCATCTATCCATCCAGGGTCACACCAGTCCCAACAAACATACAGTGCGAGGCAGGAAAAATCCCTGAATGGGGAGCCAGTTCATTGCTACCACTGTCCACTGTGTCCACACATTTAATTATTAACAGTATATATTATTTAAATGAAGTAAAAATTTATCTGTATAATTTAATATATATACTTTACTGCATTTCATCTTAAAAATTTGTATCAAGTGCTCCAAGAAGATAGTTTCTGGAAATCTAAATCAACTTAGAAGCTAGTCGTCATCATCTATAAAGATTGAATATGCAAATCCACCATATATAGAAAGGTAAAATGATAATAATAATAATAATAATAATAATACAATAAAAAACAATGACAAATATATAATATGAAAACATAAGTGGCTTAGGTTGTGCAGTTTTACAACTGTAATACAAGTTTACAGTGATGTAATTGTACTTATAAGCACAAACAGTTCTACCGGGAGCACTTGATGAGCTGATTGAGAGCTCTTGGGATGAAACTGTTTCTGAACCGCAAGGTCCATACAGGAAAGTCTCTGAAGCGTTTGCCAAATGGGGGAAGTTCAAATAGACTGTATTATGGCTGAGGCAGCATGTGCTAGAAGCTGTATTCCAAAAATTCTCCCTGCTTTTGACACAATCTACTGTAGAGCTTACCAATCAGCTGCTGTAGAGCTGTGATTCCACAATCAGATACAGTGGGCTAAAATACTCTGAGTGGTGCACTGAGAGTAACAATGTTAAAGCAGCAATGGTATTTAGAATAGTTTGGCCATTCTGTGCACAATTACATGGTTATGGGTTGATTACAATCAGAAGCCTTAAACTAAAAAACAATATGCGGTTAGTTTCAGTGTATTTGATAAAGCCGCGTCAGGGATGTAAATCTAAAAAACAAAGGAAACTACACAGGAACAGTAACACTGCTTTGACGGTGAGTGCTCCAGTTTGCAAAACAGAGCCGAAAACTTGCGTACGCAGTGGTGCAATTGTGCATGGCTTTACACCAAGTTTAGTTTTTATACATTGCGATGTGAGCGTGGAAACAGGTGTACGCAACATTTTTGTGCGTACGCCTGGTCATTTTAGAGATTCATTTTGCCATTAGAAAAAGCCGACAAAAAATAAATAAATACTAAACATACAAGTTGAAGTGACCTCTCTGAAGGTAAATTTGAAACAGTAAACTAATAAGTTAAAAAGTGTTTCTCTCTTTTAAGTTAAATGACTTCAAAAATTCAACAATGCTTTTAAACAGAAGATTTTGAAATTTCAAAAATGTGTACAGTTTCCTCTGTTTCAGATATCTCCTTGAAGGATAAGTGTGTCAAATTTACATAACATTAGTCCACTGGGAGTCGAGTTGCTTCATGTGGACATACAGTTTGACTGACAGACTGACCACCCTGGAAAATGCAGTAGGTGTTTTTCACATTCTCATGTGAGTACACCTAAAAAAAGGCAAATTAATAGGAAACAACAAAAGAGAGTTAAGCATGTAAAGCTGTAGCAAAAGTGGAAATATTTCTAAATGTCTTATAACTAATATTCCCATTGCTGTGTTTTTTTAAAAATGCAGAGCAAGACTGGCCAATAAAATGAGATCAATTAGAGTTAAAATGGCTCAGTGATTGTGAAACTGGCTGGAACAAAAACCTGCACCCACATGTGGACCTAGGAACTTAGTTTGAGATCAACTGATATGGTCTGAGGCTTGCTAGCTCATCTTGGTTGAATGAGCCAGTGGCTAAAGGTACTCTAGGATAACACTACATGGAGAGGATGAGCAGCATCAAGTATGCCCTCTAATTTGTCATTCTGCCAACCCTTGAGCTAGTATTACTACCCTAGTGGACAACAATGTACTGTAGAGGAGAACCCCAGCAAACATGTGCTGTCAGAACAAACGCAGCAACTTGTCAAGCATATCTGAGGATTTGCATTTCCTCAGAAGGAAGAAAGTCACACATTACTTTGTTACCATAAAAGAAAAACCCAAACAAATTCAACATAACAACAACTAATTTGATAATAAACAAATCAGTGATACACATTTTATACCCTTTTACACCTTTCGAAAATCTGTTTATCGGAGGAGTTAAATACTGTAAGTTATAGTAAAAGTAAACTAAGATGAGAGGCAACATATTTTGGAAGATTAAAGCAGTCACGTAATCCAGAAGGAAAGAGAATTTGTGATAATTCTATTCCAAGTGGAAGAGTATATCTGGCCACACAAGAAGTCCTATTTGAAGAGTTGCTGAATTAATAAACTACATTTTCTAACCGATTCTTTTTCACTTCAGTCTGTGAACCCAAATCCTACTCTTGCTCAGTTTCTCCAAATAATGTGGACAGGTCAGATTTTATTATCAATCATGTTATGACCAGGAGGACTAAAGTCGGGATGTTGCTAAAGATGGCATTACTTAATTTGCAGACAGTGCAATAGAATTAGTCACTGACTGAGGAGATGATGAGCACCTGCTGGCACAGTGCTATTTCATATCATTTTACAGCAAAGGAGACACCAGAGAGAAAAGGTTTTTATATGATTTTAAACAAGGTATTTAGGCACTTAGGTGTTTAGCAAGGTGAGATACAACCTGCTAGTCAAATAATTTGTTATTTCACAGCTTCTAGTCATCTATCCATTGATCCATTAATTTATAGACCCACAAAATCCATTTCTGGATCATGCAGACTGGATGCAAAGCAGGAACCAAGCCTGGATGGGTGGCAGTGTAACAGGAGTCAAATAAAATGAGCTGAGTACACAGAAAGAGAGACAGCCTCACAGTCACAGGGAGCAAAGCGGAGATGTGTTGTCAAACAAGTTCTGCCTGAATGAAGAGAACAATGTTGCATTGCAGGCAACATTCAGTCACTTGGATAATTAGGACTTGCATGTATATTTATTTGTATGGTAGACACTTTTATCCAAACCAACATACAAAAGAGATCAACATAATCAAGTACATATCAGTCTGAGGGACTATTTGGGGAAAGAGTGTTACAGGGACAAGGTTACAAAACTGATCACCGCAAATGAAGAGCTCAGAACAAAACACAAGTGAATTACAATTCCTTGGTTTCAAAAAATCCATCAGTCTGACCTAACTTTTAGATAGAAATTCACTAAACAAGTGAGTCTTCAAATGCTTCTTAAACACTGAGTCAGAAATTGGAATGGAGGTGGTTTATTTGTTCCAGTAGATAGGAGTTATACATGAAAAGAGTGAATTGAGATTTGGTGTCACACATCAGTAGACGCCATTCATCAGTAGATGTGTGTAGTCCTGAAGGAGCATAGGACCTCACAATTATGAACCTCACAAGAATTGCCAATTGTCCTATCATGCACATCTCTAGGATATGAGTATTTGGCATCGGTTTCTGTTTGTAGCTTTCATTGTTCTGTAAAGTAGAGTATGAAAAGGTATTGAAAGCCTGTGGACTACCAAAAGGGGGAAGGGGCTGACCATACCTCAAAGTGTTAAAGAGCAGCAGTGAAAGAGAAAGAAAAAGAGCATGGCTAGGAAAAGTTGCTTGAGTTAAAGGGAAAACTACACCACCTACAGAAAGCCATCAGGTGAACCCGGGTTCATTTCTGCAGAAGGCAGTAGAACTTAAAGAAATAGAGAATGGTGAATTTGGAAGGAGAACTGGTAGGCTTGTGAGAGGAGGCAGTGAGTAGTAAAAGGTTTCCCTGGATTAGAGGCATGGTCAGCAAGACCCTCACAGCAACAAATATACTTTTGGTGGACATTCAAAGGACATTTTTAACTTACTGTTCATTCATCAGTATAATTATTAGTGAATTAGTTGTGTTTTTGTATTGTAATTTGAATGTGAGGAGTGTGCTGCAGTGTGAGATTTTGTAACTGGTTGATTTATTGATGTGCCGATTTTCAGTATTTACAATAACAATGTGCTCCCATTATCACAATTGCTCCTGTTGCTGGGCACTGTAACTTGTTCTGGTCACTAATGCTCCATATCATTTTTTCATTTTGCTGCCACTCCAGGGATACAGTAGGTAGTGCATATTATAATCATGCCATCTTGGGGTAGGAAAACGGTGTCGAGGAGCATTACAAGTGGAAGTGTGGTACACCAACAGAAAAAGCCACACAGGCACAAGGATTAAATGTACAAAATCAGGACTGTTAAGCAGTGAAGCAGCAGCAGCAGCACTATACACTGAGCCACCGTGCTGATTGTTTGCTTATGATCTCAAGTAATTAATCAGAACAAATTAGCTGCCCCTTTCAATTTTTCAATGTATTCTAGTGTGTGTATGCCCAGACTTTTATTTGCCAAGGCTGAAAAGCTTTTCAGGGCCTTGTTGCCATATGGTACTATTCAACTGTAGGCTACCCATGTCGCCAAACTAGTTTTGGTCTTTATATCTATAAAATTAGTTATCGATATCTCCTTATTTTTTATTTCAGCCAAAAGTTAGGGTTTCCTTTTTGTCATTTATCTAGCTTCTCTAGATTTGTAGTATTTCTCATCTGAAAAAAAATTGTGTGCCGCAATCTGTAACTTGAAGGGGAAGAATTAAAAAAAAATCCAATGCTTTTCAAAGCCTTAAAGGCTTAAACTAATACAAAAAGTCCAATCAGACTTCCAATCCCTGATGTTAATGAAGGTGTCACACGTTTTCTAAAGAAAGTTGTGCCTGGCAATCTTCCATTTTTCGGATGCCTACACCAGTGACATTTCATCTCACATTCAAAGAGCGCCTACCCTTAATGAAATGCATAATTAACATATTCTAATTGTGCTGAGCGCTGTGATGATTTTGACAGAACTCACTTTCCATGTCTAATTCAATGCTAATTTAATCTGTTCCTTTCCCGCCAACATGACCTTTCTTGATTGAGTTTCACCGAGAAGAATTTTTTGATGGATTGATTTATCAGCTTTGCAAATACAACAAAGGCACCCGCTTTATGACAAAAATGAAAGACAGTGGAAAATAAAATATAATGTCAGGATTGCTTATTGTTACCCCTGTGTCTCTTTTAGCCTGTACCATCCTCTTCTGATATTTTATTTGCTGCTTTTTGACCCTCTTTGTGCCTGTTTGGCATTTTCTTCTTTTTAGACAGGTACCCACCAATCAGATTTTCACTCGAGATCCACTAGTCATCTGAAAACCAGTATTCAGAAAAAGATGATAAAAAGAAGACCCAATAACAGTGTCTCTTTTTCATTTTCACACAAAAACAGCTTTTGGGGGTATTCCTGTCTTCGGGCCTTCATCTGACAACTTGGAAAGCAATGATGGCAATGGACAATTATATCTGTATAGGGACATCACCTTGGCATCCAATTTGAACATTCACTATCACTTGCCTATTCATCACACTCAGACTTATATACATAACCAGCTTAAGTGTGCCATCACAAAATTATTAGCTGGGAAGAGAACACTTGGCACATTAAGACGTTAAAACGATAGTTAACTACCATCCTTGTTTGTGCAGTAGGGAACAGCAATTAATAAACTGGTTGGAATGTTGGTCAGCTTTCTCCATCCATCATCTATGAAGGTGATGTTTGAGAGGCTAAACTGTGAATTCCTGTTCTTGAAAAATAGCTCTCAAATTTGCTAATGTAGGTTTGCATAATACACTCAGGCTTAAATGCCCCTAAACCGTTCCCCCCATCATATTGTAGAATCGAGCTCCACAATGGCTGAATTCTCTGCCCTTTGCATGGCCGTTTGAGGTGGCTCGTTATTCTTAAAAGGACTGCTTGCCTTTAGCCACACTAGTTGGTGATGTTGCAATACCACCTAAATTTTTTGGTGACTCATCCCTGGCTGATGTAACGTGTTCAATACCATTGCAATATCTTATTATGACAAACACAATTTTAAATTCAGTGTGGCTTAGGGGGTAATGTATTGCAATCTTGATTGAGGTAGCTGACCTGCTTGTAGTCAAATTGTAAATTCATTTATACTAAATATTTGTATTATTTGCTCCCAGAGGACTGAATGAGAGCACTGAGCTTAACACTACACAGGTACTGTCCAAGAATGTAGTGATGAAGCTAGATGAGTAAGGAAACAAAGCAGAAAGGTGCTTTATTACTTGGAGCAATTTGACTTACAAGCTTGGCCAAATTCAAGTAATTAAAGGTGAACAGAAGAAAGTGATTAAAAATGCCAAGTGGGGGTACCAATAAAAAACTGGGCTGTGACCTTTAACCAGCCCTTTGGGACACTAAGGACTATTATGACACATAATTTGACTTAAAAAAGAGAATCTTTTCCCTTATTAAACCCCCACCCTCCAGAGTGAATGCCACCAAGTTACAATATATAGGCAATTTAACCACAGTTTAGTGTTAACTATAGAATGGCGATTTATAAAAATAAACCATGTTGTTTATTGAGCTGAGCCAATATACCTTTTGTGTAAATGGTTACATGACCTGGAGACTTAAGGAGGGTTTGTCCTCTCATCACTCAGATGGCTACACCCTCCTTATCCTAACTTGGTTAGTTTCTTCACTTATTTATTTGTCAACATTTTCCACTAGCTTAAAGCATAACACAGGTTATGTTTCAGTAATAATTATTTTATGATTATTTGTAAAACATAGATTACTTCCATGTTAAAGAAGTACTCCACCCCAAAATAATACCTTTTTATACATTACATACCTCATGTAGTTTGTAATGGTGACTGAGAAAAAAATGTTAATGTGTTTTCACTGAGAAATTACATATTGAAGATTCAAACTCAAAGGAACCCTACAGTGACAAGTTCTGTACAAAAGCAAATGATGCAAAAAAGTCTATAGAAAAGAAAATCTTATATAACTCGTGTCACATGATTAACATGTCATGGCATCCATTCGCATGGTCAAAGTGTGTAAAACACGTGCATTTATTTGCTAAAATATTATCAACAGTTACTTCTTGAAAACTCTGCATGATATTACAGCAGGAACTAAATAATTCCCAGAATACTGTTAATTTGATTTGATCACAGAATTCCTGATCAATGAATGATGGAGACAGACAGATTTTTCAAATCAAATGTCCTGTAATTTTACATTTGCTCTTTTTCTGCCAATGCTTTCTCCCCAGACAATAACATCTAGTCTTAATACTATCAAAAATAGGATGAAAGCTTCAGTAATTGATGAAAAAAAATAACCTCCTGTTGAAACCAGTTCATGGACAGACAGACGTCAAAGAACTATGTCGACAAGAAAGTGACCTTTTGATGGTTGAGAGGCTCTGGGTTGTACAATTAGATCAATAGTCTCTTCATGGCAGCTCAGCATCAAGCATCTAACACGTGCTATCATCAGAAGAATATTTTCATCAGATGTTGACAGCAGGTGACACCAGGTGTAGAATATGCCAGCAACAAGAAGGGTCGTATTTTTGGCCGGATGCTCAGTGCTAACATTGAAGAATATATTCACTGATACAATTAGACAGGTATCTACTTGCACTGGTCAGTGCTCCGTGAGCTTGGTCTCTCAGTGCTTGTTCTTTCGTATGATCACCAGCCTAAAAAGTCATTGAGAAGGAGAACATTAACATTATATACAATAAAGGTATGAACACTGTGCGAACGAAACCGTCCAACCAAACATCGTTCTCTGTGACAAAAGCAAGAGGCAATGTCTACTCATCGACATGGCCATTCCGGATTATGTAATTATGTAAAACTCTGCAAATACAAAGACCTTGTGACTGAAATTTTACGGATATGGAACAGTCATATTTGGAGCATTTGGAACTGCTTGACTAGGTTAAAATTATCTTGATGAACTGCTAGGTACAGTGAGTGCTGTGCCAACATACTTCATAAAGTTCTGACCATTGGACAATAAGACCTGAGAGACCCAATGGGTTTCCAGTAAAAATCAACCAGTACAAACTGAGCAATAAAAAAGAAAAAAGATAACAAAACTAATAATAATAATCTGCAATGGACTGGTGCCCTGCTGTGGGCCAGTTCCTACCTTGTGCCTGCTGTTACCGGAAACCCATGACCATAAATTGGATTAAATTCACCTGAGAATTTATGCATACTGTATAAGAATAATAATAATTGAAACCTAGCAATATGAACTCCACTTTTATTTAGACTAATCACCTATTATAAGATCATAGCTAACCTTTGCTGTCCATATCTGGTGGTGTTCTTTGCTGTCCATATCTTATGTTGTTCCTGCATAGGTTTCCTTTATTAAAATCATTACAAGCTGAGCAACACTGTGGTACAGAAGAAATCATTTTAACCTCTATCTATCTATCTATCTATCTATCTATCTATCTATCTATCTATCTATCTATCTATCTATCTATCTATCTATCTATCTATCTATCTATCTATCTATCTATCTATCTATCTATCTATCTATCTATCTATCTATCTATCTATCTATCTATCTATCTGTCTGTCTTGCATAGTACATATAGGACATTTATGGAATCCTAATGATGTAGGTATAAATTGCAGTGATCATTTTAAACTCCCAGGCAAATAATTGTTCAGGAGCTCAGTCAGATGTGTGAACTAATAAAGAACATTGCAGGACAGCTAGAGACAGCAACGTTTCTTAGGGGGTATTAGTAATGTAATACTATTATAATTACAGAATACAGAAGACAGCAAAAAATGTTATTATGTTTCCACAACAAAATAACATAAAATAAAACATAGATACAAAAGAAATTGATAGAAGTAAAGATGGGGTCAATATTTTAATTTTATGAGATAATATATTTTTCTGTGATAAGATCTAACTTTAATTAACAGTAACTTAGGAAGCTGGGGAAACATTCTAATGAGATGTCAGAAGTAGCTCTGGGATTTCTCAGCCCACCCTGAGCCTTTATCTACTGATCGTATGCCACATAATGTAAAATGTCATTCATTGTCAGAAAACAGGTAAAAATAATGTTTCTGTGTCTTACCCAGTTACCCGGTCTTTTATCCATAGTATGCACAAGATGCCTCCAGCCCAAAACAAGCCGGAGAATTTACAGTTAATTCAAAGACCTATCACACGTCTTTGTGATGTGGAAAAATTCAGAATATCCAAAAAAATCTCATGAAGACAAGGGAAATGTTCAAGATTCATACAGACAGCTATCAAACTGGCATTCAAACCCAGGTCAATTGCGATGACAAGTAGCATAGTTAACCAGTGTGATGACCACAGCTACTCATAAGTATGATCATAATTAATAATGACTTAATTATGCTCCCTTCACAAGTATAAGTGCTTATACAGTTTATAGCATTCAGAAAACTCAAGGTTGCCTTTTACAATTCCTCATGGGGCTCACAATTGAAGCTAAAATTTCCATTTTCATTTTTAACCAGCCAACAGCAAAAACAGGCAAAAGTCGGCATGTTGTGTGTACAACACTTAGGATCCAATGAAATAAATTAGAAAATAAATGAAATTTTCAAATCAAAGGAGGTTTTGCCAATGACTCCCTTGATGTGTTTCCGTTTCATATTTTCATTCTCAGGAAAAAAAGAAAAAAGAGCTGTCAGTCATTAGGAGAGACGGGATTATAAGAAGCACAGAGCGGTAATTGAACACCAGTGGGCCCGCCCTCATTTA
Source organism: Erpetoichthys calabaricus (assembly GCF_900747795.2). Lineage (NCBI taxonomy): Eukaryota > Metazoa > Chordata > Cladistia > Polypteriformes > Polypteridae > Erpetoichthys > Erpetoichthys calabaricus. The sequence goes on from NC_041403.2 coordinate 133,616,175, forward strand.
CATTTCATACCCACTTTTGATTGGCAGCTGTACATGAAATGCCACATCAGTTGAAAGTATGTTATGAGCTGGCACTAACAATCCTGTGGCTCCGGGGAGACCTGCCATATTGTAATTTGGTTATCAGGCATGAAGGAAATAATTCTGAGTGCCAGAAATGTGAGGCAGAATAAATGCTTCATTGCTGCAGGTTGCCTTGGGTGACAGTTCTGATTTAGTGTACAAGAGCGTCCTGTTGCCTTCAGGATTGAGGCCCTTTTACTGCAGCTCAGAATCCTTTATGAATCTATTATAGGAGAAGAAAGCAAAGAGGCACATTCCCAGGCAAAAGAGAAGGATAACTATTGTTTATGTTTACTGACCGGCATGTCATATCTCATAAGATTGTGTTATAAGTGGACAGATCTGTGGGTTCACTCTGATAATTTCACATGATGTGAAGGACAACGGGACATATCCTGGACACAAAAAAGGCTCTAGTTTGTGAGAAAAAGTGAGAAATGAGGAGATGCCTTCTTCATAAACTTAGGAATTTTCAAATAAGATACCCTAGAGAAGGAATGATGTAGCAGTTAGTCTTGCAAATCTGTAGTCTTGGATTCAAATCTAGCACAAATGCTTATTGTGTGGACTTTGCACTTTGTCATGGTGTCTAAAGTGGGGTTTATCTCACAAAATTGAAGATATGGTGAAATGGCAAATGTAAATGACCTGAAATCAATGAGTGTGCTTGCATCCATCCAAGACTTATTCATGCTTTTCACCTCAAACTGCTTTGACCTAAGCTCCACCTTCCCTAGGAAGTTCAGAAACTGGGTAGATATACTGTAAGTGTATCTTACAGTATATCTACCCATGAAAAACACCATTTTACAAAGGTGTAAATTGACAGAGGATGACAACTCTTGAGCAATCAGCTGATTCCTTCTGACTTTCTACACTATAATGAAGGACATCTATACCAAGAGCATGATAAGATTGACAAACAAATGGAGACGATTCATTCCATTTGATTAACTACCAGTGAAGGTGCCCTAATATGTTGTTCCAGATATTTGACTGTTGTCAAATTTTCTTCTTTATGTTCATCCCTGATTTTCAATTTTTTCTTGTATGAAAAAGTGCTTCCTGGCTTCTCCTTAGAGACTAGCACTATTTAGGTACATCTCAATAGACAACATAGTGATGCTCAGAAGAACGAGAGTCAGAAATAATTGAAACGTCTCACTAGGAAGATGAGCACAAGGTACAACACAATGGGTCTCAATGACTATTATATAGGGTGTCCATAAAGTCAGTGTGCAATTTAAAATATATATGTATATGTGATAGAAAGAATCTGTAAAAAGGATTAGAAAGAAGAAACACTTACATTTTTTACTGTTCTTGTTAATTTTCAACATGTCCACCATCATCTTTAATACAAAGGGTAATACGATTTTGTAGCTCTCGGAAAACATTTTCAAGCTGATTTTCTTCATTAACACGTGGCCTACCAGACCGTGGCTTGTCATTGACTGAACCTGTTTCTTTACATTTTTTCATGCACTTGGATATGGAATTCCTGTGTGTAGCTTCTTTCTTGTACTGAGTTCTAAACCTTCTTTGGACAGCAGTGGTAGATTTTAGTTCAGCCAACCAATGAACACAATTTATTTATTCTTCTAGTGAAGCCATGGGTCAACAGTGATTCTGAAAAATAAGTAATTTTTAAGGTAAATTTCTAAAAATAAAACTTCTAAAGACAAAAAAATAGATACATCAAGCTTTCTAATCCTTTTTATGAATTCTTTCTATAACATATACTTACAAAATTACAACTATTTTAAATTGCACACAGACTGGACACCCTGTATAATAGATGAAAGCACAGTTGAAAAGCTAACTAATGCTAAAGCAAAGAGTTGTGCCAAACAGGTGTCTTTTATATCCCTCAGGTAATGCCAGCCCTAATTGCTGCAGCACCTGGGTGCCATAATACCATATAATGCCCCACATATTTTGACTTCACAAGGAATAGAAAACAATTAACAGGTAATGGGAAAAGGGATTGAGAGACAGCAGAAAAAGCAATGAACATGAAGCCAGGAGCAAGACAAAGACAAAAACCTGACAATAAATACATATTGTGTACATAAATCTGTACATGATACAGGTTTGTGTTTGCTGTGTAAATTCAACATCCTCAAATGAAAGCCGTGAGATTGCACTAAGCAGCATGTCTTTAAATCAGTTTAGACAATCCTGCCTGAAGACACCTTAGATACATTTTAGAAGAGAATACAAAAAGACTACAGCATGAGTCCTGCGGCTTTGTAGCTGATACGGAGTCAGTGCGTTCATTATGGAAATCGGGTCTGTTTTATGATGAAGATGTTCTTTCTTTTGCTTTTGGGGAAAGTCAGTCACAAGTCACAGGTATTTATTTGATGAGTGGTCCGTGGTGCGGGGCAACTATTTTAATAATTAAACGCATGCAGGGCTTCAAATAGGTGCAGGTGTGAGGTTAATTGGGGTGTCTGGCCAACTGTGCCGCATACATGTGTGGAGGCAGGCAGGTTGGTCGGTGCCTCAATTGCTGCTCAGGTGAAGTGGCATGTCGCATCTGCCCCCAGTGAAACTGGCAAGATAGAAGGAATCTGCACAGGATGGAAAAAGAGAGCAAGAAAGAATGGAGAGAAGGAAGAAAGAGCAGAGATGACATGAGCAGAGCATCGGGAGGAGAGGCAGGATGTGTGCTCGATTGCCCTGTGACGGAGTGAAGGATCGTTGCTCTAGGGGCAAATCGTTCTTACTGAGGATTGGGTGCGATTGAGGTGGAGTCCTTTCTCGGAATCCAAGGCATGTCAGAGAGAGGGAGAAGGATGATGAGAGGATAAGTGGCAATGAGTGATCTGACTGACACCACTCAAGGCAACAAAGACAGGTTGGTGAGGACTGTGGCTGCTGGAGTCTCTGCTGGCTGAGCAAGTAATGGGGAATCTGGGAAGACGAAGAAGAAGTTGTGCTGGGCTCTTCTAAGAGTGGAAGGAACACTGCTCCATGCCTGTTTTGTTAGATTTTATTTTCATTTTAAGTCTTTACCTTAAAGTCAGGGATTGTCATTGTTTTAATGGATTACTTATTTATTGGAGATTTTGCACTGCACTTTGGACACTTTGATTTGAATTGTTTTAATAAAAGCACTGTTCACTTTTTCACACCTGCCCCTTGCATTTTTTGAGTATTCTCATTTGTCCTGCTCATCTCGGTTATGGTATCGACTGTGGCACGTTCAAAAGGCTTCCAAACAGGAGTGGGAGCATGGAGCTGACCCTCACCATCACAACTTACTTTCTAAATACTGCTGTACACAAACTACCAAGTGTGAATAGAATTTGCTTTTAAGATGCAGTTGCCTTCGTACAGTGAATGAAGGAGTAGTGATAAGGCACCACCCGTGCACAGAGTGTGGAGCTTACAGATGTTTTCCTTTAGTTTTATTAGCTGCTGTTACAAAAGTACATGTCCTTCCGTTATAGAAATATCCACAGCTATGCTTACAGAGCAAAAGAAGTTATATGTGCATACTTAAAAGCAAAATCTTAAAAAAAAAAAAAAAAAAAAGGTTAATCGAGTGAGCAAACATAGTCGGGAAGAATATCATTCGTCTTTGTGAGAACTTCAACTAGGGGCCTGAAATTCATGAACAATATTTTATTATTCCTTGTCAGGCAGAGTTTACTGTTTATTTTTAAGTAAAGTTTAGATGAGGAGCAGCTGCAAGCTGGCTCCTTTACCGATTGAGAAATTTTGCTACTGTCAGAAAGTAAATCTGTCTGTCTGGATTTGACTAAAAAGACAATGCAACTCTAATAGATCCAAAGTATAATCTAAAAAACAGTAATACAAAAACAGATAGGTTATAATATAAATCCAGAACATTACTCACTATAAACAATGTTCACTCCACAAACTTCAATGAACCAGAAAACAAAGACTGAGGCCAGTAATAAGGAAGTGATGTCACAGTCGTTGGTGAATGTGGTTTTATTATTATATTAGATATTATACAGTATTTCCATTGAAGTTTTAAGAAGTATTATACACAATATCTTTACGATGATACAACTATTAAGTGCAGTTTTTCTTTAGATGTCCTTTTGATTGCTGTAATAGCAATCTGCTTCTTCAAACACAAAAAGAGGAATTGTTAGTAATAACAAAAGGCAGTTTTACAGAGTGGAGAGTTTTCTGTCATCCTAAGAGCAGACAGAGCACCTTTTGCTGACAAGCAGGATATAAAGAAAGTTTACAGCTTTAAGCAGCAAAATTATAGTTTAAGAAAAGTCAAGTTCTAAATGTCATTTTTCCAGACTTTACACATGTGTAAAAGTGAAGCCCTCAAACCATTGGTGAGTTAGTGAACATGTGCTGGCGTGGACTGTCAAAATGACATTGGACAGAGAGGAGATAAGGGGTTTACCTTGGCCCTGACAAGCTTTAAAAAGTGTTGCATTTAAAGTGAAAGTATTTGAGTTAAACATTAAGAGTGCCCAGGAGGAGGATATGGAGGAAGAACACCAGCCATCAAGAAGACTCATGAAATGTAACCTTAAAAGACAGAATGCCCTACACATTGGGTGTGTTGGCCAACATCATCTCTGACAGTTCCTGAAATATCCAGGCTGTATTATTAGTGATTTTTGGCACATGTAGAATATTAAATACTCTATCTATCTATCTATCTATCTATCTATCTATCTATCTATCTATCTATCTATCTATCTATCTATCTATCTATCTATCTATCTATCTATCTATCTATCTATCTATCTATCTATCTATCTATCTATCTATCTTTCTATCTATCTATCTATCTATCTATCTATCTATCTATCTATCTATCTATCTATCTATCTATCTATCTATCTATCTATCTAATAAAAACTCTAATGACTGAATAGAAGTGTATTGCCTGTTCCCCTTGCTTGTCTTGTTGCTCTATCCTGTAATCTGAGGTACAGAAAAATGAGAAGATTTCCTCTAATAGGAGAAGTGAAGCTCAGTAGTAGTAAGTTCTGGGTGCCGGAGTTCGTAGTCTGAGTGGCAAGTGTAATGTGTCTGTGGGCTGTGTCTCCTTCCAGTCCAGGTGAGTGCAAGAATAAGAGAACAAGAGCAGAAGTGGAGGACATATGTGTGAGTTTATGTAACAAAGAATCTGGAGCCTCAGAGCCACCACTTCACCTCTTTGGATTCCACCCATAAAACACAAGGGACATAGACATAAATATAAATACGCAGTTGAGAGCATGTGCTGATAGCACGTTGCCACATCCACTGTACAACAAACCACCACGATTGGGACCACAGTACATAAATAATTAATGAATATAACAATATTGACAATTACATATCTCTCTATTATAAAAGAAAATCATGAGACGAAACTATTGCCAAGAGATTTTTTCAAGTCCCGCCCTCCTCTCAACCATTTTCAACCACGCCCATGGTCCTCTCACCTCTCATTCATGTGAATAATTTTGTCAGACACAGTTCCTGTGATCTCAGCTCTTATAAATTTTTATGTTTTCCTCATTTTAAGTTCCCAATAAAAGAAGACTTATTATGTCCAAATCTTATTGAAGAATTTCATCACAAAGGTTTATCAACATAAGAAATGAGTACACGGACAATCCTAGCTCTGAGAAATGATGAAGTCAAATAAATTAATGCGAAAATTGTCGATTGGTTAAATGCGTATCAATAGACTATCTGAAAAAGTTGGTGGTGATGGTGCGGAAAATGAAAACATCAACTTACAATATCCCATAGAATATTTACAACCGTTAACACCGTCTGAGTCTGAGTGATGGGCTATGCAATAGGACAAGATTAGCTGTATTCAAAATTGGTCGAACAATTCTGACATGTAAAATTTTAACAGGCGACAAGAAAGGTAATTTAGTACATCCTCCGCGGATAACATTAGACACCAAAGGAGATCTTGATATGTCATTCGTATTAAAATGTTTACAATTTCCATTTGAATAGCTTTTGCTATGACAATTAACAAATGAGAGGGACAAACATTTGGAAAAGTTGGTTTATTTATTAGAGAGAAAGAAAAGATATTCACACATGGGCAGTTATACGTTGCATTGTCACGATGTAAGTCCAAACACGGAATCAAAATTCAATGCGATATTGATGAAAAGTTAATTAAAAAATTGTTTTTACTGAAGTTCTAAACTAAAACAGTAAGTTTAAAAAGTATTTACATGTTAATTTCAAAGCTAAACAGAACAAAAACGTATAACACAACGAATACCTCTAACGCAACATGAAACATAATTTTCTTTCAATTTATTACGTTTTACAATTTTTTACTCTGGTTAATTACTCGCTGTAATGTAAAATAGTTAGGTCTATACCCAGGGGTTGGCGAGTGAAGCGAGCAGGGGGCAGAGCCCCCTAGTTAACAAAAATATGAAAAAATCATTTAAAACCCAAAAATCCTTTACCTCAATAACTGGTCCAAAATGCTGCTGCTAGACCATATTATCTGACCATATTAGCCTCATTTCAATAGCTTCTTTGACTCCTGGCCTGTTACAAAACTATTGTTTGTTTTAAAGTGCCTAAATGCATTAACACCATTTTGTCTTTCCAACCTTTTATGCTGTTTCATTCCACCTCACCAACTTAGGTCCTCTGATCAGACACTCTTAGTAGTGCAGAGGGCTTGACTAAAGCTTAAAGGTGAGTGTGCTTTTCAAATGAACTGACCTAGGCTTTGGAACAATGGCCTGCTCATGGCAGGTTTACACCAACTGTGGCCATTTTTAAAATGGAAAAATGCACAATTCTCTTTAGCTTCTTTTAATATCTTTAGTGTGCTTAATGTTTTAATGTTTTTTGCTAAATGTATTTTGTATTAGAATGTAATACTTTATACTTTATTTATTTTATATGCAGCACTTAAGTCAGCATTAGCTGTTTAAAATGTGTATTATAAATAAACTAAACTAAACTTAATAAACCATATAAAGAAAATACATAGGTAAATTAAAAAGTAGAGGCAATTTGGAAATTACATGGTAACCACAACAGATAGAGGCAGTCTGAACATGCACAGTGCAGTGGTCTGTTGGTAGTCTTCTGGAAACCAAAGGCAAATAATCATGGACACTCTGCTTCAGGTTTGCACAATTGTTAAACTATGCACTGAAGTGAAATTTCTTTGGATAGAAGGAGTGAAACCTGTCAAAATTTCCCGAAGGATGTTGACTTAGTCGGAAGTGAAAACAGCATGACTCAGTGAAAAATTTCTAAATGGGGAAAGGGTTTAAAATGGGAAGAACATGTGTCACCTATGAATCTCAATCTGGTAGACCATTAACATTGCGCACACAAGCCCACATTGACATGATGAATGTCTTTGTCAAAGAACACTGACAAATTACGGTCTTGCTGCACATTTAGATATCGGCTGTGGATCTACGGATAAGGTTAAAGACTGCAGAATTAGAATCAGGAGCAGCCAAAAAGCTTCTTCTCCCAAGGAATGAAGAAATCAGTGAAAAAATTCAAGCAGTATGTCGACCTGCAGGCAGACTACATGGATAACATCACTGTTATGTTTCATCTGCTCACAGTTACCAGTACTGAAGTGTAACTTGCCTTAGTTTTTGATTCTCTCTCATATAAGCCGGGACACAAACTTGTAAGTGAAACATGACATCTTACTGAAAAAATGTTCTTCCTTTCCACAGCTGTTTTGCTGTTCTGTATGTTGATATTCTGCTTTTCATCCCACAATGAAACTTTTACAGACAGAGGATTGTTATGAGACAGGAGATGAGTTGTTAAAATAAAATGTGGACAAAAATGTAATGAAAAGGACAAAATAAAAAGGGGATCCTATCAAAATTCAAAGAAAATCTTAATATTAAACCTACTTGCAAAATGAAACTAACCATCATTAAGTTGCTCAAAATGGCTGGAGTATCCACTGAGAGATATGATTAGGTCGCCCTATTTATAAATCACAGCCAGTGATTTCATTGTCAATCATGTGGCAAAATTGAAAATGGCATTGTGGCAAAAAAATAAAAAAAAGTATTAACCCTTAAATTGCCACATACTTGGGGGTTAATGCACCCCTGGACGCCAAATACTTTTTTGCTGCACTTTTTAAGTAAACATCAGAATTCACCAAGAAAAAGTGAAATTTTAATGGAACACATATTTTTTCATGCAAAGAGCATCACAATTACTGCAACACTGATAATTTTACACACTGCCAATAAACTGTAAAAACTATAGAAATAACTACTGCAACAATCTATTATTAAATGTACAAGGTGCAACTGATGCCATTGATGAGATTCAGTAAATCACCGAGCCAACTGCGCTTGAACTGGCTGCACACAAGCACACAGAGGCCAACGCTGATGCTGGCAGGCTAGTCTAGTGCAGCGGCTCAATCCCAGGGACAGTGATGTTACAGTGCTGCAGGGGCCGGCAGTGGTCATGAGCTGGCTGCTCAATGAATATACGGCACTGACTGATCAGCTCCGGCATGCTGGCAAATTGCACTGGGAAATGACTATTCTGGCGGTTTAAGGGTTAACAATCAAAATTAAATGAGAAACTGCACTTAAATTTTGAATCTATATGTATAAAAACTGTTAAGGTATGTGTAAATCATAACAATACTACAGAAGCAGCAAAGAGCAGTATCAAGAAAGATTGTCCTTGTAGTCTGAGAGCAGTAAGCTGCTGCAAAATTTTTGTGTCCTGGACTTTGTTTACTTTGCGTGGAAACGATGGCTCATTTTCCGGTGCAGTATGCTTCACCTTGTAAAAAGCCTTGTTAAACCCCTCCCTCAGCTGTAATTGGTGTCTTTTTTCTTTTTAGCTAGTTTATAAATTTGTTTGTGTTTATCTCTACTGTGTGCTGGTGTATGAATTTCCTACATTTGAACTTAGTCTCAACTACTTCCTTAAAAACCCTATTTTCTGCTTTTCAGTTATTTCACTGTTGAACCACCATTTTTTTGTACTGCACACTTTTTGAAAAAGATAATTTTTTGCTGTACTATAGTATAGTGGGTCCCCACATACTTGTCTCTATTCAAGCCTGAAAAGATTACCCTCCCTATCTCAGATTAGGACATTCCCTTTAGTTGACTTATTTGCACTTCTTTGAGGCGGTATGACAGCGAACGACACACAAGTACAAGTTTGGCCTCAAAAAATTCTTGGTTAATATTGGTTGATTTTTACAGTATTAACAATTTTGCCGTATATTCTAACATTTTTTATCTGTTTAACACTAGAATTACCAGAGTCTACGAAAAACCTCGTAGATCCGGCCCATCTTAAAACCGTCCTCACCTCTCTTTTGTCTTCTAAATGTGCCGATTAAGATGAGCAGTGAGCAGCCGGCTATTCCACCCCCACCGTTGCAGAACGTTCACTAAGTTTTCCCAGCTCATGCCTTGTTTGATTATCTGGGAGTGACTGAACTGCTGGAGTTTTAGAATGGAAATAATAGATCGCTATTTGGAATACATGTATTTCATGTGTGTTCCGTTTCTATAGTAATCTGTGTAAACACATTGCTAAAACAGAAACTTTTTCATATTTTAGCAAAAAATGTTACAAAATGTAGGCATAAACTATATAATCTGTGAAACCTGAAGTCCAAACATCAAATAAACACTTTCACAAAAGGTTCAAGGATGATAAAACAGCTTCCGTGGCTTAATGCTACGGTTTGCTGACTTGGGGCACAGCTGCCCTACAGAGACCTGAGTTTGATTCCCAGCTTTGGAGAAAGTGTTTTTTTTTTCCTCAAACGGGCATTAAATTTATAAATTGGTATGCACTGTAAATCGTTAAGTTTAAAATGTCAATCGCGGTTATTTCTGTTGATTAATTCATGCTTTTTTACTTAGAGTCAGAACAGGAGCTTTTTCAGCTTATTCAGCTTCTGATCTGACTCAAACAGCGCCAGTATAACTTCACACGCGATCTGACGCTGTTCGTTTTCAAATAATATTGCATTACTTTGACGATGTTTTCTGATTGGTACTATTCGCGTCATAAAATGATTTCTTCAAGACGTCACATATATTTGTCTCTTTCTTTTTTTAAAATATGCGTTGTAGCATGCAGCAACTGGCCACCTGCATGTTCTTGCGCACACTGAATAAGACAGCGCTATATGCAATCATTAGATTCAAATGTTAACAGTTATATAGCACGGAATGGAAATCAGCAGTTCTTAGCATTCCACCACGCAAACTGTCATATCAACCGCCTACTGTAACTTGCTTTCTTTTTGCTTTGGTTATAGTCTTGAATAAAATAAGCACTTGTTTTGTTATACTTTTACATCAACATATGTTCCTGTGTTTGAGCGACACGGGCATGCTCAAAAAATACACGTGTAATGCCACGAAAAGTGCATGCAGACACTTCAGTTCGTAAGCATCAGTACAACAATGCAGTCACAAGTACACTGCAGAGCTATAGTGTGTCTTTATGTGAAAACAGCAGTGTCAGATGGGAAGTGTCTGATGATTGCATATAGCGCTGAAGTTACTGCTCTTTGGCTGCCTTTGATTAGTTTATTTCCTTAAGAAGAAATCCTCAAACAACTGGAAAAAGAGAAATAGTTGATTGACCCCGCTATAATAAACTAGTTTATCAAAGTCAGAAGAAGACTTGATAATGTTTCTGAAGCAATGTCTCAAAGGCATAGTTGTAATTTTTAAAATGGATAAGTCACTGAAAGGCTGGAATGAAGCCCCATTTGCTGCTTTGAACTCATGAGGTAACAGTCCCAAATGAACAAATTCCAAGTTCTAAGTCAGCACTACTGGTAAAATCGTATCAGGCACAGACGCTTGGTTTGTCTTTAATGCTACCTGAATAATCTAAATCTTCCATTTTGAAATGCTTGAATAATAAGATCACTTTTGCTTTTCCATCTGAAGCATTCCATTTAATTCACTGCACTCTGAGGAAATCGTTTACGAGGAGGGCAAACATTATCTTCCTTACATTTGAACACATTAAAATAACAATAATGGTCAAATTAAAGCAATAAATGTGATATTCTTCAATGTTTTTGTATAGTGATCTACATTATTCAGCAGTTTTTTGTAAACATATGTGTTTAAATGTGCATCACTACATTATTAAACACTTCTTTATTTCCCATTTGTATAATGAAAATTAAAATAAAGCAATAAAACATAAACGGAAAAAGCATCACATAAATTATTTAACCACATTTTAATATGCGTTGTTAAAATGAAAGAATTGGAAGCTGTATGTGAGAAGGCAATCAGCAATACAACAGTCCTTAAATATTTTTAAATTTATAATTTACAGGTTTGAGTATCTGTGGGCGTCCCCTACAGAAATTCAAAAAGATGAAGTATGTCAGCGCATGGCACATGGCCAGGTCATGAAAGCTTCAGGCATGTAAAGGTCTCGTTCTTTCCTGACAATTTCCCAGTTCTGAATTGTCCTTTGCTAGTTTAACTATGGTACCTGCCATTAAAATACATAAAATAAATGTCTGCTCTAAAATATTTCTTATAAAAAATGTACAACATCACTTATAGTTACTTAATCACTTTATTCTAAGGCCAAGACTAAATAATGAAATTAATGCTATATTTTATATTTGATACATTAGTTTCTTCAAAACATAGTCAGCAGACACTTGAAAAATTGAAGAATATGTACAGGGATGCAAAAATTACAGAAACTTAAAATAAAAAAGGATTTTAACTTTGGTGAATTTAAATTATTATTGCAAAAGCAACTGAAAAGGTGAGTCACATTTGTTGACTGGCAATTAAGAGCTTTGTGTCAGCTGGTAGAGAAGTCTGACAATTAGCACTTCAGGCTACTAGCAGAGCTCAAATACAGTAGTTGGTTCATTGGTCACTAAAACTGCAAAATTATTTCTGGTGCCATGGGGAACAAGCTGAAAAATAATGACAGCATATGCAAGGTATGATATTGACAAGGGCAAACAGCGGTCACAAGTTGGAGCTCAACAACAAGGTTAGACAGTCTTTTAACAGGATAGCTGATAAATACCACAAAAGTATGGCCTCGAAAATTACTATACAATTGAATTAGCCTCTCTGTGACCCAGTCGTAACAAAAACTGTACATTTGAGCTTCACAATTTATGGCACAGCTGCTATTCAGAAACCACTTTTCTACAAGTCTAACACACAGACCACCAAAACCAGTTGTATGGAGCACAATACCTAAACCCCTGAGCAATGGACAAAAGACATATGGATGGATGGTGTACCTCTGGGGTCAATTGTAAGATTGCTGCTATTTTAAATATATATAAATTGCATATATAGGAATATAGTACTAGGGTATTGTACCGTGTTAGCCATTATGAATGTAGTGAGAAGTCAAGTAAAATTACACCTTTTTTTTAGCTAACTAAAAAAGATTACAATATGCAAGATTTCAAAGCAACTAACCCAGGCCTATAAATATTGTCATGCTTGGGTCACAGATTTGCACAGAAACACAGGAGATTGTGGAGACAGGAACTTTATTCAAACACTTCAAACGGGGTCTTCTAGGGGTGCGTTCAGCCCCCCCAGGTAACAATATAATAGTATTCTGGCTAAGTTTGCAGATGATATCAAGCTAGATGGATTGGGAGATAGTCTAAAATCTATTGAATTATTACAGAGGGCCTTGGACAACATACAGGCTTGGGCGGATTTGTGGCAGATGAAATGTAATGTCAGTCTATTTAAAGTATAACACGTAAGAAGTAAAAATGTTAGATTTGAAAACAGATTGGGAGGTCTGAAACTTCAAAGTGCATCTTATGAGAAGGATTTAAGAGTTGAAGTAGACACATACTCTGCACATCGTGCTATATAACCTAACATTCTTCTTAATGGCTTCTGCACACTGTCTGGTAGGTGACAGTGACAAGTCCAAGGAGGCTATGCTGAAGCTTTATAATGAACTGGTGAGGCCTCATCTGGAATACTGTGTGCAGAGTGGGACTCCGGGCTACAAAAAAGACATAGCAGCGCTAGACAAAGTCCAGAAAGAAAGCGACTTGCCTGATTCCAGGGCTACAGAGATGCGTTATGAGAAAAGATTTAATGATCTGAGCCTTTTTAGTTTAAGCAAAAGGAAATTAAAAGGAGACATAACTGAAGTGTTTAAAAGTATGAAAGGAATTATTTAGGCAGACTAAGAATGTTATGTTAAAGTGTGTTCAATAAGAACATGGGGATACAGTTGGAAACTTGTGGTGCGAAGTAAGCCCACACTGGTATAGGAGATATTCACAGATTTCACACAAACAGCAATCAAGCAATGGATTTGACCCTAGGATTTGATCACTTGAGGCAGCAGCTCTACATGCCTCACCACTCACTTGTTTCAAAAGATCTTTATAAATAAACTGAAAAGTAGTATAACGTAGTCAAAATTGGTCTTTGACTTTTTATAATATTTCAATTTTTTAAGCATCCCTTAACTTGACAGTACTATTTCCAGGATAATGTTTGTTTGCGTGAGTGTGTGCGTCAAGCTTAGCTCCTGAACAGTCAGTTACATTTGAATCTGACATTGCAAGCTTTTTTGCCAAATATGAATTCCATTTTTTAATGGGAAGTGGCCCTAAGATATTCTCATAAAAAAGCATTTCAAACAAAAGCTGTATAAAAACAAAAAGTCTACAAACTTGTAGATGTATGTTATGTACAGTATGTTATTCATCCACTGAATGAAACATGAAAACTGTTGAATAATTATATTTAGCCTTTCCTTGGAAAAGAATGCTGAAATTGGTCTTGTCCTTTGTTGAAGATGGATGCCTCAAACTGTGCTCCGTTTTGTGTGTTTTTATTTTTATTTTTCAGTTTTATTATTTAAAATATCCATGTTTGTAATGGGCTGCCACATGATTGTGTCGCAAAATTAGTGTCACCCCTCTGCAAATTCTGTGATGAGTGATACAGTACCCTTTATTTAGCATATTATTTATGGTGGTTGTATGCAAAACTATTGTGAATGGAGTTTCCTCTTGAGCAATAATAGGAGCGAGGCCTCCAAAATAAGCTAGGAAGCAAGCCAGATGCCTACCTGGTTTGAGAAGCTGCAGCCATCACAACGCCAGGAGCTAAGGTTACCTTCTGGCTTCAGCTGAAGCAGGCACAAAAATAAAGAGCTGGTAAACGGAGTATAAACATGACCAAATATAAAACAAAAGCCAAAAACAGAGCAAGAAAAGGGCCTTTATAAAAGTAAGATTTAGTTTGTAAGCTCCACGTACGTGACACTGTTTATTCATAATTTCAGTAATATGATAGCAAATATTAAATAATATTTTTATAGATGACCTTCTCTCCATCTTACTTTAGCCAAGAGAATTAATACAGTCAAAAAAATATCCTCACAAAGCCTCTATATTTCTTTCAGAGCAGTCCTAAGTATGCTAACAATTTCTTGTAACATCATTGTTTTGTGCTGCTTCATGCTGCTTCTCTGCACTTTCTCTTTGCCATTTAATTCCACTATTGAATGACACTGGGGTTTTATTTCATGGAGAATTTCTGTGGATTATTCTATTCTTATGTTGTAAATGTATATATGCTTTTGAATTTTGATTTGTGCCATTTGTCACTATTTTGTTTTCTTATAGGCTCAGCCATTTTGTGTTACTAGTTGTGTGATGGCATAATAGGTAACCATGTTCAGATGACCTGTATACTAGATTGCAGATATCAGACCTAAACAAAGAAACAAACAAACCCTTTTTATACTTTTGTACTTTTCTGGTCTTCATGATCTCCATGCATTGTTAATTTTCATTCGTATGCAGATGACACCCAGTTATACCTTTCATTTAAATCAAATGAAGTTTCTCCAATGTTGTCTTTAATTAGTTGTGTTAGCGAATTAATGGAGTGGATGAATAAGAACTACTTGTCTTTAAATACAGATAAAACAGAGATGTTAATTGTTGGAGGGAATGATGCTGATCACAACAATATTTTGTCATCATTTAACTCAGTTGGAATCCCAGTCAATTTTACTGAATCAGCCCGCAATCTAGGAGTTATCTTTTACTCTAGCATGTCATTTAAAGCGCATATTACAAAGTTGTCCAAAACATGTTTCTTCCATCTTAAAAATGTTAGGAAATTAAGGCGCTTTTTAAATAAACAGGATTCTGAGAAACTAATTCATGCATTTATCTCTAGTAGGATTGACTACTGCAATGCAGTGTTCACTGGATGTTCAAACTGTTCTTTATACAGCCTCCAGTTAATCCAAAATGCGGCTGCAAGAATTATTACAAGAACAAGAAAATACGAACACATAACTCCAGTTCTTAAATCCTTACACTGGCTCCCGGTTAAGTTTAGGGCATATTTCAAAATTCTTCTTTTAACATATAAAGCATTAAATGGTCGAGGTCCGGCTTACTTGTCTGAACTTATCATGACTTACAAACCAGAGCGCACATTAAGATCTCAAGATGCCCGTCTGCTTATGATTCCAAGGATTAATAAAATAACAGTGGGAGGTCGAGCTTTTAGTTACAGGGCCCCTAAACTGTGGAATGGTCTGCCTGCTACTATAAGAGATGCCCCTTCGGTCTCAGCTTTTAAATCCCGGCTGAAGACTCACTACTTCAGTTTAGCATATCCTGACTAGAGCTGCTGATTAACTGTACAGACTGCATCTCTGTTGTTAGTCATTAGCACTTAAACATAAGTAACATGACAGTTTTAATTGTATAATAACCCTCACTTATTCTGTTTTTCTTCTCAGTACTCAAATGTGGTACTTGGTGCCATGGCCCACCTGCCAAGTTGTTTTGCCTGCCTAAGGAAAAGTCATTCCAGATGGAGGATCGCAGGAATCGTGGGAAAGAGGGGTCCTTTCATCGGATTGGCTGGCCCAGCACTGTTTCAGCCGTGGAATGGCCAAATGGGGGAGGCAGCTTGAAGGATGAGGTCTCCAGGACTCTACACAAATCCAAATCTTATTATGGGATATATCATCTACTGTTAAATTCTGCTCTGTACTTCTAAAATTTATATTTTTTATTTCTTACTATATTGAGAAATTGTTCTGTTCTGTGTACTGCATTGTATTGTATTGACCCCCTTCTTTTGACACCCACTGCACGCCCAACCTACCTGGAAAGGGGTCTCTCTTTGAACTGCCTTTCCAAAGGTTTCTTCCATTTTTTCCCTACAAGGTTTTTTTGGGAGTTTTTCCTTGTCTTCTTAGAGAGTCAAGGCTGGGGGGCTGTCAAGAGGCAGGGCCTGTTAAAGCCCATTGCGGCACTTCCTGTGTGATTTTGGGCTATACAAAAATAAACTGTATTGTATTGTATTGTATTGTATTGTTTTGACTTTTGATTTTATGGTTTTGACCAGTGCTTCATTCTTTGACTACATCTCACCTTCTAATCCGGAGATATTTTGCTGCATTTCCAAAGATTGCATTATAATCATTCATTTGGAATTCAAAACAGCCATGCATCAAAGAGGTGACTCTACAGAGATGTAAAGCTAAAGGTAGCATGACACTGTATTACATTAAATTCTGCAGATATGTGTACATTAAAACATTGCACAGTGACAGAAGTCCTTAAAACCACACCTGCTCAGTCAGCCATAGACAGGACATCTTGCTCAAAATCCTCTCTCTTTTCTTTACTCTGTGCTCCAGCCAAGCCTAATTACTGTCAATTTACTAACATCCAGTGGTTCACCATTTATTAAAGACTAGACAAAGAGCCCATTTTCGACAACGTAAGATGAAACGGGCACGAGTTTGTGTCAGAGTGTATGAAGAACAAATGATAAGTCACGAAGAAGTTGTTTTGTAATGATTATAGTCCGCTTTACTCAATACTGTACAGGCTTGTACTGTTAGTTGATGAATTTTCCAGGCCTATAGTATAATATTGAATGATGAACGTTCCAGTACAATATGGAATAGTAGTAAGTATAAGCACCACAAACCTGATATAGGTGTATTGAATGAATGCGTAATTGAATCAGAATGCGTAATTAGGCCTCGAGCTGTAGTGGAAATCGCCTTTCAGGCCTCTAGAGCTTTAATCGAAGTCGCCTTTCTCTTTGAATTTTTGCGGCCGTAAATCTGCCGCCTGCCACGATGTTGGGGTTGGATGTCGGTCTCGTAAGGTTTTTCGGGCAGCTGCGCAGAAGGCGACTGCGCATTCGGCTTCGGACGTGAGTGAGTGAGGAGGCAGGCGAATTATGTATTAAGATATAGAACCAATGTAGAGCACATTTTAAGGCAGGGAATCTCTTATCTGCAGCCCTTATACATGATCATCGATATTATTTCACCCTTGCTTAACATATACAGTATTCACTCTATGAAAGTCACTAGGGACTACAGACATTTAGAGAACTCCTTATTCAGATAGATAGATAGATAGATAGATAGATAGATAGATAGATACTTTATTAATCCCAATGGGAAATTCACATTCTTCAGCAGCAGCATACTGATACAATAAATAATATTAAATTAAAGAATGATAATAATACAGGTGAAAAAAAACAGACAATAACTTTGTATAATGTTAAATGTTAACGTTTACCCCCCCTGGTGGAATTAAAGAGTCGCATAGTTTGGGGGAGGAACGATCTCCTCAGTCTGTCAGTGGAGCAGGACAGTGACAGCAGTCTGTCGCTGAAGCTGCTCTTCTGTCTGGAGATGACATTATTTAGTGGATGCAGTGGATTCTCCATAATTGATAGTAATTGAAGTATTATACTCCAAATGTAATTTACCAGCAATATTTTTTTATATTTACAAATTAGAAACTTGATCCAAAACAACCTTCCCAGCTTCCCACATTTCTCTTCTCCTGAGGTGATACTCTTCAGTCTGGATAAAGATACAAACTGTATCTCCAGAGTATATTAACAGATTTCAAGGAATTCAAACTTTAATGATCTCAGGGTAACAATGGGAATAGAATCTTTCAACTCAAATTTTAAAAAAGCAATGAAATCTATCCATTCACAAATATCTTATTCAATATGTGCCAAGCAATAATTTGACTATTGTTAATTGATAATACATATCATATCTCACATTGTCTAAAGTGAACCCAAGACTGGATCCAGCCTGTCAGCGATGTCATCCTCTGTCAGCACCACTAGTGCTGTATGTTTTGGGAATGTCAGTCAGCATCAAACCCGCTATATCCTAACACTGGGTTATGAGGGTCTGCTGGAGCCAATACAGGGTGCAAGGCAAGAACAAATCCCGGGTAGGGCGCTAGCCCACCGCAGGACACACACACACCCAACAACAACAACAACATTTATTTATATAGCACATTTTCATACAAATAATGTAGCTCAAAGTGCTTTACATGATGAAGAAAAGAGAAAAAAAGACAAAGTAAGAATTAAAATTAGAGAATACTAATTAACATAGCATAAGAGTAAGGTCCGATGGCCAGTGAGGACAGAAAAAACAATAAAACTCCAGACGGCTGTAGAAAAAAAAAAATCTGCAGGGGTTCCAGACCATGAGACCACTCAGCCCCTCTAGGCATTCTACCTAACATAAATGATCAGTCCTCTTTGTATTTAGGGTTCTCATGGAAGGACTTGATGATGATGGTCATGTAGACTTCCGGCTTTTAATCCATCAATGTAGGAACATCCTGGTGCTTTGATTAAGTGGTGGTGGCGCAGGACGCCACCACAGAAAACCAGGAAAAGAAACAGAAGAGAGAGTAAGGGTTAGTACGGATTTTAGAGCCACCGTGAATAGTTATTATAATTAATTGAATATACAGAGCATCAGGATTAAACTAAAATGAAGCTATTAGAAAGCCATGTTAAAGTAATGTGTTTTTACAGCGGACCCAGGATAGAGCCTTGTGAAACATCATATAGGATATCATGTGTCTTTGAGTTGTAATTACCACAACTAACAAAGAATTTTCTCCCTGCCAGGTAGGATTCAAACCAATTTAAGACACTGCCAGAGAGGCTCACCCATTGACTAAGGCGATTTCTAAGAATGTTGTGATCAATGGTGTCAAATGTGGCACTCAGATCTAAGAGGATGAGAACAGATAAATGGCCTCTGTCTGCATTTACCCGCAAATCATTTACTACTTTAATGAGTGCAATTTCTGTACTGTAATTTGTTCTAAAACCTGACTGAAACTTAACAAGAATAGTATATTTATTGAGGTGGTCATTTAGCTGCATAATGACTTGTCTTCTCTAAATATTTACTTAAGAAAGGCAGGTTAGAAATGGGTCTAAAATTTTCAAAAGTAGAGGGGTCAAAATTATTTTGCTTGAGTAGGGGTTTAACTACAGCAGTCTTAAGACAGTCTGGGAAGACCCCCGTATCTAATGACAAGTTTACTATGTCAAGAATACTATCAATTAGCACGCCGATACTTTTTTGATAAAACTTGTTGGTATTGGGTCAAGGGCACAGGTGGAGGGTCTCAGTTGAGAAATTATTTTATGTAAATCAGGTAAATCTATCCTGGTGAAAGAATTTAATTTATTTATAACGGAGTACTGGGGTTTTAAGAGGATCTACAGTGTTGGGGAGACATACTATATTATTTCTAATATCATTAATTTTTTGATTGAAAAATACAACAATTGCCTCACAAGTTTCACTGGAAGTATTTTGGAGGCATTTCTTTGAGTTACCTGGGTTTAGCAGACGATCAATCGTAGAGAATAAGATTCTGGGATTACTAGCATTGTTATTTATAATCTTAGAGAAATAGCAGCGCCTCTCAAGACGGACTGTGTTATTGTATTCTGTTATTTTAACCTTCAGTATCTCATATTGGATAGTTAGTTTAGTTTTTCTCCATTTACGCTGAGCTCTACGGCATGTTCTCTTTAAATCAGACACTTCTTGTGGTCATCCATGGTATAACAATGCTAGAAGATTTTTTAACTGTCTTTTCAGGTGCAACCATATCAACAGCAGCTCTCACCTTAGTATTAAAATTTTCCACCTTACTATTTACATTATCCTCGCTATTGTAGTTAGCACTATAAACGGACTGGCTGCTTAGAATGTTTGTAAATATTAAAGCTGCTGATGAATCAAAGAAGCGTTTTTTAACAATATGCTTCTCATGAATGTTTTCTATCAATATTTCTATATTAAATAGTAAAAGAAAATGGTCTGATAGACCAATATCAGTGATCTGTTTTACATCAACGTTTAGTCCTTTGGTAATTACTAAGTCTACCGTATGACCTGCTTTATGTGTAGGCTGACTAACGAGCTGTCTCAAATCAAAAGAGTCCAGGAGGTTCATGAATTCTTTTACTTTTGGGTCACAATGATTGTCAATATGAAAGTTAAAGTTGGCAACTATTAGGAGTGTGTCATAGTTCGTAATTAAAATTGACACCAAGTCTAAGAATTCCTCAAAGAAAGACGCATTGTATTTAGGAGGTCTATACACGGATAGGCGGCATGGTGGCGCAGTGGGTAGCGCTGCTGCCTCGCAGTTGGGAGATCTGGAGACCCGGGTTCGCTTCCCGGGCCCTCCCTGCGTGGAGTTTGCATGTTCTCCCCGTGTCTGCGTGGGTTTCCTCCGGGCGCTCCGGTTTCCTCCCACAGTCCAAAGACATGCAGGTTCGGTGGATTGGCGATTCTAAATTGGCCCTAGTGTGTTCTTGGTGTGTTTGTGTGTGTCCTGCGGTGGGTTGGCACCCTGCCTGGGATTGGTTCCTGCCTTGTGCCCTGTGTTGACTGGGATTGGCTCCAGCAGACCCCCGTGACCCTGTGTTCGGATTCAGCGGGTTGGAAAATGGATGGATGGATGGATATACACGGATAATACTAGAAACTGAGAATCTCCATGAATAACAACGGCAAGATACTCAAAGGACTTGAATTTACCAAAACTGACATCTTTACACTTTAACCGGCTCGAGTAAATGTTTGCTAGACCGCCACCCTTCTTTCCCTGGTGATCCGCACGAGTAAAACTGTAATTTGGAGGCGCAGATTCGATTAAAACAGCCGTACCATCTGAGCTAAGCTACATTTCACTACATTACACACTACATTGCAATAAAATCAATTTTTCTATCACTATTAAGATTGTTGATGAAAAACGTCTTGTTGGTTAATGCTCTAACATTTAATAGTGCCATATTTAATGTTTTGGAGGAGCAGAGCTGAATTCTATGCTCATCATGAGTATTTGAAATAGAAATTAAGTTATTTTTATTAGCGCTGCTCTGTGCGTATTTTGTATTTAATCTATAATCTGTTTTTATAGATTTAATACATTGTTCATCTAAAGGAGTAATTGTAATTAAATTATTAGTGTTTATGCCGCACTGCCTAGATTTTTTACATGCACACCAAGCACACACTAGAGACAGTTTAGAATCACCAGTCCACCTAACCTGCATGTCTTTGGACTGTGGGAGGAAACCGGAGCACCCAGAGGGAAGCCACACAGACACGGGGAGAACATGCAAACTCCACGCAGGGAGGACCCGGGAAGTGAACCCAGGTCTCCTTATTGTGAGGCAGCAGCGCTACCACAGTTGCACCGTGCCACTTGTTTTGGGAATGTCCTATGGTTAACTATTTAGGGAAAAAATTTTTGCATGCCTCTCAGAGAGCCTTGGATATAAAATCCCTCCTAATACTTTGACAGAAGTATTTGGAGTAATAACATATGAGATAACACTGTGCTATAATTTGTAGTCATATCCTATACCACACTACCTGCACAAAGACCTATTCATCTGGAAGAGTCTTAATCCATCTTTTATAACTCAGTGGTAAGGTGGTTTTTTATTCTGTCTGAAACTGGAAAAAATCCAATTCTCTTTACAAGGATCAGTTAGAAACTTTTCAGAACTGGTCAATAATTCATTAATGTGAAGTAAACATGCTACAACTGTGCTACAACTTTTCTCATTCTATGTGCTCTTTTATTCTACATGAAGTACCACACATTTTGGATGGGGCTATTTTGTCATATTGCTCATTGAGTCAGGTTAGGGTTGACTGCTGAGTTTCATATTTTGTCTTCAAAACATTACTGCATTTTCTCTTTTATTGGTATGTGTTCTGTTAGTAAGTTTTACTCTTAAAATAAGTACAAATTAATACTTATTGAAATTAATTGTGTCACTTTTGATTCATAATGATGTATGCATCAATATTTCAATATGACAATACAACTGAATAGTAAAACGTAATCAACAATTTTGCAACACGTTTTTCTGAATTCATATTTTTAAAATAAGCCAAAATTGTCAATGTCAGTATGAGTAAAGGATAATCAATGGAAGTGCTACACTTTGCAAAAGTTAATGAAATAAATTTGTACATACTAAGGACATTAGTACACACAAAACAAATGAGTACAAAACCTAGCAAAACAACTTGGCAATGCTGGGAATCTTTCAAAGCAAAGTTGGACTTGGCTGATGGCAGTTCATTCTTCAAGATTCGGTTAGAGATGCTGAATTCCGGTGTTAATGTTTTTTTTATATGATATAAGCTGAAAGAGGTGTGGCTGTAGTAAGAACAGAAGGGATGACACAGGTCTTCTTCAGGAGTGTTCTTTTCCTAATTAAGTTACACCTTACATCTTCACCCAACACTATATATGTAACTAAACCTGTAAAATGGGGACTGAGGAAAATCCTTGTTCAACAACAATGCCTGTTCTGCTGTTTCACAGTATATATTAACCACAAGAGAGCACTACTATTTCTTATTGCACCAAAATACATCTTCATGTGTACACAAACAGCAAGACCACAATTACAAAACAAGTGAATGCTCTTTCTCTCCTTCTGCTACTCCAGTTTAGTGTCACCTGCTGTTAGTTTTCGCATACCCCTTGGGGTAAGAGCGCAGGGTCAGCCATTGTACAGCGCCCCTGGAGCAACTGAAGGTTAAGGGCCTCGCTCAAGGGCCCAGCAGAGTAGAATCTCTTTTGGCAGTGACAGAGATTCAAACCGGCAACCTTCGGGATACCAGCACAGATTCTTAGCATCAGAGCCACCACTCCGCCCCTAAATATATAAGATTACAAATCTTTTTTTAAATTATCTTACTTTTGTTGATTTCATTAAATAATTTTTAGGTAAGTATTTATGGTCATATTTTTTTATTTTTATATTTGGGAAGAATGGATACTGTTAATTATGGAATCACACACACACATGTATATAGTGACTGTAAGGTGTTGCCAATGAGCCCATAACCAAAGACAGTAACCTCCAACATGGTTTTAGAACTAAACAAAGGATATTTATTCCACAAAAGCATCTTTTCACAATCTTCACTCCAGTTATTAGGCAACAATTATAAACAATCACAAAAATACACAATAATTCTTCCTCTTTACGTCCCCCACTGAGTGTTGCCTGCTTCCTCCCGACTCTGACTTATTGATATCCCATGTCTCCCTCTCCTCCATAGAAAAGCAGGGAGGTCCTCCCCCAACAGCGCCCTCTATCAGTCCCCAGGGACTGCAACACGGTTGCACTTTCGGAATCCAAGTTCCAAGCACCCCTGCAGGTGTCCCAATTGGCTCAGTTCCTTTTACTCGACTGACACTGTCCACCTGCTACTTCTTTTTCAGCAGAGGATCATCCAACACAGTAAAATCCTGGGCCGGGGGTCCACTGGAGTATGGCTTATAACAGTCGGATCATGGCACTACTAGCTGACAACATTATGCATTTCTCTCTGCAATGCAAGGTTGTCTGTGGTGGAAGGCCAAAATTCATTGGCTTATTTATTTTACAAATTTGTGTAAGTTTCTTTTTTTTTTCAAATTACTGCAGTTCACAACGGTGCCTTAGGCTAAAATACATTTTACAAATTGAGTTGATTTTATAGGATCTCCTATGAGAACTGAAAAAGTAACATGCCCACAAACCAAAAAAGAAAAGTTAAGGTTCTGAGTAAGACAGAATTAATGCTGGAACAATAAGACAACAAAAAGAAGGCAGGCTCCAAATTGCCATCTTTTGGAGTGTTTGTCAGTCTGGGTGATTCCTAAATGGAGTTTTATATTCTGTAACATTTATCTCTATCAATCAGAAGCCAATGTTCCTGCATTTCATTGCTTATAAAGACAAAATTAACACAATGATGGTTTTTCACTTGAGCCAAGCCTTAGGTACTTTGGAGCAGAGGCAACTTCCCTTTTCTAAGTCAGAATTTTATATGTGTTCTAAAATACCTTGATGTCACAGTGTTGATTTTCTAAATATGTCAGGTTTCATGATTTCAGTCTAAAAACACATTATTAGTTTGCTTACCAATTTCAATTAAATTGACTTGCAATTTAAATTTGTCTTATCAGATTTAGGTTTCTGCTTTTTGTCATTTTTAACATTTACATTTGGTGGGTTAAAAGTTAGATGTTCCCTTAAATTCGGGTGGCGCAGTGGTAGCGCTGCTGCCCCGCAGTAAGGAGACCTGGGTTCGCTTCCCGCGTCTTCCCTGTGTGGAGTTTGCACGTTCTCCCTGTGTCTGCATGGGTTTCCTCCAGGTGCTCCAGTTTCCTCCCAAAGACATGCAGGTTAGGTGCATTGGTGATCCTAAATTGTCCCTAGTGTGTGTGTCCTGCCTGGGATTTGTTCCTGCCTTTCTGCCTGGGATTGGCTCCCGTGACCCTGTGTTAGGATATAGTAGGTTGGATAATGACTGACTGTCTAATTCATGTTTTTGTCTAGAACTCTAAACAAACTCTGACCAAAAGTTTTTTTAATTGTGCTTTGTTTGCTAAGGGCCACTGAGATGATACCCAGTTGGAACTGAATGTGGGATGGTTACACAACATAAGACACATACAAACTTAAGTCAACGTTTTACATGTTGCAACCAGAATGCTGCCTATAAAGAAAAGATCAAAGTGCTTGTGGAGCTCATTTAAGGGTCAAGTGAAATGTTGTTTGTACAGAGAACAGTACAGCAGATATGTTTATTTGGGTTTTCAAAGTATGAGCAATTTCCTTTATTGTTAAAGTATTTATATATTTGAAATGTTGAGAGAGCCCCTGAAGCACTTTTACCCCTGTTTTCTTGTTAAAGAATTTGTTTTAAAGTAAAAACTTGCATCCACCCAACTTATTCTCTTCCTAATTTTAAATCTCTGAATCCAGTTTTGATTAAATGGCGACTTTTAATCTTCCCTCATAGTCCATATTCTGAAGTCCTGGAACCAAGCTAGCAGCGCTCCCCTGAATATTTTCGTTACCGTATATACTCATGGATAAGTTTACTTGAAGATGAGTTGGGACTTGATTTTATCGTATAATTTCTGGTTTCGATCCTATAAGTCAAATGCAGAAAACTCATGGTATTGATCCAAGAGATTACAACATGCTAACACCCACCTGAGAGAGTAACCACGGAGCACACCGCCTTTAATTCTATGTATTGTGCCTACGTGACCACACAATAATACCCAAACTATTCCGAAGCGATGTTTGCACTGATTTGTGTTTTATGTATCTCACACCCTCATACACCTTTATCGTAAGACCATCTCTTATCTATGATGGAGCATTCGATCAGAAGAAAATATGAAGCTGGTTTTAAATTAAACAACGTTGAAGTAGCCAAAGAAATTGGTAACCGTGCTGCTGCAACAAAATTCGATAAACTGATGCGAGATTGTAGGAAGCAAGAAGATGTAAACAAAAAAAAATGTAAGTGTCGCATTTTTGAACTGGCGTATAAGTCGGGGTCTAATTTTATGATTGATTTTTCGGGTTTCAAGTCCTGACTTATACGTGAATATATAAGGTATATCCTTTTTGAAATACGAATATCAAAATAACATGCAGTCTTTTCAGATTTTGCTTCACAAATGTATTTTATAGAATAATGACATCCTCCATGGTCTTCAACTCAACACACTGTGTACCACAGTATTTTATTAGCCCCACAATGATCTCTGTACACTTTCTGATGGCAGACAATGGTAATCCACATGGTCTATTGGATCATCCAAGGCACATGGTTACATTTCAAGTTTCAGACTCAATGTTTTTTAATTAAATCTAATATTTGTACATTCTTCAGTATATGTAACATTTTGCATTTATTTTATATCAAACTTCATCTGTTGTCAATCTATCCAGATCCTGCCGAATCCTACCGAATTTAGCGTCATCTTTAGACTTAACCAGCATGTTAATAATATTCTACTTTTGATCATTTATAAATAAGTAAAAGCCACAGTCCTAGCCTGAAGTGTTGTGGTTCAAAGACTCCTAGCATAAAATGAAGCAAGGCCTCCAAAATATATGCCCAGGCAATGGGCATAGAATGGGGCAAAGAAAAAAAATGAATTAAAGGCTTTCCCTCAAACTGTAATTAGGCTTCGGCCTATGTAAGGGAGAAAGGCAAAATAATATTAAAAAATAATCTTATACAATCCTCAAAATACACAAAAGTTTGAGAAGGGAAGAAAAAAATGTCAAAACCTCTGGCCTTAAAAAACACACACACATACACATAAAAAAAACAAAAAAAGGTCCCAGAACACCGGATTTCAATCTGCTCACTCAATCCTTGATAGGTTGATCCGGATTAACATGCGTTCTCAGCAAAATTTACAAGACTTTATGAGTTGTGCATTGAACAGCTGATCAACCAAGGATTACAAGTCGGAGAAACAGAAGGAACAACCTTCAATCCAGCAGAGCAAGACGTGCTGGTGACATTGCGTGAAGATTATCAGCATATTCAACAGAGGTGAGTAATACAGCAGCGGTGGCAGCCGCCAAAAAAAAGTGAGATAATGTCAAGGAATATCATTGACTGAGCAAATGTGTAAATGAAGAAATCCTTGTAAACTTTTCTTGGTAAATTGTTGCATTGTGCAAAATGTACCCCTGAATGTATTGCTCTACTTAAAACATTATATGCCCTCAAGCATTATGTTCAGTTTTTGCAATATTAATAATAGCAAAAAAGTCTAAGACCCATGACATTAATTGTTCAGCATATAGAGGGTTGTTATAGTTGTTACTGTGAGAGGTGTCAAACTTCATCCTTCCTTCACTGAACCTTGTATTGTTACATGCCAAAAGAAGGTGAAGGTTAATTAGGTTAATTACTTTCCTGTAGAAAAACAGAAGACTCACAGTGCCCCCTATGTGAATGCTTACCCTGTTCAACCTGAGACCCTGGGTATTTGGCCTCAACATTATTTTTGTGTCTGGCATCTCATATAATTTTAAGAATAGATAAGTGGACACATTGGTATTTGTACTGAGCTTTTGATATACATACATGCTCTTCATTCATAAAAGCCATCAGCCAAATGAACTGCAATACAATGCCGAAGAAATATTACTGACTTATTTCATTATAGAACCCCAAATTGAAACTGTATTATTAAGCCTATTGGGTGGAGGTATCTGCTGAAGAGGAAAGTGTCTGCAGAAACATTTCTTTAAAAGGCAAAGAACTCCACAGAAGGGCTGAAGGTGGGCAACCTGTTCCAATATTGAATCTATTACCAGTTATTTTTTATTACCAGAAATGTTGCAATTATTTACATTTGATTGCCTTGTCTGTGACTTTGTGGAATTACTCTTTGATGGGAGTTATTTATTTCTGCCTCTGGAAGACAGCCTGTGTGTGTGTGTGTGTGTGTGTGTGTGTGTGTGCGTGTGTGGGTGCGTGTGTGTGTGTGTGTGTGTGTGTATACGTGTGTGTGTGTCTTGGCAGGTGCTGCTTCAATGTTAAGCAGACTTTTGCAGTTTCTTTACTGATTTGTTTGGCATTTCCAATGTTAAGAAGAACACTGCTTCCCTGTGCAAAAAACAAAAATCAGGAAATGATGATGGTGGTGCTTGGCATCTCGTTTTAGAAGGTTGCTATATTAAAGCCTCGGATATAAAATGGTAACATTCATGCACACTCTTCTCAAGGCATACGGGTCTGATTATGATTTCCTTAGCAAACTTTGGTGAAGCACAGTAGTTGTGGTTCTATGTTGTTCATTCAGGAAGGACCATAACATTTCCTTGGCTCTTTCTGCTTCTTAAAAGTATTGGTTACCCCAGTAGCTGTGCTGGATTTCGTCAAATCTTTCCTCCTGGAAGAGACAAATCCTGAATTCATTCCAAACAGAAGGATTAGCAAGTTATGTGCACCTTTATCCTCATAAATCACATAATTCTGGCTTAATATGTTCCACAAACACATGTTTGGCTAAATCCAGGTTTTCTGGAATGGAATTATCCCTATGTCTGTGAATCCCGATTTACTTAATTTGGATTTCACACTAATCCTGGTTTCTGGAACAGACTCCTGAATAACAATTGTTAAGATACAACAATGAGAAAAGGATTTCAATTACTGTATTCTGATAATACACATATATCTACTGATGTGACCCAACATAGTAAAAGAGAGAGACTTTGATAGATACTCTGCATATAACAATCTTACAATACAAAACAAAGATGGAAAAATTCATTATAACAGCAACAATAAACAAAACAAAACAGCTAATTAAAGAATTAATATAAGAACTGTTATCTAATATATGGGTCATCAGGACTAAGCCCTTTCATAATTTGTGAAGGGGTCATTTTTAATTGCAGTGCCTTTTTCAAAAGGAAAACTGAGTGCTGTTTCTTCTAATTTCTCATCTAATCTCTTAGAAAAGTAGTGAAAGATTTTCAAAGATAAGCAATAACCAATCTAATTAAAAACAGCTACAAAAAACAGAAAGATAAATGCACAAGCATCAGGTGAATAATAGTCTACCCCTAGACCAAGCAAAGCAAACTGAGGAGTTCATTTTACAACAAATTTTAAAGAAGAAGAAAGAAATTAATTGATCTGCCAGACAATCATGACAAAGCGACTTACACCTCTTACACAAAAGAGAACCATTCTTAACATCATGCCCCCAATAAAGAGAAGACAGATGTGTGTAGACTTTGGCTAGTTTCACAGGAGTTTGATGCCACCTATAAGTCAGTTTCAGCCTTAATCTGACCTATTTAGCACCATGTGTAGTTTTATGTAATGTTGTTAGAAGAAAAAGCCACTATTGCTGGAAAAAATAAGTTCTAGCTCCCTCTGTCAGATTAAAATAGCCATGGATAAAGAATAGTAATTTCTGCTATCTAACGTAGAATGAAGTTGTTTAATTACTTTAAGGAAGATCTAATAGTAAAGCAGCACATAAAGCTAGAGAAGGTACTGCCGGTAGGGAAAAGAGAAAGTGCCTCGATGCAACTTTGTACCTAGAGTTATTTATAAAATTTCTGATAAGAAATGCTAAAATCTTCACAAAGATACTGAAGGGGTGAAGAATATTTCCATAAAAAGTTAGGCCAGTGTGTTGGGTCCATTTTGAAACCATTTATGTAAATTTAGATCAGCTCCTGTATTAAATCTCTCAGAATGTCTCCTAGGCAGCTGCACTAAAAGTCTGATTAAGATAAGAATTTGCCCAACCTCTTAGTAGAAAATGAGAAGCAATTATTTATGACGCATCCTGCACCCACTCCCAGCTGGGCATAAAAAAGGGTTTAATCTTTATAGTTACTTTCCTGCTTTAATATTTTATTTAAAATATTTTCCATTCCTGACTTTGATTTGCCTTTCAAATGATTTTCTCTTCTAATCTTCAAATCAATTAGGATTTCATCAAATGTCCTTTAGTAATTGGGAAGATGGTACAGTTTGAGAGCATTTGCTATTCACTGTTGTGTGTATCTTGTTTCCTCTTGCCTGTCCTTAATACACCTAGTCTTTTAAAAAAAGAACTCTTTGGGTCAGCTTTAGAATATTCAGCCATATTCTTCTTTAATTGTTTTTGACACAGTTGTGCCCAAGCAGATAACCTCTACTGTAAGTACCAGAGTTTTCCCATTTTATGTATTATACAGATGCTTTACCTTGTGAAATTCTTAAATCTTTACTCATTCACTGAGGCAATTTCTTAAATTATTTAATGTTTTGAAATTTTGGAATGAACTTCTCCTGCAATGCATGAAATTTTTTTTTTAAATTTAAAACAATACTCTTCAACCATATTTACTCCATTTCTGCTCCAAATAGAAAATGGCCTTGGCTGAGCCCAAAATTGATCTTTATCGTTTTCCAGAACGTTTTTCCAAAGAGTTTCCACACACAAAAGAGAAGATGTATATTGATAATATGCAGGAAAAACCAAGGGACAATAAGCTACACTGTTTTAAATAGTTTCCTGCAGAAAATGAATCAGTAAGCCTAAAAGTGGTGTATACATATTTTGAGGTATGGCTCTGCTTCTGCCAAAGGACCCAGTAATCACCACAAAAATATTCCTCGTAACATAGCACCTGCATGCCTAGCCTATAAGGCTTGCAGTATGGGTCTTTCCCATATCCTGGCGAAATCGTACGATGGGAATCATTAGCAGCAGCAGCAGTCCAGCTTACTCAGACTAGGAAAGTATCTCATTGGTCCAGTGTTTACACTTCCAAGCCAATTAGAACCACACTTTCTTGTTTTCTTTTAACGGACAGGATTGGAATTTGCCTTCATCATTAGTTTGTGTGTGTGTTAGCCTGCAACTTTTGTTGCAGGTTTGTGCAATGTTTTATAATTAGGAAATATTTCAAATCATTCATCAATTTTCTGAAACTGTTTCTTCCAGTGGACAGTCATGGTGGACATACTGTGTAAAAGGATTCAGCTTTAGGCAGCCTGCCAGTACATCACAAAAACTAAGACATTCTTTATGAAATAATGATGATGCTAGGACTTGTTCTTGTGTTGGCAGACTACGCAAATATCGTGCACTTATTAGCCCCGACCTTGAGAATTGATGAAGCATCATCACTTTTTAAAAAAAATAAGCACCACAAGCCAAGCTTTAGATTTTGCACTTTAGCGGCTTTGCTGCATCACTGCCAGAATGATCTCAATGTTACTGAAAGGTGTTAGGATCCTGTGGGAATGCAGGGACAAAGCCAGCACTCTCTTGTGATTGCTTTCAGAGTGCATAACCTGACATATCACTTAGGCCCAGGCAAGAAACGTTGAAGCCATAAAGAATTTTATACTTTGTTTAACTACCATTGGTGTTATATGGAGGATTATTTAATGCAAATCAAAGATTTTGGACAAAGTTAAATAATTAAACACGCAAACAAATACAATGACTTTTAAATATGACAATAAATAATGAAAAAGAGCATGTAATGTGAATGTAAATAAATGTTTCACAGAAAATACTGTTTCTTGCTTTTTTATTTGTTTAATTATGTCGTTAAAATTCTTCCAAACGGAAAATGAAATACAGCTTGAATTTAAAACTCACACTTTCATGTGTCAAAGCTGAAAAGGTGAGTGCTGTTTTTTGGTCAATGAATCATCTGCAGAATGGACATATATGTTTTGCTTGGCTTGGGAATCCTGTGGCTCATGCACATGCTAATACAAATGCATGAAAAAGTTGCTCAGAATTATTGTGCACACTGGCTGCTTTAGTTCTGTCAACTTCAAATTTGTCATTAGAAGTGTGCATCTGAAGTGTCTACTGTAAACGTGGCATTTGATATCCAAAGGTTTAAGTCTGGTGTACTGACGACTCATCAGTTAAAACACGGCACTCAGCTTTGACGAGCGAAAGTAACAGTTTTAAATTCAAGCTGTATTTCATGTTGTGTTTGGAGGAATATTAGGAACAAAATTAACGAAATAAACAAATGAATAGATAAATAAGAAGCAAAAAACATGTTCTGTGATGCATTTATTTATTTACACTCACATTTCACGCTCTTTTTGTTTACTTATTATTATTTATTTGCATATTTTTTATTCATTTATTTAATTTTGCCTGAAATATTCCTCCATAGTTTTATAATGTATTTGCAGGTTTTCTTTGTATATTCCCCTATTAATAGGTCTCATTTTACATACTGTATACTTTGCAATGTATTTGAAAATTTTAAAACTAGAAGAAAAATACTGATTATCCTCTTAAACCACGGGTGTCAAACTCTGGTCCTTGACGGCCGCAGTGGCTGCTAGTTTTCATTCTAACCATATTCTTAATTACTGCCCAGTTTCTGCTGCTAATTAACTTCTTTTGCCTTAATTTTAGTCAACTTGACTCAGGTCCCTTAGCTGTCTCTTTTTCTTTAATTAGCAGCCAAATAATAGTGAGGCACAAAACAAGCCACCACATGACCAGCTCACCTGTGCCCATTACACAATATCTGAAAATAAAGAAAGGTGAAGCTCTCAATAAGGTTGATCTCTCAGGTCCCCAAAACATTTTGACGGTGTTTTTAGAAAAAACAGAAAATCAACAGTTTTGGAAATGTCTGCTCTGGCAGAATGAGAGCAACAACAAGCCATGGAAATAAATAGCAGGTTTAATTAACAGCAAGAATTGGCTTCTCTTTAAGAAACTGGCTGGAGTGAAATTAGTTGGAATTTGAAACCCCAGTTTAGCTGGTCATCTGTTGGCTCATTTCATGTCTCATTTCTGTTTGGCTGTCATTTATTGAAGAAAAAGATCAACTCAGCACACTGAATCCTTAACAACAGGGCTATTAAAATGAAGGGAAAAACAATTTAATTAGCAGTGAAAACTGGTTACTGATTAGGAAAGGGTAGAATGATAACCTGCAACCACTGCAGCCCACCAGGCCCGGAGTTCGACACTCCTGTCTTAAAGCAATAAGTTTCAAATAAAAATTTTCAGAAAATCTGCAGAGAAAATTAGGCCATGATTGATCTCATCTCGTTGAGCTACAGAGAGCTATGGGAGAATGAGATGTGGTCAAAAATACAGGCTAGAGTCAAAAGTCTAACTGATCTTTCACCAATCTTAATCGCTAACCAAAAAATCAGAATATGTGTAACATAAGCAGAGATTGAGTAAGCAGGGAACCTTTAAACAAAAATAACCAAATGTAATGCTCTTCGAATCCAGATTGCAGATAGAATTGAATGTCCCGTAATGATCTAAATACTGTTGGTGCTGATGACGTCAGCCACCACAATGTCGCGGGGGATGATGGGATCATCGACATAACAACAGGAACACTAATACTTCAAGATGCCAACAATCATACCAAGGAAAAAATTGTGTCATCAAACCAAAAAAAAAAAAAATCTTTCAAATTATAATGTGCAAAAATTCAAATATTGGTAAATTTGATTTTTTTGGAGACAAAAAAATAAATTGGTACAGAAAACTGTGGAAAGTTTAAAAAACATAAGCCAATCGTAACAATAAAAAGCAACAAAGACAATTAAAAAAACATCAAAAAGAAGTATTTAAAAATGATTTAAAACATTTTTTAAAGTACCTGACTTTTACAACAGGAAGAGTCATCTGCCTCCTTCTCGTATCTTTGTGTTTTATATTACATTTTGCATTTAAAGTTCAGGTTTACAGAAGTAAGAAGTGTATATACAGAAATGAATTAAAGCACACCTGGCACACTCTGTGTCATTAGAGGAATAAATGAAAATTTAAAGGAAAATCTACATTCAGAGACTATAAGTGAGACTAGGAGCGCCCTGGAGGTGCCTCTGCTGTAGTAGGATGTAGCTCACTGTGTCAGACATCCATACTATAAAATATGCCATGCGTCTGGTTTAGAGCAGACTCAGGGATTTGTTCTCATTTAGTTGACTTGAATTTAAAAACTTGCTTGGAATCTCATCTGAAAGATGAGTTTCATTTGATCATTTTAGAAAAAGCTAAGCCTTTCATATAATTAGTTAAAAGTGCTTAAATGGCACATTGATGCATCTAGCATAAAGTTAGAAACGCCATTCTTATGATTCTGTAACGAAAAAACAGACATTGAATTTGTTTTCATAACATAATGCAAACAAAGATGTCGGCATTGATGTGCTGTGTAGTTGCAATTAATGTTAATATTACCATACTGGTGTTTAGGCAGACACGTTTAAGCAGGTATTGTGAGATGGCTTTGAACCTGGTGTGCTATCAGGTGCATATTGGGTGAGTTTACTATCTAGAGTCAACCAGAAATGGGAATCCTGGACTTTTAGAAGAAGAAACAGTCAGGAATCCTGGACTTTTAGAAGAAGAAACAGTCACTAGAAGAAACACACTTTAGTTTAGAGAGTGAGAGGATTTCAGTGATAACCAAGCACAAAGCAGCATTAACCCCATAAAAATTCAATTTTGAAAAGTGTCTTTAAAGTACACTTATCAATTTAGCCAAACCTGTTTAGACACAGTATTATCTTCTTATATAATACGCTACCCGCAGTGGGTAGCGCTGCTGCCTCGCAGTTGGGAGATCTGGGGACCTGGGTTCGATTCCCGGGTCCTCCCTGCGTGGAGTTTGCATGTTCTCCCCGTGTCTGCGTGGGTTTCCTCCGGGCGCTCCGGTTTCCTCCCACAGTCCAAAGACATGCTGGTTAGGTGGATTGGTGATTCTAAATTGGCCCTAGTGTGTGCTTGGTGTGTGGGTGTGTTTGTGTGTGTCCTGCGGTGGGTTGGCACCCTGCCCGGGATTGGTCCCTGCCTTGTGCCCTGTGTTGGCTGGGATTGGCTCCAGCAGACCCCCGTGACCCTATGTTCGGATTCAGCGGGTTGGAGAATGGATGGATGGATAATATGCTACCATGACAGTCCGTTTGTCTGTCCAGGATTTAAATCGCCCGTATCTCACAAACTGTTTGACCTACTGACCTGAAATTTGGTACACATATACTACGTGATGTCTACTATCCGCTTTCAGGGTGATGATTGACCTCCAAGGTTATTCCTCTTTTTATTTTATTGTGGAATCAACTCTCAGCAGTGGCCATCAGGGTGGCCATGTGGTGCATGTGTATGGGCGCCGTTCTCATCCCTACCACCTTCGCCATCACTTCCCCTACCTCTTCATATCTTAAATCATTCTTGAGGCAGATTGAAGACTTAAGTGCCAGCTTAAGTTAAAAATGAAGGAAAACGTACTAAGAAACTGCAACACAAACATTGACTTAATCAGTTTGAACGCAAAAAAATGCCAACGAAAGATGAGAAGAAGCAGGCCGCTGGATGGAGAAAAGAACAGCTGCTCAGGAATCAGCAAGCGCATCAACCTCTGAGCAAATGAATGCTAAATGTACAGAAAAAGAATGAAAACTGGAAATGCTCAAGTCAAGTGTATTCACTGCATGTTATTGTGCAGTGCACTGTTACTGGTTGTTAATATTAAAGGACTGGCCATAATAATAGATATTCAATTGAACAGGCAAGAGCATTTTGATGAAAACAGACTATTCAGCTCAATAAAGCTCATCAATCCTATTCAATTAATTCCTCCAAAATAACATCAAATTGATTTCTGAAGTTCCCTAAATTCATACTGTCGGTTATTAGTTGGTATCTTACTCCACATGTCTTTACTGTTTGAAGAAAAACTTTCTAAAGTGTGTGCAGAATTTACCCTTAACAGGTTTTCAGCTCTATCCCCAATTTTTTCTTAAAGAATCAGTTTTAAAATAAGAGCTTACATCCACTGTAATCAGTAATTCATTTATGGGTAACAGACAAGATCCCAGTTAGTGTAGGTCTGCACCAGGGATATTCTTTTACTACTTACTTACTTTGATCTGGTTATGGATGTATTGAGCCATGGAATAAAAGACCAATCCCCTGGTGTAGCACCAGAAAGGATGAAGTGAAGAAAAAATTGGACAAAAGGAGATACAGGATTGAAGAAAAATAGGAAGAAGACAGAATATGTGAGGGTTAATGATGATCAGCATTCAGAAGTCAAGCTATTGAAAAGTGTGGATACGTTTAAATATCTAAGATCAGTGGTAGCCCAAGATGGAAAATTAGATGCAGAGATAACCCACAAAATGCCTTGTGGGTAGAACAATTTGAAGAAGGTATTGGGGTACTGTGTGATTGAAGAATTAAGGTGAAAGTTAAAGGTTAAGTTTTTTAAGACAGTGATAAACCCAAAATGATGTAAGGAGCAGAGACATGAGCAGTAAAGGGAGCGCAGGAGAAATCAGATGTAGCAATAATGAGAATGTTGAGATGGATGTGTGAAGTTACAAAAACGGACAGAAAAGAAATGAGACAATTAGAGGTCCAACAGAACTGGGAGAGATATCTAAGAAAGTAAAGCAATGTAGGCTGAAGTGGTATGGACATGTGATGAAGAGAGATGATGAATATGTGAGAAAAACAGTAATGGAAATGGGCAGAGATGGGAAGGGAAAGACAGGGTTTCCAAAGCGGAGGTGGATGGATTAAAGAAGACTTGAAGGAAAAGGGTTTGGCTGAGGAGGAGAAGGAAGAGGCAGGACCAAGCTGTATGGAGAAGGTTGATGAAGTACACAGATAAACAGAGTAAGTAACCCCTTATAAAAGATAAAGAAGAAGAAGAAGAAAAAAGAAGTAGTTATGGCCACTCTTAATCTGTTTCTGCTTAAGCTCAAAGGATTCATTTCCTTCAATCTTTTTTCAGACCTCACACCCTGCAGACCTAGAATCAGCCTAGTGACTCTTCTGTGGAATTTCTGTAGCACTGTGATAACTTTTTTTTGTAATAATAAACCTCCAGGTGAGGCCTCATTAGTGCCTTAAATAATTTAAGCATAACCTCCCTTGACGTACCCTACACATTGTGCTAACAATCTATTAGCCTTCTTAATCACTTCTATATGCTTCTCATAAGGTCAACTTTCAGCTTTTAAACCATCCATTAAGTATTGAGATCTAACATTTTTACTTCCTATCTATAATATTCTATACTTATTTATATTAAATTCAATTTGCTATACGTTTTCTCAAGTCTGCATTCTGTCCTGTTCCATTGTTAATGATTTATCACATTCTAGTTTATTTCCATTCCTCTTAGTTTAGTATCATCAGCTAACTTGAGTAGCTTATTGATTATATTCTTATCCACATAATTTATGTTTATTAAAATGAGCAGCAGCCCCACCACTGACTCCTGACATATTCAAATTCTGAAAAACTTCCTTGAATCATCATCCTTCCTGTGTTTAAGCCATCTTCACATCTGTCTCCACCAGGATTGGGCAAAGGTTTTCCATGGCAGGCTGAATGGTCAGTAATGGCTCATAGAATAAAACTAGGTGTGATTACAAGCTCAGGTAATCCAGCACATGAGCTAGATAACAGACATTAACTTTAAAAATATGTTGCTCCAAGAAAGGTTTCAATTATGCACGTTTTTATTAAAAGCTCCTAAGAGCAATGCTCAAACAGCATTAAGGGTGAAAAGTGATTTAACCATGACACTGTTCTGGTCATGAACACAAAACTGCTTGTTTCTGCACCTACTGTTAATATCAACAGAGATGCAGGTCACCACAACAATGAATTCATGGTGAAGATTTGCATCTGTTAATATGCTTCTTTACTTGCCTTTAGAAGTTTTCACACATCTTTGCTACCAAATAATGGTGCCATCTTAACAGCCCACCTGCAGAGCATTGAAGCAAATTGTGAGTAATGTAATTTGTTGAAATCAAGCAAAATAACAAATAACTTTGTTAAACTTGTTTTTATGCTCAAAATTGCACTGAAGATATGCGACATTCAGCTGCAACATTTCTAGAGCGCTGTCCACGTTAATAGTAAAAGGAGAGGAATCCTCGTAAATCCTCATACTGACATTCAAACAAATGATGAAGGATGACAACCTGGGCTGCATACAGTGGTGTGAAAAACTATTTGCCCCCTTCCTGATTTCTTATTCTTTTGCATGTTTGTCACACAGAATGTTTCTGATCATCAAACACATTTAACCATTAGTGAAATATAACACAAGTAAACACAAAATGCAGTTTTTAAATGATGGTTTTTATTATTTAGGGAGAAAAAAAATCCAAACCTACATGGCCCTGTGTGAAAAAGTAATTGCCCCCTTGTTAAAAAATAACCTAACTGTGGTGTATCACACCTGAGTTCAATTTTCGTAGCCACCCCCAGGCCTGATTACTGCCACACCTGTTTCAATCAAGAAATCACTTAAATAGGAGCTGCCTGACACAGAGAAGTAGACCAAAAGCACCTCAAAAGCTAGACATCATGCCAAGATCCAAAGAAATTCAGGAACAAATGAGAACAGAAGTAATTGAGATCTATCAGTCTGGTAAAGGTTATAAAGCCATTTCTAAAGCTTTGGGACTCCAGCGAACCACAGTGAGAGCCATTATCCACAAATGGCAAAAACATGGAACAGTGGTGAACCTTCCCAGGAGTGGCCGGCCGACCAAAATTACCCCAAGAGCGATGAGACGACTCATCCGAGAGGTCACAAAAGACCCCAGGACAACGTCTAAAGAACTGCAGGCCTCACTTGCCTCAATTAAGGTCAGTGTTCACGACTCCACCATAAGAAAGAGACTGGGCAAAAACGGCCTGCATGGCAGATTTCCAAGACGCAAACCACTGTTAAGCAAAAAGAACATTAGGGTTCGTCTCAATTTTGCTAAGAAACATCTCAATGATTGCCAAGACTTTTGGGAAAATACCTTGTGGACTGATGAGTCAAAAGTTGAACTTTTTGGAAGGCAAATGTCCCGTTACATCTGGCGTAAAAGGAACACAGCATTTCAGAAAAAGAACATCATACCAACAGTAAAATATGGTGGTGGTAGTGTGATGGTCTGGGGTTGTTTTGCTGCTTCAGGACCTGGAAGGCTTGCTGTGATAGATGGAACCATGAATTCTACTGTCTACCAAAAAATCCTGAAGGAGAATGTCCGGCCATCTGTTCGTCAACTCAAGCTGAAGCGATCTTGGGTGCTGCAACAGGACAATGACCCAAAACACACCAGCAAATCCACCTCTGAATGGCTGAAGAAAAACAAAATGAAGACTTTGGAGTGGCCTAGTCAAAGTCCTGACCTGAATCCAATTGAGATGCTATGGCATGACCTTAAAAAGGCAGTTCATGCTAGAAAACCCTCAAATAAAGCTGAATTACAACAATTTTGCAAAGATGAGTGGGCCAAAATTCCTCCAGAGCGCTGTAAAAGACTCATTGCAAGTTATCGCAAGCGCTTGATTGCAGTTATTGCTGCTAAGGGTGGCCCAACCAGTTATTAGGTTCAGGGGGCAATTACTTTTTCACACAGGGCCATGTAAGTTTGGATTTTTTTTTCTCCCTAAATAATAAAAACCACCATTTACAAACTGCATTTTGTGTTTACTTGTGTTATATTTGACTAATGGTTAAATGTGTTTGATGATCAGAAACATTTTGTGTGACAAACATGCAAAAGAATAAGAAATCAGGAAGGGGGCAAATAGTTTTTCACACCACTGTATGTGGTGCACTCATCACATCTCAGGGCTTGTTATTAACGGTTCTCAGGTGGTCATTGGAAACCACATTTAGACCTCTGTGGGCAAGAATGTGAAACCTTTAGTGATGCACCAGTTTTTCCGCAGTGGATCAGAACTGACCGGTTTTTGCTCATTATTTGTAATAGGAAAATTGGTGTAAACTTGCCAGTCACTGGTTGGCTTTTTAAATGAAATAAAATGTAAGTTGCATACATGTAAACTGTATTTCCTCGTTTTCCTTTATAGAGGTAAAGCCAGCCAGTCATCAGTCAGTCATCATCCAACCTGCTATATCCTAACACAGGAGTCTGCTGGAGCCAATCCCAGCCAGCAAAGGGCGCAAGGCAGGAACAAATCCCGGGCAGGGTGCCAGCCCACCGCAGGGCACATACACCCATGCACCAAGCACACACTAGGGACAATTTTAGGATCGCCAATGCACCTAACCTGCATGTCCTTGGAGCACCCGGAGGAAACTCACACAGACACGGGGAGAACATACAAACTCCATGCAGGGAGGACCCGGGAAGCGAACCCAGGTCTCTTTACCACGAGGCAGCAGTGTTACCACAGCACCACCGTTCAGCCCCAGAGGTAAAGCAATAAATAGTGTAATGACCAGACACCACACAAGGGTGTGCACATAACAGAATCTGTGGCCACTGAAATATGTGTGCTGTGTGGAAGTACAGTAAAGTGTGTAAAGGCAAATTATCCTAGACTGCAACATGTGCCAGAAAAAACGTCAGGTGTGATGGAACTGAAATGAAGGCATTTGGTGCTACAAATATGATAAGACATTTAAATTTACATCACACAGCAGAATATGCTGACTTTCAACAATTTTCATTACATACCAGTTGTAATGTGACTGGAAAACCAGACTTATGCAGGAACCCAAAAGATTGGGGCACCAGCCGGGTCACCCTGTTTAATAAAAGTACAGTCGCACAGTGGCAAAAAACAAATTAAGAGCCCCATCTTTATAGCTATAGTTGGCTACAAAGGAGCTACATCCTCCTCTTCAGCACATCAAAGAGTGATGCCATGTTCTCTGGGCAGTGCATTTTTATATTGCTGGCGGCAGAAGAAGCAGAGTCTCTCCTCAGAGCCTTGCAGGCTTATCTAGGTATTGTCCTTGGGTGGCCTTTTGATGCAATAGAGGAAAGAGAAAGTGTTAAAGTCAGCGTCCCCTTTCATTCTGCGGTAGAACTGCTTACCTCAACAGAGCCTGGAAGGTAGTCCACAGGCGCAAATATGTAACAGAGTAAGTCATAATTCATTTGACACATTTGTTCACTCTTTTTGATTGTTTCTTCAACAAACTGTGATGTTTAAAAGATTGTTTAACACCAATATATTGTAATGTTCAGTGGAATAATTAACAACAATAGAAAAATCAATATATAAAGGGCAATGTGACTAATGTTCCATGCACCTTGCAACTGCTTGAAGTTAGAAGAGGGTGGGGTTCTGAAAACGTGGACAGATGGATTTCCAGTTGGGTTGCATAAGAAAATATCCTGCGGATAAAAAGAGGATTGTGGTAGGAGTTGGGGGTCACTTTTTTTTGGACCAGTGAAGGTTGCAAGGTTTACGGACTGTGGGGTTTGCGACAATAGTTTACTAGTCATAATTGTCTTTGTTTTTATCTTATTAAAAACACATGGATCAATAATTTAGAAACCTAATAAAGGAACAATTAAGAGACGTGCTGATGAATACTTTAGAAAAGAAGACATGAAACAGAAGGTGAGCAGGCAGTGATGAGACACAGCCTTGTTGTACAATTCTTTCCAGGATGCCAGGGAAAGATCTGGTGGAGTTTCACACTCAGGGCAGTTCTGTATCATTGCAAATCTACCTATCAGAACCACTGTAATAATAAATAATAATAATAATAATAATAATAACACATTTTATTTATATAGCGCCTTTCCCATGCTCAAGGCCTAGCCTGGAGGGGAACAACCCCCAGTGAACTAATACACTAATAAGGCACATCTCCTTACTGTTGGGGAAACAGTAACAAGATATTTCACTAAATTATGTAAAAGTGTAGAGTGTAGTTAACTTTATTCCCAAAGCAGGCATATTTTATCAAATAGAAATCACTCAAGCAAAATATGAAATGACTATAAACTTGTAACACTGTCTGAAAAAAGTCAATAAACATCAGGTACCATCCGATAAAAAAAAGAAGTGTGCTTGACTGTTACAGGCTACAGGAACAAAAAGTAGAGCAGAAATAACTACATCCAGCACTAACAAGAACAGATACCAATAAGCAGAGGAAAGATTCAATTCAGTATCTCCTAGGGTTATCTATATGACATGGCAGTACAGTCAGGGAAATGAAGAATGGTTCTGCACTAAGAAATAAAATATACTAGCCATCAGGTTCACGCTTGAAATGGCAATACAATACAAGTTTCAGTCATTTATCGCCGTAGTTCTCTCCAAGCCAATTCCGATGCTGTTTCTCGGGTTCATGACCTCTCGTTCAGGAACGCCTGACACGGCGGGTCTGGGCTGAGGAGGGTGCTGTGT
Source organism: Erpetoichthys calabaricus (assembly GCF_900747795.2). NCBI lineage: Eukaryota > Metazoa > Chordata > Cladistia > Polypteriformes > Polypteridae > Erpetoichthys > Erpetoichthys calabaricus. The sequence goes on from NC_041403.2 coordinate 133,658,125, forward strand.
CACACACATGCGCATGGGAAGCAGCTAAAGGGCTCAAAAGAAGGTAATTCCCGGTCAGACCGGGGGTGGCAGAGTGCACTAATCCTTATGTCCCCTGTAGACAAATTCCGCCTGTCTCCCATGACGTCACTGTTACTGCAACAGTGGTTAAAAATCAAGACCAATCTGACCTGTATTCATGGAAACGTCCGTCAGTGTAAGTCTGCCACCTGCAATATCAGTTACGAGAGGACATTAAAGAAGCTGATGGTAGCTGTACTGGAAAACCCTCCGTTTCCTGTGATACTAGGGTGAGAGTGGTCTTATAATAAAAGCGGTTTAACAATAACCACTCCGAAGCAAAACTTAGGCATAGTAATGGACAGTGAGAATACGTCTCCAGCTGCCTTCATGCCATGTACACAGCAGGCTGAGTGAGGGGAGGTAATTGCTCTTGGTGACGTGGCAACTCCCGGGACGTCGCATGGTGAGACGTCACCACCAGGTGTGACAACAACTAGAGAGGAAACCACGCCCCTTGAGGTTGGATCCAACCATCTCCCAGCTGCATTTTCAATTTAAGTAGACTCCAGCTTCTTTTAAAAGGGAGCAGTGGAATGACGACTCCAAAACACAGTGGTTCTCTTGAATGGCCATCGCACACAACATCCCATGTCTCAGGGCCCTCACTTTGTACTGAATAGTAACCTATTATATCGGGTAACAAAGCACAAGGGGATGGTGCGATCCCTGCCTGCAGTCCCACAGTGGCAGGTCTGTGAGCTAGCACAAACCCATGCCTAGGAGCCCATTTGGGCACCTAAAAAACTCTTGAGTGAATTAAGCTCTGTTTTTATTGGCTGGGAATCAATGAGGAGGTCTGCCACTTTTGCATATCCTGCCCAGAATGTCAACTACGACAGATTCCTAGGAGGGCCCGTGTTCTTCTAGTTCCCATTCCCCTTATTGATGTCTCTTTAAATGTATCGGGTTGACCTGGTGGGACCCCTAGAGCCCTTGGCTAGAGGACATAAATATATATTAGTACTAATGGATTATGCCACTCGATACCCCGAGGCTATTCCATTGCTTTCAGCCACATCCAAAGCTATTGCATGGGAATTGGTAGGAGTCTTTGCACGAGTCTGCATCCCTAAAGAAATCCTGACGGACCAAGGGATGCTCTTCAGTTTGGAGACATTCAGGGAAACAGCCAAGTTACTTAGGATATAGCATTTAAAGACCTCAGTGTATCTTCCTCAAACCAATGGCCTAGTGGAGCGGTTTTATCAGACCCTCAAACAAATGCTACTTAAGGTGGTCAGTGAGGACTGAAGGAACTGGGATCTGCTCCTCCCCCTTGTCCTTTTTGCATATCAGGAAGTCCCCCAAGCCTCTACAGGGTTCTTTCCATTTGAATTATTGTATGGATGACAGCCCCTAAAGAAAGGTTAAGAGGAGGAGAAGGCGCAGGTACGCCATAGATTTGCAAAGATTCGACCCATTCTAAAAACCCACATGGAGAAGGTGCAAGCAGCTCAGGTCCACAGTTATGACCATAGCTCGTCTCTGAGGGAGTTCTGCCCGGGAGATCGAGTCATGGTACTTGTTCACACCTCCCACTCTAAATTACTAGCACATTGGCAAGGCCCATACGAAGTTAAGGGAAGAAAGGGGCTCATCAAATATTTGGTGAAACAACCAAATCATTGGCCAAGAGAACAGGTATATCACATGAACCTGCTGAAATAATGCAAGGATGGGGTACCAGACCCCTCTCCAGACAGCCCCATTCACTCTTTGTTCATAAAGTACACCTTAGCTTCGACCCTAATTTGACCGCCCAACAGCAACAGGAGCTGGAAGCAGTTATCCTATCTGTCCTGGAAGTGGTGAGGGAGAAACCTGGACGGACTACCCTGATTGAGCATGACATTGTGGCTGAGCCTGGGGTGATCATCTGAGAACGCCCATATCGACTTCCCGAGGCAAAAAGAGCAGAAGTGGAGTTGGAGATCAAGCGCATCCCGGAATTAGGTGTGATAGAGGACAGTCATAGTCCCTGATCCAGTCCTATTGTCTTCATCGCAAATTCCTGGCAGGAGTTGGAGGTTTTGCAATGACTTTCCACGAGTGGACGACCTCCTCGAGCGGCTAGGACAAGCTAAGTTCTTGACCACTTTTGACATGACAAAGGGTTTCTGGCAGGATCCTTTAATGGACTCTGCAAAGGTTAAGACTGCATTTAGCACCCCTAGTGGTCACTGGTAGTATCATGTCCTTCCATCTGGGTTACATAGGGCACCTGTGACCTTCCAGCGTTTGGTGGATAAAGTGCTCTATCCTCCTAACTCCTATTCATCTGTTCCAGCACATGGAAGGAACACCTACAGTAGGTCCGAGCTGTATTACAGACACTAGAGGAAGCCGTTAATCTTCGGATTAACCCTAAGAAATGTTTCTTTAGATTAGAAGGAGCCAACTATTTCAGCAACCTAGTGGGACACAGTATAGTAAAACCACAGTGTTCCAAAATAAAGGCCAATTGGAAATGGCCCCGTCTGAAGACCAAGAGGCAAGTCCAAGCCTTTCTCGGCTTAGCAGGCTACTACTGCCGGTCTGTTCCCCATTTTTCTGAGAACTAATCTTACAAAGAAGAGGGTCCTGAACAGACACTTCAGACACTGGTCTTGGTGCCGTGCTTAGCCAAAGTGTTGACAGTGTTGAGCACCCCGTCATGTTCCTGAGCCGGAAACTGTTGGAACGGGAAACCAGGTATGCGGCAGTGGACCAGGAGGCCTTGGCGATTAAATAAGCAATTACTCAGCTAAGGAATTAGATCTTTGGCTGTGAGTTCACCCTGGTTATGGATTATGCACTTTTATAGTGGATGGCCCTACATAAGGAGTTGAACCCATGGGTCACGAGGTGGTTTTTAGACCTACAGCCTTACAAGTTTTCAGTCGTTTATCGCCGTAGTTCTCTCCAAACCAATTCTGATGCTCTTTCTCGGGTTCATGAGCTCTCGTTTAGAACTGCCTGACCCGACGGGTCTGGGCTAAGAGGGGTGCTGTGTCACACACGTGTGCATGGGAGGCAGCTAAAGTGTTCAAAAGAAGGTAATTTCAGGTCAGACCAGGGGATAGCAGAATGCACTAATCCATTCTCTTATCTCCCCGCAGACCAAATGCGGGACTTTCCACCTGATTCCCATGACATCACTTCTGGTTCCACCCCAGAAGATGTAATTTCCAGTTCCACCTCAGAAAAAGTTACTTCCAGACCAGCAGAAGAGCCCACTACTTAAAGACGTCATTTCCACATCCCAAGTAGTCATAGCCTGATGACCTCATTTCCAGTTCTGGTCCCAATATCCCTCCTCTTCCTGTTTTTCAACCATATATCTTCCATGTTTCCTAACCTGTTCAGTTCTGTTTCAGACTCTTGTCTGTAAAGACAGTTTTTCTCAACTTTTGCATTTGCAGCCACTTCCAATTATATGGGAGCCTGCCCCAAAACTTTTTTTGTTGTGTCAAGGCTTGTTTATTTACCACAGGACTTTAGATGTTTGTGGCTTAGCTTTTACTCTTAAAAAAAAGAAGCACTAGCCACTTAGCATTCAAAGTAAAAGCAACACACATTGTAAAGCACTTTAGTGAGCTGCACAATGTACTTGCACTGGGGACCATTACACAAGCCAAGATGGAGATGGACCGTTTTGTTCAACGAGCTGAATCATTCTGCATGATTTGTTCACAAATGTGAAGTGGGTAAATGGATGGACAGATGAAAGTGTATTCCTATCAGTTATAATGGCCAGCTAAAGTGATTCATATAAAAGTAAATAATGCATCAAGGAGATGCTATTAATAAACACATGTGCTTCCTTTAAGTAACCAAGTTGGATCTCCCTAAATTGTTCATTCAGGTTTTTGCATGCTTTTTGATTATTTGTCACTCATGAAGACTAAGGAAATGGCATTTACAAAGAGGTAAAAATGGATGGGTGGGATAAAAGTTTGCAGCGAGGTTCAGCAGGGAAACATCTACAAAGTCAATGTGAACAGCGACTTGACTAAAATTTGAACCAAGGTCTCTGGATGTATAAGGGAGGAGTGTAAACTACTATATCTATATATTGTATATAAGTATATAACAATACAGTATTTCAGTCAGTTAAACCTGATTGCAAATTAAACTGATGTTTCCTGTGGAAGGCATTTGTAAAATTATGTAAAATTAGAATATCTTGGGGATGTGGTGATAAAACATATCATTGGGGTCATCAAGTGCTCACTCGCCTCCTTGATGTTTTCACACCCCAGGTCCATCCCCTGTGTTTTTATTCCTGCTATTAGTTTAGCCAAAGCCAGTTGTTGCTCTCTTTGGCTGCATCAATAGGGATCTGATGGCTTGTTGGATGGCCTGTTCTTGGACTCCCATCCTTTTTAAAAGCCTGCTGGCAGTTGTGGCTAGAAATCCTTGGCAACTGTCTTGCACAGGGAGCACTTCTGTCCTCAGGCCAAGTTGTACTGCTTCTGCTATAAGATCAGACTGTTTCAGACTCTTGCGCTTATGTGCTTCATCATCTGCCTCCTCACTTGTTGTGGTGCAAGATATATGACCCTCAATTAAGGCTTGTTTTGCATCCTATAATGATGTTACTTAAGGTTGTTGTATCTTCTCCAACTCACTGATCAAGATTTTGGTGGTGGGGAGAACATTACATGTGGCTCTAATTGTCCTTTCATTTCTCAAATATACTTTCATGTTAATTTCCAATGTTCTGGGGTTTCTCATCTTGTTCATTGACCCTTGTTAGGCTGTGAAATGACATTTGTGTATCTCTCTGCTTCCTCCTAGCATCGTGCCTCAGCTATTATGAGCTTTCTCTTCTGATCAGGTGTTGCTCAGAGTTGTGCAAGTCTGTTTGTTCAAAGGCGAATCCAATCTCTTTCATTCTGTACCTGATCAGCTACAGAATGTCTCATACTGATGATTGAATTATCCATTCATGCAAAATTCTCACTTGAATATCACTAAAAGAAGAAACATGACACAACAATAGTAATAAAACAATAACAGCAACAATGAAATGAAATGAAAAAACAAACACTCAATAAAAATAAAAAATGAAGGAAGGGAACAAATTCTGGTTGAAACATTGTGCATTTAAACAAGCTACTTTGTGTTGTTCATGCAAATTTTGGTTAGGAAATTTGTTTTGTTAGTTTGGTTCTTTAAACTTTGACTCTCCTTTTTGACCACATATTTTGTCCTAGCACTTTTTGTCTTGAGTTTTGTCTTCTTCTTTTAACTCTTACATTTTCCTATTCTCTTTCTATTTCCAAGTGTGAATTCTGATTATTCCATCTTCACCACATTGTTGAGGCATCAGCTATCAAAGAAGCACAAAAGGGCTAGCAGGTCCAGAAAGTTCAAAACATGTCCAAATGTCCATAATATTAAAATGGAGAGTGAGAAAAAACATAAAACCCTATGCCTAATGAAAACAAGTTCTTTGAATATTTTAAAATATTTATAATAAAAATAATAATAATACATTTTATTTATATAGTGCCTTTCCCATGCTCAAGGCACTTATAAGGAATTTTAAAAGTGAAACACAAGGTAATCCAGAAACAAAGAGCAAGAACAAGAACCTCAAGCAAACACATCTAATAAGCAGAAAACCAATAATTATCACCGAAGAGGGGTGAAACCAGGATATCCAAACAAGAAGCACCAATCCAAATCAGCAATTCCACTGTTTCAGTACAAACAGAGGCTTCTCTTTTTATAAGGCTGGGGTAATACTCTAGCTGTATCATAAGGTGGCCCCGCCTTCTTGGGCTCCGCTCTAAGGAGACAGGGTAAACAATTTAAACTAAAACATACAATATTAAGTTAGCAAAAAATGGAAAAGTGATTGTTAAACTGAATATTAGCAAACAAAATATTACATAAGTGAAACACCTAAAAGTCAAAACTAAAAAGAGAATTAATAACAAAATATATAAAATACTATTCAAATGACAACAACAAAAACGTATCTGAGCCAGGGATAAGACCCTGGATAGAACATGACACACAGATGGGAAGAGTTTCAAATGCATGACACTGCTTTTTTAATGTTATTTCAATATTATCTCAAAAGCCAGTACTGAACCCCCCCCTCCCCTCTCTAATACCATTAAATTATCTAAGGCAACACTGACAAAAGCAGCGGTAAATAAGGAAAATCAAATGAAATATATTATGGTATAATGGTTGATATATAAAAGAATATACAAGACAACGAACAGCATTAAGCAGCAAACACTTTAACATAAATACAAGGGTAAATAAAGGCAATTTGAAAATCACTAACTGCAATGGACAGAAGCTGATGCAATACAGCACATTTGCAATGGCATATGGGTAGTCTGAACATGCAGAACAGAGTACTCCACTGTTAGTTTAGTTGAAGCTAAGGTCAAATGAACATTTATGCTCCACTGCAGGATTGCACCATTGTTGAACAATGCTCTGTAATGAGATTTCTTTGAGCAGAAAGAGTGAAAACTGCTGAAATTCATTGAAGGGTGTTGACTTGTTGTGATCAGTAAGCTGTTTGGGTAACCATTTACAGTACCACAAGTCATCATGCATTATGGCAAGTGTTGATCTACAGCTGATATCCAAGTGTGCAGCGACAGCAGACAATATGATATCCGTTGGTCTTCTCTGATGAAGGTGTTGGCCATATCAATGTGGGTTGTGTGGACAATGTTGATGGTTGACCAGATTGAGCTTTATCAGTTACACTTGTTCTTCTAGATTTAAACCTTTCCACTCATTCATAAACGTTTCATTTAGTTGTGCTGTTTTCATGTCCATACTGAGCAACAAAGTGTCCATGTTCATTTGTCATTGGTTTCAAGTACAGTAGACTAATGCCAGAGCACTGTGCTGTGGGTATTCATGTTACCCCCATATCCATCACGAATGTGTTGTATTGTGCTAGCTTCTATCTGTTGCAGTTACGGCATAATTTTCAAATTGCCTTTGGTTTTTGATTTACTCTTGCACTATTACACTACTTAAACTTTGTCCTATAGAAGGTTAATGTGATGTCATACACAATGATATAATATTCTGGCAGTTTGTTAAACTGAAGTTACTTGAAATCAAAAAGTGCTTACAGAAAGAACAGTCATCATATTACCCTACCAGGGTTCGGCATATAGGCATTTTAATAGAGTAAACAATTTTTAGAGCCCACTTTCTCTTTTTGCTTCATATAGACATAGATCATGTCACACGGAATATATGCCTTGTGATGAATAGCCGGGAATTGTGCCCTACTGGGAGAACTGGAGGAGCAGGGGACAAAGAGAAGGGCAATTTATATTCCGGGATATGGGACAGCATCCCCCCTGGGTTCGGGGCCATGGGCTTGGGGCTCTGAAGCTTAAACCTGTTCAGAACGCCTGGACAGCTCTGGAAACAAGATCTGAAGCACTTCTGCGACTCCCGGAAGTGCTGCTTGAAGAAGAGCTGGATTCAAGGGCAGTGCTTCTGCTACACACCCGAAAGTGCTGCTGGAGGCTAATCGGGAAGCACCTGGAGCACTATAAAAGGGGCCTCCTCACTCCATTCAGGGAGCTGGAGTCAGGTAGAAGAGGGCTTGAGCTTGTTAGGAGTAGAGTAGAGGTGCCAATAAAAGAAGAAGAAGAAGACTTAAGAATGGACTGTGAGCATTATTGGGGTTTGTGCACTGTGTGTGCTGTGCAGAAGGTGAAAATAATAAAATGTGTGTATTTTCAACATCTAGTAACCTTGTCCAGTTCCCCAGACTGATTTTCACTCGATTACTGTATGTTGACATCTTTTGAAAGTTGCTTTGGATAGGTTTACAATTGCCTCATCCTTGATCAGTTCGTATTTGTGCCCTTGTGACCATGTACTAAATAATAACTGGCAGACTGGATGGAGGTGATTTAGCTGTATGGGAAGTAAGCTGCTTCTATTCTTGTTGGCTTTAGCTCCTGTACATTTTCAGAGAGGCAGTCAGTTATACATAATGGCAACATCCCTTGCTTTTAAACACTACAGCACATGTGAAGGCACCAATGTCTCCAGGGGAGTGCTGTGTAAAATGGTATTTGCAGGCATTAAGAGTCTCTCAACAGCTGTTTGCATTGATGTGGGTTTCTTCTGCTTGTGGTAATCTCTTAGTCTGTCAGGTCATATTGGATAAAGTTCTACATGTTTGCAGCCAAAATGTTTCTCTCTGACCAGACTGCTTATGATTTTTTTATAGTAATTCAATTAGTGGATTTGTTAGTTCTTCCTTCTTTCAAATTGCAAACACATGGCTGCTCAAATATGAACGAAATTGTCTACAGGCACAATTCAAACGTTCACGTCGGTTGTACTCAAGAATATTGATTACAAAGGAAGGAAAGCAGATTTTACAATTGTTGCTTGAAGGCATCACTCATTAAATGTGGGTTTATTTAGCTGTCGCTCTCAGATTGTAAAAGGCTATAGTAATTCTTTGTTTCCCACAGAATTGACCAGTCTTGACAAATAAGAGGGTCAGAAAGGCAGCACACCCCTTTTCTGTTGGTCTTCCCATTCATTCATGTTAACTTTTCATTATTAATCATACTTGAACACAATGAAGCCAGTGTATTCTTATCAACTTAAGATGTCCTAAACCCCTCAAAAATTTACAGATGTGTGGGAACTGTGAAAAGATGTCCCTGCCCACCAAGCAACTCAGGGATAAATGAATTAGTGTCTTTCTAACATATTAAAAGAAGGAGAAAAATATTGCTGCTGACAGTAATGTTTTATTCTTTGCAGACAGCATAGTTCCTGCAGGCTTAACCATGGCCAGCTCAGTTAAAGTCACCTCTATAAAGCATATTGCTCTGCACTCAAAAACATACTTTTAAAATAAATGCACACAGTTACATACAACAAAAAATAAAATATCATGCAAAATATGACAAAATATTAATTTTCCTCATTTGCTTATTCCTTTCTGGGTTTACAGAAGGAAACTCAATCAGGGTAGTATTAGACAATCATAGTTGGCATGTTTGTCCATACTAGACACACCAGCCAACTTAATATGGATATCTTTGGTTATATAGTTGCAAAATCCAATTATTTAGCAAAAAATGTAAATGAATACAAGGATTCAGTGAAAACTTCACACATGCAGAGTGTGAAAAGCCCAGACAGTAACCAAACTGTGCTTTGAACATAAAATGGAAAAGTTATCAGTGTTAGCTACTGCAGCATTCTGTAGCTCACCATCTATGCACATAACAATGTTCATACAGTATTTGCATACAGTATATATTGCAAATTACAGTACTTCTTGTTTACTTTGCTTATATATATATTTTGCAAAATAAAGATAAGAAGGCAAATAAAGGGGTTGGTGTTTCTGGGGAAACCCATTTAATATAGCAGATGTCAAAATGTTGGAAAAAACTAAAATCAACAAAAGGCACCATGCGCCGGTCATAAACAGTATGCAGGAGTTTGTCTTAGCTAAGAGCTTCAACTTTGGTGCAAGCAGGATCCAGATTGAGCATTGACTTCCAGTGAGGGTTGTGTTTATATACTGGAGGAACTGGAAGGGCACTGGAGCAGAAGTTGCATCAGGCATCTTCCCATGGCTTCTACTCCATTCTAGGTAAGGAAAAGGATATATAAGTTGGTGGCTGTGCAAATCTTCATCCTTCCCTCATCAACCATTATGCCAGTAACTGTGACACACTACCCTACATTCACACGCATGACATTATATATACTGTATGTAAAATATAGGAAGACAGGCAGATCATTATAGCCCATAGAAGGTTTTTACTTTAGAGAAATTGGAAAGAAAGTCAAGGTATCATTAAGTACAGTTCCTTACACCATCAAAATGATCTTGGAAAATTGAGGAAATTCTAATAAGAACATTTCGGACAGACCCAAAGACACAAAGAAATCAGAAGAAGAGCTTCTGAGTGTCAACAGCTTGCATGATAGCAACCTCACGGGACAGTGGTCAAAGTAATCAAGTGTCACTTTGGCAGGTTGATTGTCAGTAAAAATTCAATTACTGAAATTAAAAATAAGAAAAGGGGCTTTCCTGGGCCAGGGGCCACTGGTACCACTGTACTCTGAAATGACAGTATGGAACAAATAAACAACTGGAGATATGGATACTGCTACTGTTAAGTTGTGCTTGAAGCTATTGTCCTGTGAAGCACCTATTATGCAAGCTGTTGACTCTCAGAACCTTGTCTTCTGATTCTGTGGTGGCATTGGGTCTGCCACACCGGTTCCAGTCAGAGATTCCTCTAAGTTTCCAAGTTCCTTTAGATGTTGTGGAAAGCAATACTCACTACTACCTAGATTTCCTTTGTAATTTCTGTAAAGGAAAGACCTACACTTTTAAGGGTTATAATTGTTTGTCTGTCTCCTTTATTAATTGCTTTTCTCTAACCATTATGATAGCAATATACCGTACAATGTTGTCCAAATTCTTTGGAAGGTGTAGCAACATGGTTTGTTTCAACACTGCTTTTATACTGATGGGGTGTTTGTAAGTAATCAACACAAGTCGGGACACCTGCAGAAATCATGGGCATCAGATTTCATGGCTTAATTAATTTCCATTGTTGCAGAAAAGCTGAAAGTTTAATTACTTGTTCTCTAAGAAAGGCCTTTTGTATAAGTCTGAAAATTACATTTTTTTAGTCTTTGGTAATCTAACCTTTAAAAAAATCTCAGGTAATTTACTGCTTATTTTTGTACCATTTCATTTTATCTTGTACTTATCTTCATCTCATCTTGGAATTGAACTGTTTAAACTTCAACTTCTTCTTCTTCTTCTTCTTTCGGCTGCTCCCATTAGGGGTTGCCACAGCGGATCATCTTCTTCCATATCTTTCTGTCCTCTGCATCTTGTTCTGTTTCACCCATCTCCTGCATGTCCTCTCTCACCACATCCATAAACCTTCTCTTAGGCCTTCCTCTTTTCTTCTTCCCTGGCAGCTCTATCCTTAGCATCCTTCTCCAAATATACTCAGTATCTTTCCTCTGCACATGTCCAAACCAACGCAATCTCGCCTCTTTGACTTTGTCTCCCAACCGTCCAACTTGAGCTGACCCTCTAATGTTCTCATTTCTAAACCTATCCATCCTCATTACACCCAATGCAAATCTTAGCATCTTTAACTCTGCTACCTCCAGTTCAGTCTCCTGCTTTCTGGTAAGTGCCACCATCCCCAACCCATATAACATAGCTGTTCTCACTACCATCCTGTAGACCTTCCCTTTCACTCTTGCTGATATCCGTCTGTCACAAATCACTCCTGACACTCTTTTCCACCCATTCCACCCTGCCTGCAGTCTCTTTTGCACCTCTCTTCCACAACCCCCATTACTCTGTACTGTTGATCCCAAGTATTTAAACTCATCCACCTTCACCAACTCTACTCCCTGCATCCTCACTATTCCACTGACCGCCCTCTCATTTACACACATGTATTCTGTCTTGTTCCTACTGACCTTCATTCCTCTCCTCTCTAGAGCATATCTCCACCTCTCCAGGGTCTCCTCAACCTGCTCCCTACTATCGCTACAGATCACAATGTCATCAGCAAACATCATAGTCCACGAGAACTCCTGTCTAATCTCATCTGTCAACCTGTTCATCACAATTGCAAATAAGAAAGGGCTCAGAGCCGATCCCTGATGTAATCCCACCTCCAACTTGAATGCATCCGTTACTCCTACTGCAGACATCACCACTGTCACACTTCCCTCGTACATATCCTGTACAACTCTTACATACTTCTCTGCCTCTCCTGAGTATCTCATACAATACCACAACTCCTCTCAAGGCACCCTTTCATATGCTTTCTCCAGGTCCACAAAGATGCAATGTAACTCCTTCTGGCCTTCTCTAAACTTCTCCATTAACATCCTCAGAGCAAACATTGGATCTGTGGTGCTCTTTCTTGGCATGAAACCATACTGCTGCTCACTAATCATCACCTCACTTCTTAAACTAGCTTCCACTACTCTTTCCCATACCTTCATGCTTTGTAAACTTCAACAAAAACTGGAAAAATTAAGTGCTCTAAAACTTTTGACCTGTAGTCAAAAATATTTATATAGTGACTACTTGGTGGGGATCTAAGCACATTTATAAAGGAAAAAATGTTTGGTTTTACTTATTCCAAGCAAGAATTAACCATGTGTCAGGCTTTCTTAGAGTGTCTAAAGATGTTTGTAGAGCAATTCAGACTCTCCTTTATTAAACTAAAGTTTCTCTGATTCTCCTCCTTGGCTTAATCCCATAAAAAGCAAATGCAATACTAGTCATGCAGTGGAGCTCCTCCCTTGAAGGCAGCCAAACAAGAACTGTCAACTCCTCTTCCAGTAGTTCATTTTAAAGGCCCCTCTTGGGTCCTATAGCCAGAAGAGGTAATTCCAAAGTGTTTTCCTGCACGTGTTACAGGATGTGTCCTCTCACTGGATGTCCTCAAATCCTTTCTGTTCATAGCTACTATGTGATGTCCTCTGGACCATTCCTGAGAGTAATAACAGATTGTGGAAGATGACCCTGAAGTGAGACAGGCGGACACGTTGAAGTCACACAACACACATTTATTTACACTACTCATATTTACAATAAGTGCACGCAATCCCAAAGTCTCCAAAAGTCCAGGCCAACCATTAAATGCCTAACTCTCTTCAGGCTGCCTCCTTGCCTCTCCTCCAAGACCTTGTCTTCTCGTCCTTCCGACTCCAGCCCTTGAATGGAGGGAGGCAACCCCTTTTATAGTCACCCGGATGTGCTCCAGGTGCCTCCCAAAAATCTTCCGCCGGCACTCCCCAGTGTGGTGGAAGTGCCAGCTGCGCACCCGGAAACACTCCGGGTGTCCCCGATCCTCTTCCTCCCAGCACTTCCGGGTGTGGCGTAAGTGCTGAGGTCCAGGGCTCCCAAGGCATTGGGGCGCCCCCTGGTAGTGACTACGGGACCCTACAGGGTTGAGCTTCACAGCTCTGTATCCGTGGTCCCCATTGCCACCAGGGCGGTCATCCCCACGTGATCTGGGGGAGGCGTAAGCCATCCTCCAATCCTCCGGGGTGTCCCAGCCGGGTTGCTCCCCCAGCCACCTGTGACAAGATACACTTTGAAATGCCTACAGCTAGCTCCAAGTTTTTTCTTGCGCACTTCTGGCATATTCTCCGGGAGTATTTCAAAATACATAAGTAGCAAGGTCTGCTCAGTTTAAAAATGGTACACTAGACCGAACAGATGTAAAAGTTAAAAGTGAAAGCTACCACCATCCTCTCATCCACAAACATAAAAAACAAGAATACAGACTCACAAAACAAATAATACAGCCAATAAATCAATTGATAAACAAACAAACAAACAAACAAATAAATAAATAAATGTATATTGTGCAGATATTACAAAATAAACTTAAAGAGTACATCTTAAGGAAACATTGAATTGCCTGATAGCAGTGGGCAGAGAAGAAACCCAGAGGTGCTTCTTAGCACATGTGGTGGACAGCAGCCTCCTGGAGGGGATGGAGAGGATTTTTCATGTTGATTTTTCCACAACAGCTTCCAGTGTGTCCACAGTTAGTCTTATGATGGAACAGACTTTCCTGATAAGTTATTCAAGGCATTGTTAAACTTTTGAGCTCAGGCTGCTTCCCCAGCAGACTGCAGTGCAGAACACCACACGGGCTACTATAGACTGGTAGAAACATTTCCAGCATCTTGCTGCACACATGAAAAGACCTAAGCCTCTTTAGCGATTACAGTCTACTCTGGCTATTCTTGTACAGCTCCACTCTGTTGTCAGACCAGTCCAGTTTGTTGTTCATGTGAACCCTCAGGTACTTGTATCTCTGCGCCACTTGCACGTCGTCCTCCTAAATGGTGACTGGTCTCTGAGGCTCACTGGCTCACCGGCAGTCCACCACCAGCTCTTTTGTGTTGCTGATGTTGTGTTGCAGTTTGTTGTCCTTGCAAAAGTAGACAAAGTTTCTAACTTTGATTAATGATTAAATCAAGAAAGATGAAGCATTTTAATTATACTTTAATTGAATTTACATTTTCTGAATTCTATATGGTTTCTCCAGTAAAACTAATGTTAGTAAAAAGCATATGTGCACATAATTATCTTTAATGACTACTTAAAGAATTAAAAATATCAGCCCCACAAAAAGAAAAGGTCATGACAAACATCCTTTACTTGAAAGTGACACTTTTGTAACAGCTTTTGTTTATTCTGAAATAATGTGCAGAATAAAAACAGGGTGGAGAATGAAATGAAATAGATGAGAAGATAGAACAGCTGAGCAAATCATAATTCAGATCACCTCCAGTGTGGTAGAGTTCAGCCAATCAGCGGCTAAGATCGTTAATGTTATAATCTATGGGATGTCTGAAGGACTTTTTATGATGCCTAGCATACCAGAGCCCCCCAGTGTTAAAAGAGTAATACTATGTATTTTGCAACAGAAAAAGCAACATCAAAGTTATTCTATTGCTAGCAAGTTACAGAAGACAGAGTCTGGAACGCACTACACTGAATTGCTATGGAATACCTCCAAAATGGCGCTGTGTATCACATCACAAAGGCTTTTGTTAAAAACTCAGTGCAATGCTTCAGCTCTTCGTCTGGGATTACAGATTTAAACATCACAGACTCAAATTTATAGTGTTAGGTATCCCATTTAATGATTTATAAATTCCCACTTTCAGATTCATTTCAAAGTCTTAGTATTTTAGTTCTGGAGACATTTTATCCTTCTGATAATGGCTCCTGGCCATTCTTGTTTTGACTTCATTTATAGTGTAGCCCTCGGGATTTTGTTTTCAATAACAATATGTCATCATTCTAGAAACATGTTTTGTTGCACTACTACCTGCTGTACAAGTCCAAAATATTTTTCCCTCTTTCCACTACCACTTTTTTCCAATGCCCAGTCCACCTACACCATTCCTGCTACATCAACAACTCCTACAACATCAACTGGAATTTTATAGTATTTCATGTGCTGAATCCAAATGTGATTGGGCCATGTCATGTTTTTGAGTGATGTGTAACTTAAGTTTGGAAATATTGTACATTTACATGCTTATTAAAATAAGTATATATTCTAAATCTAAGCTGTTTTTGATATTTTGCTGTACTTAGCTTCAGGAATGACTCTCTTAAGGATCCAACAGTACTCATCCTGCATACTAGGACTCCACTTGCCTTGGTAACACTTTTCCATGTTGGAAATGTCCTGAAGAAATTCCTCTCCATGTTCATCACTGACCCATGGCTGTTATGGAAAAAGTCCAAGTGAGAGTCTGTGACAATGATATACTGTATACTGCATCCATTGTTTGTATGACTTGAGAAGGTCACTCAATATTTCAGGATCATTGTCAGCTTTACAATTTCCTAAAATGTTTGTGCAGACACTTTTGAAATTCTGTCAAGCAGCTTTCTTAGATTCATTCAACTGTTCTTCAAATCTATCATTTTATAGCACTACTCTTATTTGAGGACCTTTACAAATGCCTTCCTTAACCTTGACATCATTGATCTTGTTTTCAACATGTTTCTTCTGTTGAATAAGTTTCTTTTCTGGGATATGTTTTAGAACATAGTGGTTTTCTTTGTGCCTACTGTCCTACTCACACAAAAATCAACAGCATATGGTGAAACCAGGCTGCAAAACAAGCAGCTGATACAGAATGCTTTCTAAAATTCATTTCATGTTCTAATACATCTCTTTCATGCTCTAGTAGTGTGTGCTATAGATACAAAAAGAAATTTATTTCTGTTATGGAAAAGGACATCTTTCCAGCTGACATTTGAGGTGTCAATGAAAACCTGATAGAAAAATGTTAAATTTCATATTTGGATTGAGCATTGTGAAGTATGCTTTGAACACCTATCATAATCCATAGGACAAAGTTGTTGTTGACCAGTGTAATGTGACATACTGCCGTGACAAACGCTCACCAGCATATGAAAAAGAAAGGCTAAATATAAAATGATAACTTTAAATACTAAGTTATTTAATTAGGTTATTTAATCTTCTTATGATTTATCAAATCTTGAAATTTACGACAGAGTATCAAGGCATACTCAACCTCCAAGCCTATTATTCTGAGATTGTCTTCTGTAGTTCATCACTGGAATGCTGCCGGCTCACCCACGAATAGACCATTGTGGTAATCTGCATGCCCAGGTATTACCAAGGTCAGGATAGGTCAGGTTGGGGAACACTATTCACTATTTTTTGGGGACATTGCATTTCTATGTCTTGTGTGATAGTTGCAGTGAGGACTGTGAAAAAGCCCACCTGATTCTGTGTTCAGTGTAAATAAATCCCACTTTTGTTTTGCAATATCATCTTTTTGTGCCGATGCCTCCCTGTGTAATACCTCTGATCCTGATCAGTCCGGAACTACAAGATTCCAAGTGTATAATCTAGTGCCATCTTTCCCACTACACGGGGTGTCAAAACTATTAATGATGTTGCTTGATGACCTCTGTGGTGAAGTGAGATAAGCATTCATGGCATTGTGCTCAGGCTCCAGGTGGGTGTTGGTGTACATGGTAGCATGAATGAGCCACCCTGGGGTGTTGATGAGGGAATTTAGGAGCCCACATTCTTGTGCAGATGTTCATGGTTCTGCTGATTTCCTTATTAGCACTTTGGGGTTTGTAATTAAGCATCCACTGAAGTATAAAAGCAGCCTAAGTAGGACAAAAAAGGAAGAAGAAGTGAGAAAGAATGAAAAGAGCTGGGTTAAAGGAAAGAAAGGAAAGCAGGAGCAAGATTGTTACAGAGCTGGTGCAGTAGTGTGGAGGCAAGTACCATTTTTATCAAGGTGTATTTATTTAATTATCATTCATTGCACCACACTTTTTTATTGGTTGTTTTAATAAAAGTGCTATACACTTATGCACTTCTCAAAAGATGAGCATCTTTTGAGAAGATTACGGTGTTTCCCAATGTCCTGGCTACATTGCCCATTGCAGTCTCATCCATTCTGGCCCCAATATCATCCCCTGTCTCTAAATGGTTAACTACAGTATCTCTCTCACCCCCTTCACCGCCTAATAGCTAACGTGTGTTTATGACATAGCGGGTCCGCGGGTCCATTTAAA
Organism: Erpetoichthys calabaricus; assembly: GCF_900747795.2. Lineage (NCBI taxonomy): Eukaryota > Metazoa > Chordata > Cladistia > Polypteriformes > Polypteridae > Erpetoichthys > Erpetoichthys calabaricus. The sequence continues at coordinate 133,675,307 of NC_041403.2, forward strand.
ATGGAAGCTCGAGTGCAAGTGGGGGAGACATAAAATAATAAAGAATACTATAAAGAATATTAATAAAGAATATTATGAAGTAATAAAGAAGAGAGGACAGAAGTTAAGGAAAGAAGAAGGCAGGAGGCCGAGCGGGAGTTGGCAAGAGAGATAGAAAAGACTCGCTGGGAAAGGCAGGCAGCTGGGAAGAGAGCCGGTGGAAAGAGTGTTTGGCCGACACTTGAGGGTAGAAATAAGCAGTCGGTCCAGCTGAGTACTTTGGAGGAGCAGGATTGACCAGGATCATGGGCAGCATGCCACATATGGTTGAGAAAACAGCAGGAGTCCAGAAGGCTTAGGAGGCTGAGCCTCAGTGTGAGCACCCGGGCCACTGGGGGAACCCAGGTCTCAGTCCGGAGAGTGGGTTGTACGTAGCCAGGGGACAGAAGGCTACCAGACCTGTGAGGGGCGGACTGGCCATTAGGCATTTGGGTCTGGTCATGGGCCGGCCGTTTCATGAAATAAATTTTATGTACTGGTTACTCTTTGACATTAAAATTATTTTTCTAAACTACTAAACATTATCTGTCCAGTACTGCAATTTACTGTATATATAGTAGTCCTATATAATATACCGTATTACGTCATCAAGTTGTTTTAGTTGTCAGTACACAAGGTTGTAGCAAAAAATTTGGTCAAAACTGCCTTTTGCTGATTTCTGTTTCGATACCGCTACATTTCAGTTAGCATATACATTATTGAAATTTATTTTATCTCATATCTAGTATTTAAATTTTGCGGTACTAAAAATTAGATTAGATTATGTATTATGCATTTTATTGTTCTCTTGTTGTAGGCATGAGTGATAATTAGTGGTTTTCAGTTGCGATTATTAGTATGATGAAATAAAGTTATAAAGTACAGTATAGAAATTTTTCATATTAGGACGGAACATTTATAGTTTATCGTTAAGTTAATGGAACATTTCAATCATGTGAGGTTTTCATTATAACCTCGTTATAATTTATTCCATTGTAAATGTACAGCTACTAGCCTACTAGGGTACTGGCACTTGGACATAACATTGACATTTGACATGTACTCTAATAACGTGTAAGCCGTGTTACTAAATTTTTATTTTTCATTAAATTTTATTTCTAAGCATGTCATCAAATTTTAAATTGTGTCTAAACAAAAGTGTACAGATTAAATTTGGCAACAATTTAGACGGAGTTCATGTCATAGGCTCATAGCAAGTAGCAAGCTGCGTACTCATCACAAGTTTTAAGAAAATTGCAATGAATAATGGGCCGAGTGGGTTGACCTCATCACCTCACTTGTTGAAGGATGCTCGGGCCGGTTTTGAGACCCAGTCCGCTCCTGGGACCTGTTGAGAGTCAGCTGCACCTGCTGATAGGGTGACTCCCCTGTTGCAAGGCCCGCATGGGAGAAGCAGGGGAACCACCAGTTAAAAGGAGAAGGCACCAGGTTTTTGTAAAGGACAGCTTCTAGCCTGTTAATTTTAACCTCATTTATTTTTAATAGGATTACTTATTGGATTTTTTTTTTACTTCCACTCATTTCACATGTTTTTATGGATTATTTATTTATTAACTTTGAGCACTGCACTTTATTTGGACACTGTTTAGTTTTGATTGCTTTAATTAAAAGCACTTGCACACTTTACACCATCCCCTTGCTCCATGTGTGATTTGTCCTCATTGCACAGCTCATCCGGTTATAGAGCATAGAGCAGGACCCACACCATCACAGTGTTGAGCATACTGGCGCAAAAACAGTTGCAATTGCATCTTCCAGGAGAATACTACACATTGATGGTAGTTGAAGTGGCTCCTCACTATCTATGTAAAGCACTTTCGGTAGTTAGAAAAGTGCTATGTAAATGTATTATTTTTTTTAATTAGATATATTCCACCATGGATTGTATGGTTTCAATAATGAATAAATGTATGGGCAATCTCATCTTATCATATTACACCATAGTCTAGTGTGTAGTTTAATATCACTCACCCTTGTACTGTAAACTTTATATTAGCCATTGTGTTATAGTACCTTTCTTTTCACAATGTGTTTTCTAGTGTTACTGTTAAAAGTGGTTAGTGAACCAGGAGACAAACTCATGATTATTTTTTAATCCCAGGCTGTAAATATTTATTTTCTGCCAGTTCTCACTTATCTCGGATTTTTTATCTCTGACCCTCTTTAACAGAGTAGAGGCCTTTTTTAATTAAATGAATGTAAAACAAGAAATGGAGACTTACAAAGTCAACCCACAGTTAGCAGATGTAGGAGCTTCAGCTCTGTTCACATAATATGAATTCTTGGAGCAATCCCTCAAGCGGAATTCTGCTCTTGACGATGGACTTGGGCAAGCTGCACGTCTGTGGTTGCCCTGTTTTTGTGTGCCACAGGACCAGAAGAGAAGGTCCATCACTGTACTGGATGGGCTCTGGGTGAATCTAGGGTCACCAATAGGACATGTCTGGCCTTAGGCACTTAAGAGAGGCTAGCAGGCATTTAGAGTCCTCACTCACCTGTTCAGTGCGCTCAGCACATTCAGAGTGGAAAGCGGCCTAATTAGTGACTCTGGACGTTATTCAAACACCGTTTAACTAGGTGCATCCACCCAAAAAAAACTCAAAGTCCTTTAATCTCAGTGGCTCACATACTTTATATGGCCCTACAGGCTACTTGTGTTACAAAGCTGAAAAGAATAAGTAAGACTGCTGCCTTTTTTTTTCTATGCTTAAACAATAAATATGGAGCTTTAAATCAGAAACATTTGAGAGCTGTGACAGCAGGCATTTCACATTTAGTTTTCACATCTAAAGCAGCTGCCAAAAGAGGCAACCTTCACAACTTTGAAGAGCATATAAACTTAGATCAATTGTATTTTCAAGGTGCCGCATCATGCCATCCTCAAAACCCTAAATCAACATTTCAAAGTCTTTAGAAAGCTTTCTGATTTTATGGGATCACAGAGTGGAGGATACAGATTTCCTCTTTTACATCATTTAAAAAAACGGACTGAGAAGGGTGCGGATATAATATTACACACTCTGTGGTGTGAGACTTAGAGGCAGCTCTTCTTCAGTTTAGGGATGAAGCCGTTTCCTGGCATAAGTGAGCTAAGTGAAAGCTTGGGGGTCCACAACCAGAGGGGGTTCTGACACACTCATACAGTATAGAACACTGTTGTCAGATCTCCTTCCCAAATGCTAGCGTCCCATTTAAAGCTAGAAAAGGGCTTGCTTACAGCCTGAACATTAAGGTGTTAAAAGAGTTTAGCAATAATGCCTGAACATCTACATAGAGAACGTCTGGAGTTGGAGTGCTCACCACACATCTATGCGTTTTTTCCCTGGATGCTCTGATTTTCCTCCAACATCCTAAAGACACATGGTTCAAGATAGTGGAGGAATCTAAATTGATCTAACATGAGTGAAAATGCCACGTGAGAGACCAGGTCTCGTCCCAAAGTGGCTTCATTTGGAATAGTCAAATAATCACAGCTCCCTGCTACCCTGCACTGGAAAAAAAAAATCAATAAACATATGGCAATCTTGAAACCCCAGGCATTATAAACATACTGGCTCACTCTAGTTATTTTAGTTTATTTTTGAATGCAAGCTATTCTGATGAAATAAGAAACAGAGATACATACACACGCACGCGCTCACACATGCATAGAGCGGCGAGTTTGACTGACTTGTTCAGATAAAAAGATCAGTGGACCTGTCAGTTGATTAGTCCCCCTTGATTAGCATTTATAGGAGCCCTGTGATATGTTATTTGCATTCCTATTTAGCCGCGATTTTGTGGGGGGCACTGATGATTAAACTTGTCACCGCGACTGATTGACAGGGTCAGATCTTCACTTTCCATTCTTTTGAAATTAAAAAAACAAATGTGTCAGCTCCTTCTCGCGCCCAGCGCGCTCTGTGAAGCTCTCGCTGGCTTGTCATCGCAGCTAGGTCAGGAATGTTTTAATTTTAGGGATGGATTCTGCCTGTCAAGCAGCCGTGATGGCGTGTAGTTCAGAAGATGAGATGTGAAGGGTGTAAAACAATGGGAAGGGAAAAGAACAAAGACAAAAGCGCTCACTTTATTAGACAGATTTAATTACCCTGAATGGAGATTAAGCAGGGTAATGCATCAAGGCGTGAAATTAACCCCTTGATTACAAAAACTGAAATGTCTTTCAGAGTGACAAAGAATATCTGTCATTTTCTATATCAGTGCAAAAAATCAACTTTCTGATCACACGCATATGATGCTGATTACTGCTGGAGTAGCAAAAGCAGGTGCTGTAAATGGAGCTGAAGGCCCTTCACAATCACAACCCATTCTATCATGGCTGAGCTTTGGTGAAAGTATGTAAATGAAGGAACTCCAAATTCCAGTACTGGCAATATGCTGCCTCTCTAGGTCTTTACAATCAACTTGACTGCTGTTTCCCTTCAGCTTTATGAGTAGCAAGTTGTTGTTGTTGTTGCTGAGCGAATGCAGTTATCTTATCTCAACTAGTCAATAACAGAAGCAGAGGTTGTATGCAGCATGGCAAGACTAACACTGAACTTTAGGATGGCACAGTCCATGGGCCATGGTTTGCTGTTCTCCACAGAAACAGAGTGGGTTGCCACAATACCTTCATCTATGTAGGTTTGCAGCACATCTGACAACCCCTGTTTGGTTGCGGTTCAGCGTGACCCAGTCCTACCTGGGAAGGTCACAACCTGGCACACATTTTGTCAGGTTGCTGATCAGGAAAGAATCTGGAGGAGTATCTACAATTAAAAAAGTGTAATGCTCAATCTAGAGTGATTTTTAAGGAAAGGAGCAGTAAAATTTACTAGAGAACCTTATTCATCAGACTTTCACGTGGGATCTTTTCAGAAAGTTCTTCCAAATAGTGGAGATTAATTTGTGATCCCTTGATCCTTTCAAACATCTAAAGTTAATTTGTTCATTTTGGCAACCTGCTCATATTTGTTAATGTCAGTGGAAGTTGTAGGTCATCACTGTAACAACAGAAACAATACAAAATCTGCACAATTCATGCCAGTTCATGGAGTGTGTTCAAACACCCTGCCAAGCCATTGCTAAACCTTTTCCACTTGCTTATCTAAGCCTGAATAGTCCTGCGTGAAGTTGGGTAATGGGTGGACTTGAATTGAATCAAATACTTCATTAATATAATACTACACCATGAAAATATACTGTGTGTTTATTGTCACGCATGCGTGAGGTATATGATAACCCAGCGGGGCGAGATGGGGTGGTGTTGCTAACTTTCTCTTTTCCTTCTCTCACCACAGTACTGACAAACCACTGAGTGAGTGCACTTAGCTCCGTCCTTTCCAGTTTGTGCACTATGAAGAGCCCGGCTGCACAGCGTCATTTCCATCTAAGAGTTATCTACCAGATGGAGCTCCAAGGAACAACCTTATTTTTGACAGCCTAAGGGCTTGTTGCCTTGTTTTTGTGCCAGAGTGGCAATTTACTTTACTGCCTAAAGGAGTGACCTTTTTGTTGGGACTAACATATTAGACATGACAACCCAGTTGGTGTCCCAACTTTTTCATTTACTTGATCTGTCATTCGTTGGTGTACTGATAGTTGAAGCCTGGCTTCTGTGCTCCTACTTCCTGCCCCTTATCTTGATGTAGTGACACTAGAAAGGGACATGAAATAACCTCAGACTCAGAAATGGGTGAGTTTAGAGTCTGGTGGAAGAATGTTGGCAAGAGCTTTAAGTGTGTATTTCTTGCCTTTCCGTGCCATTTACTTTATTTATAGTACTTGGCGGTGCTTCCGGTGTTAAGGACTACCAGCAGAAAGAGGCAGGTCCAAGAAGGCGTACATCAAGGATGTTAAAACAGTCAATCTTCTGGTCTACAGACAGAGGAAGAGATAAGGTATTAGTCAATAGTGCCCTCTTGTGTTCTGGCTGGAAATTACCATTATCTGAGTCTTTAAAGTACCCCAAACTATGAAAAACGTATTTTGTAACTGTCATATGATAGAGGACAGGTACCTCATGGACCCCATGATCATCACAGGTGACTGTGTGCAGAGGGTGTAGACCTATAAATACCTGGGAGTGCAGCTGGATGATAAATTGGACTGGACTGCCAATACTGATTCTCTGTGCTGATTCTCTGTGCAAGAGAGGACAGAGCCGGCTATACTTCCTTAGAAGACTGGCGTCCTTCACCATCTGCAATAAGATGCTGCAGATGTTCTATCAGACAGCTGTGGCGAGCATTCTCTTCTACCCTGTAGTGTGCTGGGGAGGCAGCATAAAGAAGAGGGACGCCTCACACCTGGACAAACTGGTGAGGAAGGCAGTCTCTATTGTAGGCATGGAGCTGGACAGTTTGACATCCGTGGCAGAGCGACGGGTGCTCAGCAGGCTCCTGTCAGTCATGGAGAATCTACTGCATCCACTAAACAGTGTCATCTCCAGACAGAGGAGCAGCTTCAGCAACAGACTGCTGTCACTGTCCTGCTCCACTGACAGACTGAGGAGATCGTTCCTACCCCACACTATGCGACTCTTCAATTCCACCTGTGGGGGGTAAACATTAACATTATACAAAGTTACTGTCTGTTATACCTGCATTTTTTATGACTCTTTAATTTAAAATTGTTTTTTATCAGTATGCTGCTGCTGCAGTATGTGAATTTCCCCTTGGGATTAATAAAGTATCTATCTATCTATCTATCTATCTATCTATCTATCTATCTATCTATCTATCTATCTATCTATCTATCTATCTATCTATCTATCTATCTATCTATCTATCTATCTATCTATCTATCTATCTATCTATCTATCTATCTATCTATCTATCTATCGCAGCATTAAGTTAGCTTACATCAGTGAGTTCCTGTGATGTTTTTGACATATAGCATTTTTGCATTTTTCCTTTCTGGATTTTAGTCTACAGTATATAATTCACTAACACGTTTTTAGATTCTCTTTGTATCTTTTGTCTTTTGGATTTGTTTTTTATACTGCCTGTTTGTTTATATATAACCTTCTGCAAGACTTTTAATAGATTTCTTGGATTATAGAATTATTTCTTAAATTAATTTAATTAGCTGCTTTTTGTCAAATCTGTTTCCTGCAGGGTTGCTCAGGTCTGAAATAAAGTTTCTCGTTGCAAGTCATGTTTTGTGGAGTGGTACATGCTCCATATTAAAGTCTGGAAACTTGACTTTTTCTTCAGATATGCTGGCAGTGATCGTCTGCACTATGGTCAATCTCACATCCATGAATGCATTGAGAAGGAGGTGTGCCCCACCTCCCCACTAGATAGACAAAGGACTGTGCTGCATAGAAAGGATCTGCGGATTGAAACTTTATTTCATAATTTATTTTGTTCTCTTACTATCATATAATCTTCCTTTTTGTTTATTTATTTATAAGTATCTTTTCATCCTTGTTGTCAATCTGACTCATGACCTCCCCAACGGCCCCCAATATAAAATGTAACTATGAGTATTAACTGGCATTCTATAGAGCTATAAGTCATTTTTTTCACTTAAAAATGTTTTTGCCAAATACACTATGATACTCTATATATATAAAATCCTAAGCCTAAAAGTGCAACGGTGACGTTTTTATGTCACATTTTTTGTCACGCTTTAAATCTGGCTTATTTTAAAACCTACGTATATACTGTATGTTTGGTATCATTCTTTTCAGAATTTATCGAACTTTAATGTGATGTTGTTAGATTTTCAGTTTCTTATTTTGTTTTTAAATTATAAACTAACAAATATCAAAAACTTGTGTCTCGTGAGACAGAACTTTGTGCCAAGAGAGTTAACCACACCCGGGTACACAAAGAGTAGGACAGCTGCTGTACAGGCTTTTAAATGTGCGAAGCACCGCACGAGATGCATATCACACGGTACAGCAGCAGCAGCAAGCCAGCAGCTGATTGACCAAAGAGGAGGTAAAGTGGCTGGCGCGAGCGAAGCGAGCAGGGGGGAACCCCCTAGTATGGTATTGTCACAGGAGGCTGGAGGACAGACCCAGCCGGGATGCCTGGAAGGACCTGGAGGTGGCGTATTTGTCCTCCGGGCCACGAGGGGGCAACCGCCCTGGATCGGGAGAGGACCACGGGAGAGGAGCAAGGAGGCTCAAGCCCGTTGGGGCCCGTGGCCACCACCAGGGGGCGCCCTGAGCCTCAGAGAGCCCAGGAGCCATTCACTTCCACCACATCCAGGAAGATAGACGAAGAGCTTTCCAGGGATGCCCGGAATGCTTCCAGGTGCAAGGGCAGCACTTCCGCCACACGAGGAAGTGCTGCCAGAAGAATGTCATCAGGCATCAGCTGCCTCCCTACAGTCATAGAGCTACAGTCGGGATTGGGATCAAGGCGAGGCTCCCATGGAGAGAGGAAAGGCGGCCCACAGACAGTGAGAGAGAAGCCCGGAGTAGGGGTGATTGGTGCTGGGAGCACAGTGTGCTGTACGGCAGGGGTAGGCAACGTCGGTCCTGGAGTGCCACAGTATGTGCAGGTTTTTGTTCCAACCCAGTTCCTTAACGAGAACTCAATTATTGCTGATGAAGCACATATTGCTTAAGTGACATTTTAATGCTTCATTTTAGTGGTCTCGCTTGTTAAGGTTCTCCAACCTTAATTGCTTATTTCAATCTTAAACTGCTGCATTCAGTGTTTTAATTGCTCCTTATTAGCAATGAGATGTAAAAGACAAAGCAGCCAGCAGTTCTCCAGCTAGCTTTTTTCCAATTACATCTGTGTGTGTTCATCATGCACGGTTTGATTTAATAAAACACTTAATAGAAAAATGTGACAGACTGAAAATGATCTGTTTTAGGCTTCAAATCATTTGGATGATATCCTTGGAAAGGAAAAAAATCTACGATATAAAAGCCTTACATTGCACAGACTAACAAGCCATAAAATTAAATAAGGTCTGAGATTGGCAATGATTGGTTTCTAATTAAGCAATTGGGTTGGAATGAAAACCTGTAGCCACTGCGGCTCACCAGGACCGACATTGCCTACCCCTGTTTTACATCTTATTGCTAATAAGGAGCAATTAAAACACTGAATGCAGCAGTTTAAGATTGAAATAAGCAATTAAGGTTGGAGAACCTTAACAAGCGAGACCACTAAAATGAAGCATTAAAATGTCACTTAAGCAATATGTGCTTCATCAGCAATAATTCAGTTCTCGTTAAGGAACTGGGTTGGAACAAAAACCTGCACATACTGTGGCACTCCAGGACCGACGTTGCCTACCCCTGCTGTACGGGACTGTGTTGTTTCCTGATTAATAAACGTGTGTACTTTTATAAAGATGTGGTGTCAGTCTGGTGGTGTCCGGGCATGTCTCACAGTATACATGTATATACTGCCTCACTTTATGCACAGTTTGCATGTTCTCCCAATATATGGGAGGTTTAGTGCCAATTTCTTCTCACATTTTTAAAACATGCACGTTTAGTGTATCTAAACTAAAGTGTCTTCTTGCATGAATGAGTATGTCCTACAAAGAACTGGCCTGCTGTTCATGGCAGGCTCCTGCTTTACACAAATGTTGCAAGGATAGTCCTTAATACATATAATGCTTTACATCTGATTATATAATTTCATGGTTACAGGAGCAAGAGTCTTTAAAGCAGCTTCCGTTACTAGATTTGAACCAGCCTTGGACTGAATGCCAGGCCTTTGCATGGTACTCACTCACACACACACACACACTCATACAGTGACTCATAAACAATTTAGAGATGCCACACACACACTTCTTTGGACCTGTGGAGAAAGACCACAGAGATAATGGGACAAATACAAAGTCCATATAGACAGTGACTAGGTAAGACACCATCAGTATAATATAAAAGTGGACAAAACAAAGGCCTGTGCCCCCATGACTGCAGATGCACATGGATTGGTGGGTGTTCGCATACCTCAGCTCATGCTACAGTGTAAGTGCAGGATACCTTTAAAGTCTAGGGGAAGTACGTGAACCAAAAAGTAAGAGAGACACTAGCTTGAGAATTGATAGTGTGATATCTAGTGAGGGTTTAGCTGCTGAGGCACACTACTATTTTAAAATCTATTACCATTAAGATAACATCATTAATGTGCAAATGCCCCTGCTTATGAACAAGGTTCAATAATTGAAGCACAGTAGTATTTATGTGTCTGAGTGGGTGAGGGCAAGGAAGTGCCACCTATCAAACATATTTTAGTACAGTAAACTGTCACTCCACCTTATTGAGGAATTTAAGAAACTAGTAGTAGTGTAAATGAGGTAAGTAAGGTAAGTTTACTTATCTTGGCAGCTGCATTAATGTCTCTGGTGACTCCTCCTATGAAGTCAGTAGACGGATTGGGAGAGCATGGGGGGGTCATGAGGTTGCTGGAAAGGGGTGTGTGGCACTCCTGATATCTTTGCAAAAGGACGAAGGTCCAAGTCTTTTGAGTTCTGGTGCTTCATGTTTTACTGTTTGGCTCCAAGATATGGATGTTAACTAGAGATTTGATGAAGACTGGACTCCTTCGGTACTGTGTATCTTCGGAGAATCTTTGGGTACCGCTGGTTTGACTTTGCTCATGGAGTCCTAAATGAAGTACATTACTTGCATTGTGAGGGAGCATCAAGTACTGCACTAAGGCTATGTGGCGCGATTCCTCAAGGCTGATCTGGCTTACAGGATTCTCATTGTTGAGGATCCAGGCCAAGGGGATGCCCATGTAACACCTGGCTGCAGTAGATAGATGGTCAGTTCTGGGTGGGTTGGGTCTAGACCATGTGTCTGCCTTAGGGGTGGCCAACCAGAATGCTGAGCTGTTCTGTTGTGTGGTGGGTGTGACAACGTGCTGTACCAGTGCATGCTCCCCAACCATGATCTGACCTGTAGTGGCGTGCAAAACTGAGAATTTGAAATGAATGACATTAACATGAGTAGTATTGGTAATTTTGCTGGCTTGAACAGATCTTTACTCTTGAAGTATTCTGGAACTCAAAATATGTTATACAGATTATTGGTATATTTCTAGACTGGACTGACCATCCTTGACCATTCACTAGTAGGCAGTGTAGTGTTCTATTTAATCAAAGGCAAGCCACTGGTGTTTTGCTCAACTTGTTCCATCATAATTCTGCCCAAGATGCAAAATATAAAAACAGGTACATGCTCATCTTATTTCTTAGTTTATGACTCTTGTTATCCATAATCCTCATTTTATCCACATATTCTCTGGAATTAATAACAAGGAAAAGACCATTCATGTGCCTTACTTATTTCTTGTAATAATAATAAATAGCACCGTTACCGTGTTGTTCATTTTCTGGCTGATTATGACTCAGTGCTCTCAAAAATTGCATAAGTGTGAGGCCTCCAAATTTTAGCAGAAGTCAGAAATCCAACTAGTAAGCCCAAAATTAAGTCTCACCCTGGGGGAGTTTGACCCTGGAAAACTGGGTGGCTTTGGCCTACAAGGACCAGAAGTCCTAAATCAAAATCTTTGCAAAGAGGCAAAAAGAGTCAATGACACTAGAAATCCAAGTGAACAAAGCAATACTTACAGAGAAGATCAACTCTCCATCAAAGTGCATTCAATGAACCACAAAGAACTTGCTTTCCCAGCTTCCCTTTGAAGGCTGGGCACAGTTCCTTGTTAGAAGGCATTCATGGCCCTGCCACCACAAAATACAAGTAACTTAATAGAATAAGGTTATGCATAAAGAAACTAAATACATAAAATGAAATTGACTTAGGCCAGGTTTATGCTTCACTTCACAGGTTTATACTTCACTTCGACGAGGCACATGCTCCTTATGACGTTTACGGCGGTCTGCTTTAATGATAAAGTTAACTATGAGATTAAAGTGGACATTTTGAGATTAAAGCCTAAATTTCCACTTTAATTACAAAATAGACCTTTTCACCATGCCCTTAATTTTTCTCTCTGCAGCTCAAACATGGTGCCATACATTCTGATGCTGTTGTGGATGTGCTAAAAATTTTTGCTTCACCACATCGAACCATTCATCAAGCATAGAAGCATGCACATCAATCCTAGAGGATCCGCATAGCAGCTTTCTGTCACATGTAGATAGTAAACAGAGACTCTAATGTCACATTCCAACTTTTATCACATTCACACGTGCATTGTGTTAATTTCTGAGAATGTGCTCAGAGGATACATCAAATGAACACTGGAAAAACGTGGCAGCCATGAGTCATGCGCGGTCTTGAGCGTGAAGTATAAATGAGCACTTAGAAGACATAATCAGATGAAAATGACATTCAATATTAACATAAATGATGGTAATCACAGAATCAACAAGTTTGAAAATGGACGCATTGCATAACATTCAGGTGTGTCAAGGACTGTGCAGGCACTGTAGCCCTCAAAGGACTGAGTTCAGTAGGCAAGTTCTAGAAACTTCTCAGTCCATTTAAGGGTTGTGGGTGTCAAAGGCTTTCACACCAGAACTGGACGAAAGAGTGAAAACAGGCCTGGGCAGGACTCAAGTTCATCACAGGGACCACTTTAAAACAAACACTCATAAACACACATATACACACATTCCCTTATTCATATACAGTGACAATTTCCAAGTGCCATTTAACATAACAAATAAATAAAAAAATAAATACAAACTTTTGGAATTAAAACCTTCTTGGCTTGAGCATATCTGGCCGTAGTGATTTTCATGAAATTCGACTTGCAAAGTTATTCATTTATGACAAATGTTAGGGAATAAAAGAAGTGAAAGGCAAACTTTATTACAGCGACTGACCATTATGGGTATCGGGTGAATGTGGTACTCTGATTGTAAATTATAGGGTGACCAAATTTTGAAAGTCCCATACTTTGTGTAGGCCTGTATGCCTACACATAAAGACCATTCTCATAATGCCTGCTTTATCTCATCACCCTCAGACAGGGTTCATTGCACGTGAAAAAAGCTCATAGATTTGTACACAGTGCTCGAAGTATAAATGAATAAACAGGGGTGCTCTGTTTTTGCCTGCTTCTTGTTCCACATTATGATGCTTTTTATATGCAGTATAAAGCAACTTGTTAATAAAGTGAGATTCCACCTTCGAGTTCCGTGCATGCTTTCGTAAATATATTGTGATAATGTTTGTTTCAGTGAGGCTGAATTTGTGGCACTGAAAAACATAAGCCTGTTAAAGCGTAACACTTTGATGTTCATCTGTTATTCATTGGGATGCACAGCTTGGATTTGGAACTATCACTGTCACTGGGATGTGTGGTCACTGTAATAAATTATGGTGTCAGTGTAATAGTCATGCTACAGGCTACTTCATTCATATTTAGATAATGTTTTGCTTTCCTTGCTTGTATTTTAAAAGTTTATGGTTAGAAAGGTCATGTAAGTTACAGTGGTTTTCAAGTTTATAGTGGACAGTTTTTAGTTAGAGAATATTTTCCTGGACTAGGGGGATCTCCATGAAGTTCTGAGTGGCTGGATTGATTAATATTCAATATAAAGACAAGGGTTTGTTCAATTAATAATAAATAGGGTTGCTTCTGGGTTCACTGATGGTGAACCTCCGTGGACTAGTGACAATTCCTAGCCAGCCTTTTGCGGACCAGCACAAAATGTCAATAGACTGGTGCTGGTCTATGGGAAACACTTGTGCACTTGGTTTTCTTCTGTTTACGGTCAAACAACATGTTAATGGGAAAAGTTTCTACAAGCACCCAGCTGCACTTGTAGATGATGGACTGACTGTCTGCCCAGCCACCCATGCAAGCAGGCAGTGACAGCAAGTATTAGAACACTCTAGACGAGAACAGGCCATTCAGCCCAACAAAGCTCGCCAGTACTATCCACTTATTTCTTCCAAGAAAACATCAAGTCGAGTTTTGAAAGGCCCTAACGTCTTACTGTCTACCACACCACTTGGTAGCTTATTCCAAGTTTCTATCGTTCTTTGTGTAAAGAAAAACTTCCTAATGTTTGTGCAAAATTTGCCCTTAACAAGTTCACAACTGTGTCCCCGTGTTCTTGATGAACTCATTTTAAAATAACAGTCTTGATCCACTGCACTAATTCCCTTCATAATTTTAAACACTTCAATCATGTCACCTCTTAATCTTCTTTTGCTTAAACTGTAAAGGCTCAGCTCTTTTAATCTTTCCTCATAATTCAACCCCTGTAGCTCTGGAATCAGCCCAGTCACTTTTCTCTGGACCTTTTCTAGTGCTGCTATGTCCTTTTTGTAGCCTGGAGACCAAAACTGCACACAGTACTCCAGTTGAGGCCTCACCAGTGTGTTATAAAGGTTGAGCATAACTTCCTTGGACTTGTACTCCACACATCGTGCTATATAACCTAACATTCTGTTAGCCTTCTTAATGGCTTCTGAACACTGTTGGGAGGTCGATAGCTTAGAGTCCACTATGACTCCTAAATCCTTCTCATAAGGTGTACTCTCGATTTTCCGACCGCCCATTGTGTATTCAAACCTAACATTTTTACTTCCAATGTGTAATACTTTACATTTACTGACATTAAATTTCATCTGCCACAAATCTGCCCAAGCCTGTATGCTATCCAAGTCCTTCTGTAATGATATAACGGATTCCAAATTATCTGCTAATCCACCTATCTTGGTATCATCTGCAAACTTAACCAGCTTGTTACTTATATTCCTATCTAAATCATTTAAATATATTAAAAATAGCAGCGGCCCCAGCACTGACCCCTGTGGAACACCACTCTTAACATCGGCCAGTTCTGATGAGGTTCCTCGCACCATCACCCTCTGCTTCCTGTGTTTGAGCCACTTCTGCACCCATCTACAAACATCACCCTGAACTCCCACTTCTTTTAATTTGATGCCCAACCTCTCATGTGGCACCTTATCAAATGCTTTCTGAAAGTCCAGATAAATAATATCATATGCTCCACTTTGATTGTATTCTTTTGTTGCCTCCTCATAGAATTCCAGCATGTTAGTAAAACACGACCTCCCTCTTCTGAACCCATGTTGACTGCTTAGAATAACTCCTGTCCTTGTCAGGTGTTGCTCGATCTTATCCTTAATAATTCCTTCCATTAATTTTCCTGTGATGCATGTTAAGCTTACTGGCCTATAGTTGCTTGGATCTGCCCTGTCACCCTTTTTATATAATGGGATGATATTTGCCATTTTTCAGTCCTTCGGAATCTCTCCAGTGCGCAGTGACTTCCTAAAAATATGCGTTGAGGGTTTATATATGTACTCACTAGCCTCCTTAAGAACTCAAGGATAAATATTATCTGGTCCTGGTGATGTGTTTGATTTCAGCTTATTTACTCTGAGCAGCACTTCTCCCTCTACAATTTCCATATCCCTCAGTACCTCCTTAGTAGTCGCGTTTACCTCTGGGAGGTTATCCACTTGCTCACTTGTAAACACCTCAGAGAAATGTAAGTTTAAGGCATCCGCTATTTCACTGTTTGTATCTTTTAATTCCCCTTTACTATTCCTGATGCACTTGACCTCCTCCTTGACTGTTCTTTTATTAATAAAATACTGAAAGAATCTCTTAGGGTCTTCTTTCACCTTATCTGCTATATTCCTCTCCAACTGTCTTTTAGCCTTCCTGATATCCTTCTTAATGGTTGCCCTCATGTTTTCATACGCTCTACAATTCACTTTGCAGTCATTAGTCTTATATGCCTTATAAAGCAGGTTTTTCCTTTGCAAATTCTTCTTTAAATCTTTATTAATCCACCATGGAGTTTTTTTTAGTTTCCTATTAATTCCAAATTTAGGTATGTATCATTCCAAATTTAGGTATGTATCTCTCTACTAGTAACTCTACTTGTGCATGTAGCCTGCTGGTGTTTCATTAACTTGTACTGGGGATCTGTTCGATGTCAGCAGCGGCTAGTGGAGGTGAAAAAGAGGAAAATATGTAAAATACATAAATTGTTGTAACCACTGTCAAGGTAACATTGATATGTCGCAAAGAATATCTCTCTGTTTTAAGACAGATTAGTTTGAAGATTCAGCAATGCTTTTCAAGGGGAAATTTAGAAATTTCAAAACCTTGTACAGGATGATTTGTTTGAGATATCTCAATGAAAATTGAACTGTCTCAACAAATTCCCTTGAAGGATAAGTATGCCGCAAAAAATGGTTCACAGAGGTTGAGTTGTTTCATGTGGACAGATGGATGAACAGACAAACAGACAGAAAGACAAGGGTTATTGCAATCGGTACTTAGATCATTATATGCAAATGCACCTAAAAATGAAAAAGAAAAATAAAATACAAAAGAATTTAAGCATAAGCCAAGTAAGTAACCCTAGCTTAAACATATCGCTGGCATCATTTGTGAAATCAAAATACATAAAAAAATACTGAAAGGAACGCGGTAGAATTTCTCTTTTATAATATTATTTTGCTACCTCTTTCTTGATATCCAGTGCTTTTTATACCCCTTTTGTCATTTTGATTAATGCTTATAGTTTAAACATTATGGCATGTTCTTCAGTTCCAATATTTATCATAAAGTTAGCATTTTGAGGTTAACATTACTTCCTTTTCCTTCCATTTGTCATATTTTATTTCTGTTTAACATTTATGATGCATTTGAGGTCATTATTACTACTCTACTTCAATGAAGTTACAACAGGAATGTGCATTTTGATACTAATGTTTTACATACCTAATAATTTATTACTCATGTATCTTTTATTATGTTAGTTAACCTGAATAATTTCCAGTAGCCTTAATTAGATTTATTTACATTTTTGTCAGAATTATCCTACTAATAAAGAGTTTCCAATGCATCTCCATTATTTTGGTTTAAGATGTAATTTTCTGCTGTCCTGTCCACATGAGGTCCATACCATGAATACATCATCTGTTTACATGATTTCTAATTGTGACTTAGGTGATTTACTTTAATTGTATTTATTTCATAAAAGAAGGGGGCATCCTTGAGCTGAATTCAGGTTCTGGTCACTCACGGGGCATGGGTTTGGATCCGCATCGCAGCCACCATTTGAGATGTCCAGGTTGCAACAGTGGGTGTTACCTCCTTCAACCTCCAAGTCATCGATAATCATACACCAAGATGGACAAACAAGTAACAAGTTAGGAGCCTAAGCACATTCTGAATTTATTAAAAGCAATTAAAACAAAGTGCAGTGCAGTTCTTTAAATAAGTTACCAATAAATAATCCATAATAAAAAGAAATGCTCATCAAAAAGTAATCACAAGAATAAAAAAAAAACAATGAATTCTTATGGATAAAAGTCTGGTCGGTAAAAATACACAAGTTCGAGATCTGTTCATTTATTGAGCCACCTTGGCTTCATTATATCCTTGCTGCTCTCCTCAACTAGCAATCCAGCATCTCCACTATTGGGCTCCTGGCCAACTCTTTCCTCATGGCCTTGGATGACCACCTTAGCTGGTGATTCAATATCTCCACACTTGGCTCCTTCAGTGCTCTAGCAATGTTTAGCCCAATAAACTCCTGACTAATAGTGTTTTCCTCCAATCAGTGTCTAGTGCTCCCTTTCTTGAATTCGCACTTTCCACTTACTGGTGAACTGCTCCACTTCCTCAATTGCTGAGCGGAGCAGTCTTTTACTGAACCAAAGCCTCTAGGTCTACTAAACCATAACCTCCTGTTCTGTCCTTTTTTAACTTTTCTCTCCACTGACTTTATTAGGCTCCTTTATACTCCTGTGGGTACAGGTTTGCTCTGCCTTAATTATGACCCATAGAATGTCAATGATGAAACCCACCAGGTTCATTGCACTCTCATATGCAAACACAACCAGCCAGTCTTCTCATTAATGATAACACCACTGCATACATGTACCTGTACACCCATGGAGTCTGAGCCGCACTGTTTTTATTTACTTACACACAACTATGTTCTTTGTCCAACCTCTTCTGCTCTCTTGGTACTTCTGCCTAAAGATGCCTCTACTGCTTCTTAGATAGAACAAACAATCTCTTCAGCTGAAGCTTCTTGCACTCTTGACCCAATCCCTTTAGGCTAATTCTGAGGGAACTACTGGACTTAATCAATGTCTATCAAGTTGGACTTAGCCTTCTCAAGCATTAACTTAATATTTAGTATTTTGTATGGCCTCTTATAATCTATTCACTGTATGTTAACAAAAATGACTCATTCTATAAGGGTTAGTTATACAATAGATTCAGAAAGTATTCAGACCACTTCACTTTCCGCACATTTTATTGTGTTGTAGATTTTATTTTGAATTGAAAAATTATGCCCAACAATCTACAGTCAATAACCCATAATGACAAAGTGAAAGCAAGTGTTTTCAGAAAGGGTTGCAAATTTATTAAAAATCAAAAACTGAAATCTCCTATTCATACTCCTATTCGGTACTCAAATGTGGCACTTGGTGCCATGGCCCACCTGCCAAGTTGTTTTGCCTGCCTAAGGAAAAGTCATCCCAGATGGAGGATCGCAGGAATCGTGGGAGAGAGGGGTCCTTTCATCGGATTGGCTGGACCAGCACTGTTTCAGCTGTGGAATGGCCAAATGGGGGAGGCAGCTTGAAGGATGAGGTCTCCGGGACTCTATACAAATACAAATCTTATTATGGGATATATCATCTACTGTTAAATTCTACTCTGTACTTCTAAAATTTATATTTTTTTTTTTATTTCTTACTATATTGAGAAATTGTTCTGTGTACTGTATTGTATTGTATTGTATTGACCCCCTTCTTTTGACACCCACTGCACGCCCAATCTACCTGGAAAGGGGTCTCTCTTTGAACTGCCTTTCCCAAGGTTTCTTCCATTTTTCCCTACTAGGTTTTTTTGGGAGTTTTTCCTTGTCTTCTTAGAGAGTCAAGGCTGGGGGGCTGTCAAGAGGCAGGGCCTGTTAAAGCCCATTGCGGCACTTCCTGTGTGATTTTGGGCTATACAAAAATAAACTGTATTGTATTGTATTGTCTGCGGTGGGTTGGCACCCTGCCCAGGATTGCTTCCTGCCTTGTGCCCTGTGTTGGCTGGGATTGGCTCCAGCAGACCCCCGTGACCCTGTGTTCGGATTCAGCGGGTTGGAAAATGGATGGATGTATTGTATTGTATATACCAGGGGTGTGCAAAGTCATTCCTGGAGGGCCGCAGTGGCCGCGGGTTTTTGTTCCAACCCAGTTGTTTAATTAAGAAACAATCCTTGCCAATAATTACATTTCATGGCTTGTTAGTGCTTTAACTCTGCTATGTCAAGTCATTCTCAAATCCTAGATTTTTTTTTCCATTCTAAAGATATCATCCAAATATTTTGAAGTGTAAAACGGATGGATAATTCTCAATCCCTCACTTTTTTCTCTTCTCTTTCCTTCCAAGTATTTAATTAAACCAAATAGTGCACGATAAATACACACAGGTGTAAAGGGTAACAAGCAAAATGGATAATTGCTGGTTTCTTTTTTCATTTGCATCTTATTGCTAATAAGGAGCAATTAAAAACCAAGAATGCAGCTGTTTAAGACTTAAATAAGCAATAAGGGTTCAAAATCTTAACGAGGGAGATAACTAATATGAGGCAGAAGTGTTTCTAGAGCAATTAGTGCTTCTTATTAAGCAATTGGGTTGGAACAAAAATCTGCAGCCACTGCGGCCCTCCAGGAATGACTTTGCACACCCCTGGTATATACAGTAAGTATTCACATCCTTTGATGTGGCACTCCATATTATAGTCAGGTACTGTACATCCTGTTTGTGTCGAGAACTTGATTGAAGTCCACCTGTGACAAACAGAACTGACTGAACATCGTTTAGAAAAGCACACACTGGTGTATGTAAGGTCACACAATTAACATTACAGTATATGTCAGGACAGAAAACAAGTCCAAGGATCTCTCTGTAGGCCTCCACAATTAAACTGTGGTGAGGCATAGATCAGGGCAAGGTAATAAAGCAATTTCTAAAACCAAAGTGTTCCCAGGAGCACAGGGGGCTCATTAATTTTGAAATGGAAGATGTTTGGAAACACTAGGTCTCTATCTACAGTTGTCCATTCAACCAAATTGAGTAAGCGGGCAAAGTAGGGCCTTAGACTAGGTGGTGACCAAGAACAAGGTAGTCACTCTAAAAGAGCTTCAGAAGTCCTTTGGTCAAATAGAAGAACCTGTTGGAAGGGCAACCATTTCAAAAGCACTCCATCCATTAGGAATTTAAGGCACATGACAGTCCACTTGGACTCTGAGAACACAAGTAATAGGATTCTCTAGTATGATAAATCAAAAACTCCAAGCAATATGTCTGGCGAAGGCCAGGTACTTCTCATCACCTGCCTAAAACCATCCCTACAGTGAAGCATGGTGGTGGCAGCATCATGCTATAGGGGTGCTTCTCAGTGTCTGGAACAAGGAGACTCGTTTGAATTGAGGGAAGAATGAATGAATATGATAATTTGCTCAATTCTAGGAATGCATGGCTTGTAGAGTCTTAGTCAAGAAGACTTACAGCTGTAATTACTGCCCAAAGTGTTTTCTACAAAGTACTGAATTAAGGGTCTGTGTACTTAAATGAATGAGATTTCAGTTATTGATTTCTAATAAATTTGGAAACCTTTCTGAAAATACATTTTTCTTTTTTTCCATTAGGGATTATTAAGCACAGATTGATGGTCAAAGTGGCAAATTTATCCATTGTCAAATGAATAGACAAGTGTCCAAAAAAGGTTTGTGGCAGCCACCCGTATACCTCAGACCTGGCTGCAAAATATTAAATTAGTCCAGAACAGAAAAGACTTGAAGGGGGCAAAGATGGGGGTTTTATGGAAAGGCAGAGGAAGTGACGTCATCGGGATCAGAACCGGAAGTGACGTCATCGGGGTCAGGCAGTATTTCCCGTAACTGGTCTGCAGAGGAAAGAGAGAAAGGACTAGTGCACTTTACCACACCCTGGTCTAGCGTGGAATTACCCTCATTTGAGCCCTTTAACTGCCTCCTATGCACACGTGTGTGACACCATCCATCCATCCATCCATTTTCCAACCCGCTGAATCCGAACACAGGGTCATGGGGGTCTGCTGGAGCCAATCCCAGCCAACACAGGGCAGGAAACAATCCTGCCACAGGACACACACAAACCAAGCACACACTAGGGCCAATTTAGAATCTCCAATCCACCTAACCTGCATGTCTTTGGAATGTGGGAGGAAACCGGAGTGCCCGGAGGAAACCCACGCAGACACGGGGAGAACATGCAAACTCCACGCAGGGAGGACCCGGGAATTGAACCCAGGTCCCCAGATCTCCCAACTGCGAGGCAGCAGCGCTACCCACTGCGCCACCGTGCCGCCCTGTGTGACACCATTTAAAATAAAATCTACAGTACCTAACAAGGTGTGTAGAAAGTGAAGGGGTCTAATTTCTGAATCCACTGTAAGAATGATCATTTTGGTGAGAGATGTGATGTGTAGAGTAGCAAATATCTTTAAGCACAGCCTAGCTCTAGTTAAGAATGGCACAGCCTCAGGAGTAGGCTATTGACAGGGAAAAGCGAAATGAAATACATTTATTTTTACAATTAGAAGTAATGTAATGTTTCATTTCACCATTGTCTGGCAATTGGAGATAGGGCTGCAGGTCATATTATACCTCAGACAAATATTGCCCAGTACTAGTGAAGCAAAGTAAATTGTAAATTGTAATTTATATCCAAAATGCAAAACATCTTACAGATTCCAGAATGACATGCTAATGTGTCTGCATTACTTTTCCTTCAGGTACTTTATGTTTTCTCACACTTCCCCAAAGATGTGGAGATGTGTGAATTAAATAGGTAACTAAGTACTTAATTATCGTATCCAAATTGCCCCTGACTGAATGAGAGTGAGTGGGCCTAACAATGGAGTGAAAACTTTTCCCATGGCTGGTTCCACCTTCCTGGAACCCAGAACTGGATTAAGCAAATTTGACAATGTATGGATATTTATCTTTTCTGTAACATCATAGAGTTGTCATAGATGTCTTGGGAGCCAGGAGGCACAACCACATCGTTGTCTCTCTAGATTATTAACTACGACCTGGCAAACCAAAGAATGAAATATAATGCACTGGTGATTAAAATGTTTTTATTAACTTCTTCCTAAACATTCATGAATTGTAAAATAAATAATTTTGAAAAAGAAAAAAGTTTATTTAATATTTTTTCATACAAGTCACACAAATTGTATCCTATTGTAACATGAAGCATGTTGATCAGCAATGTAGGTATGTACATGTTCCATGTATTCCGTACATGGAACAATACACTTGTTATACGGCTACTACTACTGTATTTAAACAGAGTAAAATACCTCAATGCATGCTTATTGCAAGATAAATGTTAAAATAAGTGAAATCGGGGTCTTCAAGTGTAGGGGTGGATTTAAGTATTGAGGGTTTTGAGAAGCTAAATGGGCACTTGTATAAAAAATATAAGCTCACACAAAACTCATGACTGTATTTAATCTGGAATCAGACAAGCATGAAGCTAATTATCATTTTAATCCATATTCATGTACCAGGATTTTTTATGAAAGCTTCTACTGCTGCAAACCAAATACAATTAGCTGCATATCTTTCTTCACTGGATCATTCCTGCATGCCATCCCCCTCCCTTTATTGGGAATGACAACTATATGCAAGATTTTATTTAGAACCTGCTGGTATGGAATTGAATGAACTGCTGGCATATATATAGATATAGATATACTATAGATATTATTTATATTTTAGTCGTAATAGGTTGACACCACAGGCTCAGAACATATTTTTCTTTTTCGAAGTAGAATCCTTCACTCTGAATAATCTTTTTTATGTTTCAAAAGTGATTCAAAGAAAAGTGACTGTTTTGCAAAATCACTTTTATTGTTGCAGCTGAGCATTTTTCACTTCATCATCTGAGGAGAACTTCTTTTCACGTAGTTGTTTTTTCAGTTGTTGCTTCATTACTGCTCTTCCCAAGCGTAACACAAAATTCTATCACACACTTTTGCCATAGTCTTACAGGAACATCTGCTTCATCCACCATGATGACATGTATGAGATGCTTCTGTGACAGAATGGTGAAGAATATGGTAGTCCAACTGCAGGTTCACACATGCCAATGTATGCCATTCACACATACCTGCACAGCATTTCTACAGTATGTCTACCTCCATGAAAAAGAAACAGGGACAGTCTCATTACTTTTCAATCAGCCCTAGAAGATACAGAGAGCGAGATCTGACAAATGCAGTAGGTATGAAGGAACAACCACATTGTTTTTGGTGAAAAACTCCAGGACTGGTAGTGTGGTGTGTGCAGGTGCATTGCCATAGTGCAAAATCCAGTTTTGGGTGTGCCACTGCTCAAGACAGTTTTTTCTGATGCTTTTCCATGGATGCCTCAGCACTATAATGTCAATAATTAACAGTCTGTCCACGAGGAACAAATGCTTCAGGAACAAGTCAGCCAATGTCAAAAAACATGATTATCATGGTGTTTTCAAAATCTGCCATGGTGACTTGGAAAAAATATCACCAATGTCACCTGCACAGTTGTTGAATAAATACGCACTCGATCAACTCAGCCTGATGTCACTGGCTAACCAGACTTGTATGCACATGATGCATAGTGACATAATCGATAACTAAACGCTACACTGACTGATTTCTGGGATCCCCTTATACACGTCTCTTTTTAATTCTAAAAACAAAACGTTATAAAATGTTCTGATCTTTAGATACTGCCTGGTCACGCTGTTTTCAAAACTAGTTCCAGACTCAGAGTTGCTGTGTATTTAGATATTCCATCCATCCATCCATTTCCCAACCCGCTGAATCCGAACACAGGGTCACGGGGGTCTGCTGGAGCCAATCCCAGCCAACACAGGGCACAAGGCAGGAAACAATCCTGGGCAGGGTGCCAACCCACTGCAGGACACACACAAACACACCCACACACCAAGCACACACTAGGGCCAATTTAGAATCGCCAATCCACCTAACCTGCATGTCTTTGGACTGTGGGAGGAAACCGGAGTGCCCGGAGGAAACCCACGCAGACACGGGGAGAACATGCAAACTCCACGCAGGGAGGACCCGGGAAGCGAACCCGGGTCCCCAGGTCTCCCAACTGCGAGGCAGCAGCGCTACCCACTGCGCCACTGTGCCGCCCATTTAGATATTCCCATATATGTCAATCACTTTCATATCTGGGGTAAAGGAAATGCCCATGTTGACAAAACCAGCTTGCACTACACACCATTTTACAATCTCTCTTTCACTCCAAAGGTGCCCAAAAGAGCTGCTCAAAGGAATACTACAGTCTGTTTGTTCCTCGTGGACAGACTATTAACCAATTGACATTATAGTGCAGAGATGTTCATAGAAAAGCATTAGAAAAACACTGTCTCGAGCAGTGGCACACCCAAAATGGGATTTTGCACTATGGCAATGCACCTGCACACACTTCACTACTAGTCAGATGGCAAAATGAAAAATGCAGCGGCCTAATCGCTAGAAGTGATGCCACAAAACAGTCAGTCACTTGTATTTTAATGATTTTTGAATCATTGTAAAAATGTATTCAATGTGGAGGACTCTACCTTGAAAAAAAAATGTTCTGAGCCTGTGGAGTCCTCTGAATCTGAATTAAAGTCTCATTACTTTTCAATCAGCCCTCATATCTATCTATCTATCTACAGTGCATCCAGAAAGTATTCACAGTGCATCACTTTTTCCACATTTTTATGTTACAGCCTTATTCCAAAATGGATTAAATTCATTTTTTTCCTCAGAATTCTGCACACAACACCCCATAATGACAGCGTGAAGAAAGTTTACTTGAGGTTTTTGCAAATTTATTAAAAATAAAAAAACTGAGAAATCACATGTACATAAGTATTCACAGCCTTTGCTCAATACTTTGTCGATGCACCTTTGGCAGCAATTGCAGCCTCAAGTCTTGTTGAATATGATGCCACAAGCTTGGCACACCTATCTTTGGCCAATTTGGCCCATGCCTCTTTGCAGCACCTCTCAAGATCCATCAGGTTGGATGGGAAGCGTCGGTGCACAGCCATTTTAAGATCTCTCCAGAGATGTTCAATCGGATTCAAGTCTGGGCTCTGGCTGGGCCACTCAAGGACATTCACAGAGTTGTCCTGAAGCCACTCCTTTGATATCTTGGCTGTGTGCTTAGGGTCGTTGTCCTACTGAAAGATGAACTGTCGCCCCAGTGTGAGGTCAAGAGCGCTCTGGAGCAGGTTTTCATCCAGGATGTCTCTGTACATTGCTGCAGTCATCTTTCCCTTTATCCTGACTAGTCTCCCAGTTCCTGCCACTGAAAAACATCCCCACAGCATGATGCTGCCACCACCATGCTTCACTGTAAGGATGGTGCCAGGTTTCCTCCATGACGCCTGGCATTCACACCAAGCAGTTCAATCTTTGTCTCATCAGACCAGACAATTTTCTTTCTCATGGTCTGAGAGTCCTTCAGGTGCCTTTTGGCAAACTCCAGGCAGGCTGCCATGTGCCTTTTACTAAGGAGTGGCTTCCGTTTGGCCACTCTACCATACAGACCTGATTGGTGGAATGCTGCAGAGATGGTTGTCCTTTTGACTAAGGCCCTTCTCCCCCGATCATTCAGTTTAGATGGCCGGCCAGCTCTAGGAAGAGTCCTGGTGGTTTCGAACTTCTTCCACTTACGGATGATGGAGGCCACTGTGCTCATTGGGACCTTCAAAGCAGCAGACATTTTTCTGTAACCTTCCCTAGATATGTGCCTTGAGACAATCCTGTCTCGGAGGTCTACAGACAATTCCTTTGACTTCATGTTTGGTTTGTGCTCTGACATGAACTGTCAACTGTGGGACCTTTATAGTCAGGTGTGTGCCTTTCCAAACCATGTCCAGTCAACTGAATTTACCACAGGTGGACTCCAATTAAGCTGCAGAAACATCTCAAGGATCATCCTGATCAGGGGAAACAGGATGCATCTGAGCTCAATTTCGCCTGAATGACCTAACTACTGGCGGCGCGCTAAGGCGCAGCGGCTACTCCGGATTCAAAAAAAGGTGCATTTTAGCTGTTTTTAACTATTTATTTTGTTCGCACAGTCAATATATCATGTGTGTGAAAGACACACAAAGACTTTCATACAACAACGTCACACTTCTGGAAATCAATTCAAGATTTAACACCAACAACTTACCTGAAGACGCTGTAACAAAAGAGCTCCGTGAGCTAGGCCTGCTCCTTGAACCCGCCCCCGAATCACCTACAGGTATCATCCCAGCAAGGAGATGCCGCAAGCGGTGTGAGCGTACCCAGAAGCGCGGTAAACGAGGAGGTGTCCGAGCTAAACTAAAGGCTAATCCAACCAGACCGGCTGTTCCATCCATCATTCTGGCCAATGTTCGTTCATTGGACAACAAACTGGACCATATCTGACTTCTAAGAGCAAAACGTCGCTAAGTAAGAGACTGCTGTGTTTTTATCTTCACGGAAACCTGGCTGAATGATAATATCTCCGACGCGGCTATACAGCTAACAGGGCTACATGCTATCCGTGCGGATAGAGACGCCAGCAGATCCGGAAAAACACGCGGCGGTGGCCTGTGTGTATACATCAACACAGAATGATGTGGAAACACAGGTATGATCATGAAGCACTGCTCATCGCTGGTGGAATTTGTGGCAGTTAAGTGCAGACCTTTTTATTTGCCGCGAGAATTCAGTGTTATTGTTATTGTGGCAGTGTATATTCCTCTCGATGCAAATGCTAAGGAGGCGCTATGCGAGCTGTATGAGGACATCGGTTACCTGCAATTTCGCCACCCTGAGGGATTTTTTATTATCGCTGGGGACTTCAATCAAGCGAATTTAAAGACTGTTCTGCCTAAACTCCACCAGCATGTTAAATTTCCGACAAGAGGAGACAATATATTGGACTTGGTATACAATGCATATATGCCATTGCTGAAGAGAACAAAGCCGGTAATGAAGCAGGTCAGAACATGGCCAGATGGAGCTACTGAAGCCCTGCAGGACTGTTTTGAGAGCACAGAATGGAGTGTCTTTAGAGAAGTGGCGACCATTGATCATCACATTGACATTAATGAGTATGCTGAAGCAGTGACAGGATACATTGACAAATGCATTGGAGATGTCACCGTCATAAAATCTGTCTCAACATGCGCTAACCAGAAGCCATGGTTCACAGCAGAAGTTCACAAGCTGCTGAAAACAAGGGATGTTGCCTACAAAGCCAAAAACAAAGTGGCACTCAGAGCAGCTAGAACCAACCTGGCATTAAGTTAGCAAAGCGGGAGTACTCAAAGAAAATTAGTGATCACTTCACCTGCTCAAGAGATTCTCGTCGAATGTGGCAGGGCATCCAAACCATCACGGATTATAAGGCCCCACCGCATATGTGTGTTAACAACACCTCTTTTCCAGACGCTCTTAACACCTTCTGTGCCAGGTTTGAGACACAGAACAATAAACCAGCATGGAAGACCATCCCCTCGTCAGACAATCAAGTTCTGTCCCTGTCTGCAGCTAGTGTGAGAAGGACCCTCATCAGGGTCAACCCACACAAAGCTGCTGGACCAGATAACATACCTGGACGTGTGCTCAGAGCTTGTGCTGACCAGCTGACTGATGTCCTAGTGAACATCTTCAACATCTCCCTGAGCCAAGCTGTTGTGCCACAATGTTTTAAAAACACCACCATCAGACCTGTCCCAAAGACAGCTACAGCCTCAGAACTAAATGACTACCGCCCAGTGGCACTCACTCCAATCATTATGAAGTGCTTTGAACGGTTAGTTTTGAGTCACATAAAGAATCAGCTGCCCCCCAAACTGGACCCTCTACAGTTTGCATATCAATCAAATCGATCAACTGACAATGCAATTTCAATGGTATTCCACCTGATCCTGTCACATCTGGATCACCGCAATGCACATGTAAGAATGCTGTTCATTGATTTCAGTTCAGCATTCAATACTATCATTTCCAGGCAGCTGATCAGTAAGCTGGATCTGCTCAGACTCAACACCTCTACCTGCAACTGGTTTCTGAACTTTCTCACTGAAAGACCTCAAACAGTACAGATTGGGAATGTAAGATCTAACACCATCACACTGAGCACAGGTGCCCCCCAGGGTTGTGTGCTGAGCCCGCTACTCTTCACGCTGTTGACCCATGATTGCACCTCCAACTCTGACACAAACCACATTATCAAGTTCGCCAATGACACTACAGTAGTGGGACTCATTGAGAACGATGATGATGCGGCGTACAGAGAAGAGGTGGAACGGTTGGCACTTTGGTGTAAAGACAATAATCTGTCTCTTAATGTTGAAAAGACAAAAGAGTTGATTGTTGACTTCAGGAAGACAAAGGCTGTCCATCTCCCACTCAACATTGATGGCGTCACAGTAGAGAGAGTGAAGAGCACCAAGTTCCTAGGTGTTCATATCACAGAGGACCTGTCCTGGACCAAAAACACCAACTATCTTACAAAAAGAGCCCAGCAGCGTCTTTACTTCCTGTGACGACTGAAGAAGGTGCACCTCCCTAAACCCATACTTACAGACCCATACTACAGAGGCACCATAGAGAGCGTCCTGACCAGCTGTATTACAGTCTGGTATGGAAACTGCCATGCCTCCGACTGCAAAGCTCTTCAGAGAATTGTGCGGACTGCTGAGTGCATCATTGGCAGCTCTCTACCCAGTCTGCAGGAGATCTACACCTCACGCTGCCTTCATAAAGCCACTAGCATCATGGCTGACCCCCACCACCCCTCCCACCAACTGTTTACTCCTCTTCCATCTGGAAGACGACTCTGCAGCATCAGGAGCAGGTCTGCGAGATTGTGCAATAGTTTCTTTACCCAAGCAGTCCGGCTCCTGAACACCATGCTGCCCTCCTCCACACTGGACTCTTTACTCCACACACTCTCTGGATTACATAATACTACTTAATACTGTATATGTTTTTAGTTATATATATATCTTGTGTACTGCACCTTTTGACTCTGGAGGACGATATTTCGTCCCACTGTGTACTGTAAGTATATTGTTAGGATGACAATAAAGCTCTACTTGACTTGACTTGACTTGACTTGACTTATGTATATGTGCTTTCTCAATTTTTTTATTTTTAATAAATTTGCAAAAACCTCAAGTAAACTTTTTTCATGTTGTCATTATGGGGTGTTGTGTGTAGAATTCTGAGGAAAAAAATGAATTTAATCCATTTTGGAATAAGGCTGTAACATAACAAAATGTGGAAAAAGTGATGCGCTGTGAATATTTTCCGGATGCACTCTATCTATCTATCTATCTATCTATCTATCTATCTATCTATCTATCTATCTATCTATCTATCTATTGTAACAGCAAGCTCGGCCACAGACAGACGCAACACCAATGTCCAAAACACACGAGTTAATTTACAAATAATTTACTTATTATGGTCCCACCAGTTCACTCACAAGTCCTCAGTCTTATTTCTCTTCGGCCGCCTCCACTCCTGTCTCACAAGCTCCTCCCGACTCCCGACTTTTATCATGCCTCGGATCTGCTCCACGTGCTTGGTGATGGTCTTCCGGCAACACTTCCTGGTGTGACGGAAGTGCTGCCCTTGCACCCGGAAGCACTCCGGGCTATCTATCTATCTATCTATCTATCTATCTATCTATCTATCTATCTATCTATCTATCTATCTATCTATCTATCAGGTACAATTCTTGCTTTTATTTTGACACTTATTAATTAACCAGAACATTGAGATATACACTCTTGTGCTTGTCTGCATGTCCAGCTAATACTAAACAATCAAATCAAACAAATCACCAAGACCAGATAATATTTACCCTCAAGTTCTTAAGGAGGCTAGCGAGTACATATATAAACCCTTAATACATATTTTTAGGAAGTAAACTGCGCACTGGAGTGATTCTGAAGGACTGGAAAATGGCAAATATCATCCCATTATATAAAAAGGGTGACAGGGCAGATCCAAGCAACTATAGGCCAGTAAGCTTAACATGCATCACAGGAAAATTAATGGAAGGACTTATTAAGGATATGATGGAGCAACACCTGGCATGAACAGGAGTTATTAGGAACAGTGAGCATGGGTTCAGAAGAGGGAGGTTGTGTTTTACTAACATGCTGGAATTCTATGAGAAGGCAACAAAAGGATATGATCAAAGTGGAGCATATGATATTATTTATCTGGACTTTCAGAAAGCATTTGATAAGGTGCCACATGAGAGGTTGGGCATCAAATTAAAAGAAGTGGGAGTTCAGGGTGATGTTTGTAGATGGGTGCAGAATTGGCTCAGACACAGGAAGCAGAGGTTGATGGTGCGATGAACCTCATTAGAACTGGCCGATGTTAAGAGTGGTGTTCCACAGGGGTCAGTGCTAGGGCCGCTGCTATTTTTAACATATATAAATGATTTAGATAGGAATATAAGTAACAAGCTGGTTAAGTTTGCAGATGATACCAAGATAGGTGGATTAGCAGATAATTTGGAATCCGTTATATCATTACAGAAGGACTTGAATAGCATACAGGCTTGGGCAGATTTGTGGCAGATGAAATTTAATGTCAGTAAATGTAAAGTATTACACATAGGAAGTAAAAATGTTAGGTTTGAATACACAATGGGCGGTCGGAAAATCGAGAGTACACCTTATGAAAAGGATTTAGGAGTCATAGTGGACTCTAAGCTATCGACTTCCCAACAGTGTTCAGAAGCCATTAAGAAGGCTAACAGAATGTTAGGTTATATAGCACGATGTGTGGAGTACAAGTCCAAGGAGGTTATGCTTAACATTTATAACAACACTGGTGAGGCCTCATCTGGAGTACTGTGTGCAGTTTTGGTCTCCAGGCTACAAAAAGGACATAGCAGCACTAGGAAAGGTCCAGAGATGAGTGACTAGGCTGATTCCAGGACTGCAGGGGTTGAATTATGAGGAAAGATTAAAAGAGCTGAGCCTATACAGTTTAAGCAAAAGAAGATTAAGAGGTGACATGATTGAAGTGTTTAAAATTATGAAGGGAATTAGTGCAGTGGATCGAGACTGTGATTTTAAAATGGGTTCATCAAGAACATGGGGACACAGTTGGAAACTTGTTAAGGGTAAATTTCGCACAAACATTAGGAAGTTTTTCTTTACTCAAAGAACGATAGACACTTGGAATAAGCTACCAAGTTGTGTGGTAGACGGTAAGACTTTAGGGCCTTTCAAAACTCGACTTGAAGTTTTTTTGGAACAAATAAGTGGATAGGACTGGCAAGCTTTCTTGGGCTGAATGGCCTGTTCTCATCTAGAGTATTCTAATGTTCTACCATCTCCAGAGTTTAACAATATTGTACAGCTTAAAGCAGGAATGAAGCATTCAAGTTAAGGATGCAAAGTGCCATTACAGGAAAATTAGGAAAAAAATTAATATTTGGGGGAAAATATCAACAATGAATAATGCAAAATTCTGACTCCAGCATATATGATTTTGGTCAAATATAAGTATTGTGTAGATTGTAGAAGCATGGAAACATAATAGAAACAGCACAAATGATCAATATTAAGAAAAGCCTGGTAATGAGATCATTTTAAATAGTGCATCACTCACTTTGTCCTCTATGCTTTAGCAGAAGAAAATACAGTATATTTACAAATGCCTTCACTTCTCCAATTGTAAAAACGATTGTTGCCAAAATACAGCTTGTAGTTTCCTACATTCGCTTAAAGGGCAGGCAGAAGTAGAAATGAGTGTAACACCAGTTTTTAGTAATCAATTTGATGACACTGTCTATTGGCAGTAAATTGGTATGTCCAATGTCGTTTCTTGATTTCCTTATGGGATTACCTTATTGAGAAAGCCTAAACAAGCTCAGTGTCCGTTGAGCACATAGTCTGAGTTTATAAACTGATGCTCAATTTCTGACAACAAATAAAAAGGCGATGTGCTCCTTCCTGGACAATGAGCAGACATTACTTAATAGACAAAACAGTGTGGGGCCTCCTTCAACATCTTTTGGTGAAAAGGCGCGTGGTGGGCTACCAAAGCATTGCCAGCAGAATTCAAAAGACATTAACTGAATGGTGACATGAACCCTGTGGTTCAATCTGATTCAGTTTCATATCATGCCTTTATGGTTCCTGGGGTCAGAGCTAATGAATACCACTTAGTATCTAACAGTGCTGTTCATCTAGCGACACCCAGAGATTATGAATACCTCATTCATGTAGGGCATTCAAAATCTAACATAAAAATGGCAAGAGAAGCATGCTGCAAACGTTTTACAACAAAAATGCCTGGTTTCCGCACATCTCAGCATAAAATAACATGGTGGAGACTTTAACCATTTAAAGAGTGAAAACTAGTGCATTCATTTATTTTAAGTAAGAGAAACAAAGTCAAATTCTCCTTCTACAAATTGAGATCCTCTAAATATGACTGTTTTAAGTGTTAAGAATTTTATTATATATTTAGTATATATTTTTGTTTGAGTTCAATGTGCTTGTTTAGTTAGCAATACCACTGAGAGCTGGTACGTTATCAGTAATGTCAGTGTTCAAGGGTCTATCTGCCTCCCAAACCCCAGCAGCAAGTAGAAAAACAATGTATGTCAAAAGTCAATACATTCAGCTTATTTTTGAGTTTATTACTTTGAATTCAATGTGGAAGCCAATGATCAGTTTATCAATAAATCAATTTCACCTTTAAGCTTAATGTGAAATCTCACTTCCTTTAGCACCAAAAATATCTAATGGTACACTCCTCACACCTATTACACAATATGGAAACGACTCCATGTGGAATTTGTAAAGGTTTGCTTCAGCAAAAGGTCAAGAAAGTTAAAGGTTATTTCAATGCTGAAAAAGAAAGGAGGTCAGAGACACAACTTTCTGACTGTATTTTGACCTTCAAAATACATTTATGTACTTATTCTAAAGGGCTGGGTGATGGGCTGGGTAGTCATTGACGTCTCTCACTCTCTATGTGTGTCATGTCCTAGAGAGTTTTTCTTTGACACAGGGCAGTTTTTATCCATGGATCACTAAACACATCAGATGCGGGTTTCCAATTGAATGACAGCATCATTCCTTAAATAGCATGGAAGAGGCTGGACCTTTGAGTGAAACTGGATATGACGTCAGGGGTCTTCTTGGAACTCATTCTACATTCTGCAGGTGAAAGATACGCAGATATTAGTTATCATGGTCTCTCACATGCTTGGGGCAGTAGACTTACCTAATATGAGCCTAGCAGATGTTCCCCATGCACACATGTGTGACTCTACTCTCACCGGCCACTTTCTTAAGTACACCTAGCTAGTATCAGGATGGAAACTCTTTTGCCTTCAGAACTGCTGTAATTCTTCATGGCATAGATTCAAAAAGGTGCTGGAAACATTCCTCAGGGATATATTTACATGATAGCATCACACAGTTGCTGCAGATTTTTCAGCTGCACATCCATTATGTGAATCTCCCATTCCACCACATTGAAATCTGGTGTCTGTGGAGGCTATTTGAGTACACTGCACTCATTGCTATGTCAAAGAAACCAGTTTGAGATGATTTAAACTTTGTGACATGGCATGTTATCCTGCTGGAAGTAGCCATCAGAAGATGGGTACACTACGGTCATATAGGTATGGACATGGTCAAAAATAATACTCAGTTTTGCTGTGACATTTAAATGATGCCCAGTTGGTACAAAGGGGCCCACAGTGTGCCAGAAAATATCCCTCACACCATTACACCCCTACCACCAGCCTGAACCGTTGCTACAAGGCAGGATGGATCCATGCTTTCATGTTGTTGACACCAAATTCTGGCCCTACCGTCCTGAATGTCATAACAGAAATCGAGACTCATCAGATCAGGCAACATTTTTGCAATCTTCTATTGTCCAATTTTGGTGAGCATGTGCAAAGCCTAATAAATGTCACTTGTAGCCTCAGTCATATGTTCTTAGCTGATAGGTGTGGTACCCGGTGTGGTCTCCTGTTGCTATAGCCCATCTGTCTCAAGGTTCGATGTGTTGTGTGTTCAGAGATGTTCTCCTGCATACCTTGGTTGTAGCAAGTTGTTATTTCAGTTACTGTTACATTTTTATCAGCTCATTCAAGTCTGGCCATTTTCCTCTGACCTCTGGCATGAACAAGGCATTTTTGCCCAGAGAACTGGCACTCACTGGATATTTTCCCTTTTTCAGACATATTCTCTGCAAATCCTTGAGATGGTGTGCATGAAAATCTTAGTAGCTCAGGAGTTTATGAACTACTCAGACCTGCCTGTCTGCCACCAACAACCATGCCATGTTTAAAGTCACTTAAATCTTCTTCCATTCTGATTCTTGGTTTGAACTTCATCAGGTTGTTTTGACAACATCTACATGCCTAAATGCATTGAGCTGCTGCCATGTGATTGGCTGATTAGATATCTTCATTAACCAGATGTTGAACAGGTGTACCTAATAAAGTGGCCAATGAGTGTATCTCTCTATATATAAAATCCAAAATCTGTCTGTCTGTTTCTCTGTCTGATTTAGATTGTTTTTTTCTATAAATTGCTTGAACATTTCGGTTGATTTTGCGACTTCTTTCATTGCGCTAAGAATCATAGTTCACTTGTAGGAACGATATATTCATACTAATCTCCAACAGAGGCTGCGGGCTGAGGGGAGGGAGAAGCTTGACGCCATTAGTGGGGAGTGGGTCTACTTCTGTGTTTTGGAGCATAACTTGCCTCCGCTTAGCCAGCGATACCTTTTTGTTTATTGATTTTTAAAGTTTGTCCTGTTCAAATACTATGTGGCCTGAGCCACAGGGAATGGTTAGTACTGTATATGTAAAGAAAACACATGTGAAAGAGGATCTCTGTAGGATCTCTGCTTTATCCTACAGAAAAAATACAATGAGGGTGTCCAGGTCACAGACAAGAGATAAGAAATGATGCACAGCTCACTTTTCATTGGGTTGCCATCTCATTATTTTAGTTCATCAAGTTCAAGGGCAGCATTTACAAAATAACTGAAAAGGGCACAATACTGGGCAACCACTATAGTCTGCTGCACAGACACAGAATATTTTGTACATTTTTGTATGAATTTTCATTTGGTTTCCAATTGTTGTTCAGTGGTTACAAGTAGGTTCCAAACAGAAGTTTCAAAATAAATTGCATGTTGAAACACTAATTAGCATTACTGCCAGGGACAAATCTCACATTGACAAAAGTATTCAGACCCTTTACTCAGTACTTAGTTGAAGAACCATAGACAGAAATTCCAGCCTGAAGTCTTCTTGGATCTGATGCAACAAACTTCACACACCTGGATCTGAGGATTTTCTGCCTTTCTTTCTCTTAAATTCTGTCATGCTGGATGTATACGGTAGATGGACAGTTATTTTCAGGTCTCTCCACAGATGTTCGATTGGGTTCATGTCTGATCTCTGGCTGGACCATTCAAAAACATTTACAGAGTTATCTCTAAACCCAGTCTGAGATCCAGAACACTCTGGAGCAGGCTTCCTTTGAGGATATCTCTGTACTTTTCTTTATTCAGCTTTCCCTCTTCCCTGTCTAGTCTTCCAGTGCCTGCTGCTTAAAGCAATAACACACACAACATGATGCAGCTACCACCATGTTTTACCACTGGTAGGACATTGTGTAGGTGATGTCAGATGCCTGGTTTCCTAAGACATCCAGCTTAGAACTGAGTCCAAGCAGTTCAGTCTTGGTTCAATCAGACCAGAGATTCTCATTTCACAATGCGTGATAGTCCTTTTCATGCATTTTTACCAACTCCAAGCAAGCTTTTATGTCTCATTTATCTGAGGAGAGGCTTCTGTTTGGCCTTTCTGCCATAAAGTCCATATCAGTGGAGTGTTGCAGTAATGGTCATTCTGGACATTCATCCATCTCCACACATGTTCTCTGGAGCTGAGCTACAGTGATCATCAGGTTCTTGGTCACCTTGCTTACCAAAGCACTTCTACCCTGAGT
Source organism: Erpetoichthys calabaricus (assembly GCF_900747795.2). Classification (NCBI taxonomy): domain Eukaryota; kingdom Metazoa; phylum Chordata; class Cladistia; order Polypteriformes; family Polypteridae; genus Erpetoichthys; species Erpetoichthys calabaricus. The sequence continues at coordinate 133,711,360 of NC_041403.2, forward strand.
GCTTATTTTGGCTGGTTGGTTAGCTTTAGGAAGCATTGTGGTTATTCCAAACTTCTTCCATTTAAATATTATGGAAGACACTTTGCTCTTGGGAACCTTCAATTCTGCAGAAATGTTTCTGAAGCAGTCCCTAGATCTGTGCCTGTGATGGTGCAGGTCCTGCTCCATGCTCCCTCTTCCAGATTTGGGAGCTTCTTGAACCCACCATCATCAGTAACATAATCGAATGAGCTGACAGATAAGGGCAAATCACACTTGGAGCATGTGGGTGGTTTAAGAACTGTACAGTGCTTTTATTAAAAGAAAACAAAAAAACAGTGTTCTAATAAATAGTGCAGGTCTCAAAGATCAATAAATATTCCATAAAAACAAGGAAAACAATCCCGTCTCAAAGCTCTGCAGGAAATTCCTTCAACCTCATGGCTTGGTTTTTGCTCAGATACACATTGCCAACTGTGAGTCATTATATAGACAGGTGTGTGCCTCTAGGCGGTAATCACTATTTTGTTTGTTTTGTTTTGTTGATGCTATAATTTTGTAGTATTCTTGTTGCAGGTTGTGTGACATGACAGTGCCAAAGTTTAATGATGTCATCATGCCAATGTTATAAATGATGGTGCTACCTTATTATATGCATTCCAGTTTTCAGATGAAAACAATAAAAAGCTCATTTTTATGAGAGTTGGATAGGAAAAGCATGTTTAAACAATGTTTAGGGTATCTTGCTTCATTTATTGACTACTGCTTTAGTTTTTATTTTTAATTTATCATTGTGGTACCTTTCGATTTTTTTTGCTCAGATGTCTACCAATTTTCTGACTATAACGTTGCCTAATCTTAAAAAACACCTTCATCTCCAGGCATTAGAACATCACTATGACTCCATTATAAGTTTTTTATTTTGTAGCATAGCCATAATCCTGAACATCCACAGGTCTTACACAAAGTTCACTTTTGAAGGACATAAGCAAGTCAGCCACTCAGCTGATACCTGAGCAATGTAAAAATACATAAGGACATAAGAAAAGGTTCTTCTGAACACATGACTTTAAGCCCAGCATCAAATTTTCTTCACAATGTCCACTTAAGATGTGAGGTCGTCATTGTTTTGTTACAGGCATGATGTGTTCCCTGGCTTATATTTATTTTCCTTTTCTGTGTAGTCTTCATTTATTTTTAAATATTGTTTTTCATGTGTTTATGAATTTTTTGTTAATATTGTTCTGTTTATTTATTATTTATTATCTATACTGTATATAATATATTCTCCAGTGTTAATTGCAGGTGAAACACGAGGAGGCAGAGCCAGCCTGATGTCACAGCTGAAGGTCTGCCGTGAGCCTATATATTTGAGGCTGGGGAGTGGGCCCTTCAGGGATTCAGTCTTTAATTGATCCCTTGCCGTTTCAAGTGTGTACTCTGTCAATATTGTTGTTGTTGTGTTTTTAAATTTATTTTTATGATTACATTCACAACTTGTTTTATCTGAGGCAAACCTTATTTTACTTGTTTTTGATTATATGGATTCTGGTGACTTGTCTAATCAAACCAAAGGTGTTATAGTTTGTAGCTGCGTTTACCCAAAATTACCAAAGTTCTGCAGCTCCAGCTTGTAAATGGGATTCAGCAAAAGCCTGATGCGTCGAAATGATTCCATAGACAAAATATCTTTGTTTTTAAAAGTTTTAGTTAGAATTCAAAGTAAAACAGTTCACACAAAAAAGAGTAAAGTGAAATAGCAAAAAATTTGAAAAGTTCTTGTTTAAGAGAAGTTCTGTTCAAAGCCTATAAATCTTCTAATCTTTACAAAATCACTTCTAAACGTTTCTTAACCATTTAAAGACGTTCAGAAAACTGTATGCCTTACGTCCCTGTGCACTGGGACGTATTCTAAAAAAGAACTGACTCAGTTATCACACTGTATCTTAATTTCAGCAAGAAAGTTCAAGCTCTTATTAACTTACAAGGGGTAAAAGGCTATACCATTGTCTATGACTAAGCCTCTCCATCATTTTGTTTTATTTGAGGCCACTTCAATGCCTTATCTATGTATGTATCAACTATTAATATTTGGTTGCCATGGTTACTCTCAAGTTGCTTTCTGTCCTTTTTATAACCTTGATTTGGTGGTAATTGTGCATAACCTTTAATCATTTCCTGAGCAGGATCTCTTGTCTATTGAATCAGGTAATCAAGTTTATCTTGAGGGTCCTCTAATACATCACCTGCAGCATGATCAAAAGCTCTGATAAAGTCTGCATAAGCTAATGGGTCTCCTAAAAATAAAGGGACCTGTCTGTGTGGTACTTCACCACGAAGTGCAGAAGGTACAGGATGTACTGGTGTACTTGTTGGGCCAACATTTTAGCAATTTCGGCTCTTTGTGACTGTTCTCTGACTTTCAGCAACCGCCTTCTGATTTTCAGCTTGACTCCGCATGAACACGTCCATCAAGTCTTGTCTGGAACTCTGAGTGTCAGCCCTTGCGCTAGAGCAGTGGTAGTCAACCTGGTCCCTACCACCCACTAGTGGGCGTTCCAGCTTTCATGATGGGCAGTAGCGGAGCAACCAAACGGCGCTGCAATTACATACTAATCGACTAATTTAACTATAGTAAGTTGTTTTATAGAGATTTATTCTGCCAAACTTAGCGAAAATCCGACATAAAGTACTTGGTAAGTAATTATTATTATATGCTTTAACTTGCTGTAAATCTGCTTTATAAATTTTATAAAGTAATTTCCCTACTTGGGAAGACAAGCCACATTTATTATCGAAAGGACGCTTTAACTGAGAAGCTTGCAGAACTCTAGTTTCTGTGCGATCTCATTCTCGAAATTGCATCTCTCTCAATTGATTAACTAATCGTTTGTCAAATGAGTGTGCTAAAAAGATCTTTGTATCTTTCAGCCATGTAGCTATAGTGTCAATAAATTCCTCCCAATTCTTAGAATTTTTTGCGAATGTCGTTTTTTTGTTCTTTAATTGCGCCTTCTTTACTTAGCACTAATATTAGACTTTTATTCAGCACCTCGACCTGACTGTGTGTCTCACGAAAGATTCCAAGCATCTGTGGTATTAAATGTTCACTATATACTGTAAATTGAACAATATAGGCGATAAAGTACATGCTTTATGCCTTTTTTAATTGCAAAGTATCAACTTTCCATTTGCAGTTCTAATGTAAGACTTGGCTTAATTAATTGTCTTTCAATGTTTGGTACATCAGCTTGCTGTATAACCTCCAATAATTGATTACACCTTACTCTATTAAATGCTTTTTAATAATCAATATAGTACAAATATAAAGTTTTATTTCTTTCTAAAGCTTTTTCACAGAGCATTCTTAAATGGAAAAATTGAACCTTTTGTTCTTTTTCGTTGGTAAAATCTACTTGATTCTTTTGTAGATTGTGTTTTATTAGTTTTTCAAATCTTTTCTTTACCAGGTTAAGCAGTACTTTAGACTCACATGAGATAAAGTCAAAAGCCATCACAATCTTAAGCTTTTTAAGATTTTAAGATTTTTCGAATTGGACTAAATACACATTTCAGAAAGCCTCCTAGTTGTTGCAGCTGCTGGTATCTGGCTAATTCATTCTGCTTTGTTGTAGGGCAGATGTACTATTATCTGTCCAATTTCTCGTTCATATATATAGTTTTACCTTCTACTAAAATTTCTCCATGGTCTGATCCTTCTCTCCTAGAGTCACTATCTAACATCTTCAGTATACACTATCCATCTCCAAAATTTCTTTATCATCTGTCATTATATTTCAATGATTATCCTAAAGCTACTTGGCATCTTCCTTTTCCTAATTGTTTATCAGTTTTTTATATAACATTAGGCTATGTGTTATTTCCGATTCCTCTTATTCCTTTGATTCCCTTTCAATGTATTCTTCTTTGGTTCTTCTACATCCCTTTTGAATGGGTCTGTTTAGGTCTTTGTACAGTATATTTCAAGATACTCTGGTGAAGAAGGGTATTTATAGTTTCTTTTTGCTACCATCGCAATGATTTATTTTGTCACCTTGTCCTTTTTTATCTGATTTCTTATCTCCACACAGTTACTCACTGCTTCAGTAATACAATTTCTTTAGATTTTGAAGTATTAGGGTGTTGTACCATGTTAGCCATTATGAATGTAGTGAGAAGTCAAGCAAAATGACACCTTTTATTGGCTAACTAAAAAAGATTACAATATACAAGCTTTTGAGGCAACTCATGCTCTTCTTCAGGCAAGATGTAATACAGAAACTGGAGTTCCCTGTGTTTATATACACACTAGGACAAATAACAACATTGGAAAACCTTTAAGTGAGACATCTTAAATGTAAAAAATTAATAGACCTCTCCAGGCTAAGATTCATTTAACAAGAGAGAAGAACAATGTATAGGCAAGATCTTTGGATAACATAACTGTCCAACAAAGTCTTTTGAAGTTTCTGAAGAGTTTTTCCATACAATGTGGGTCTGTAGACAGATTGTCTGGGTCAGAGATGCAAATAGTCCTCATACCTGGCCATAAAACTCTTGTCTCTATTCAAACCATATTGTAATGTGTTACATTTTAGTATGAGTTTGACTTCCCATTCTTTTCTCTCTTGCTGTGTTCTGAAGTTGCCCAGAAGAAGTTGCCTGAAGAAGGGGCCTGAGTTGCCTCGAAAGCTTGCATATTGTATCTTTTAGTTAGCCAATAAAAGGTGTCATTTTGCTTGACTTCTCACTTTAGATTTTGCTAAATAGTTTTACTATCTCTCATTATTAGAACCTCTTCAGTGTTGTCTATTTTTTCCTCAAATTGTGCTATGAATTTGAGTCTTATTTTTCCATCTTGAATGACTCTCTACTCCATTGATTTTTTCTAACTCATGCAACTACTGGGATGTGATCAAATCCACAATCAGCTCCTGGTGTAGCCCTGCTAACACTATTTTGCAAGTGATTTTCTACTACTATATAGTCTATCTGATTTCTAGTTTTGCAATCTGGTGACTCCCAAGTGTTTTTTGCATTTTCTTTCTGTCAGGACCATGCATTTGTGACTGTTAAATTATGTTTCTTTGAGAATTCTGCAAAATTTTCTACATTTTGATTTGTCTTACCAAGTTAATATATCCCTATTACCTTATCTTCTTTGAATTTTCCCACTTTTGTATTAAAAATCATTTTTATTATTCAAAATTCTTGATAACTTTTCAGACTTTTTATAAGCAAATGAAGATCTTCATAAAATACTTCAATTATTTCCTTGTCTTAATGCTCTCTTGGGGAGTAAATCTAGGTTTTTTAGCAGTGTCATTGATCTTGCCAGCATTTTTGAATAAATAATTTGATCATGTGTTTTTTCATATGAGATTGATACTTTCTGACTTATTTTACTTAATATTACAGCAACTCCTTTCCTTTTGTGCTCTCCTCCCATGAATATTATCTTGTGTTTTCTTTCTGTTCACAGTGAGTCTGTGAAGAAATCTCGTTTTTCCAGAAGTTTTCTGAGAACATCATGATATCTACCACCATGACTACATCCGCTTAAACTACATTTGCTAGTTTTTCTGGTTGGTATAGAGTTCAAACATTTCAGGTTCCTATCATATTGCAGTGGCTGGTTATTGGTGCAGATCTGACTGCTAATTCATGGTCTCTTTACCAGACCAATTTGTTTTCTTTTCCAGGAGTAATCCCTCTTTTGCCAAGATCTCCTTCTATATTCCACCTTAACCATAAAATAATAATTAATAATCGCAGAGGGCCCCTATAACCACTACAATGAGCTGTACAGACTCTTTTCTCTGTATGATGAGTCCCAATTCTGTATGATGACATGGCAATATTGTTCTAGTTGCAATCATCCTTATGTCTCAAAAGCTGTTGTCCACTTTTGAGTTCCTCCACCTATTTTACTTAATTTAAGTTACATTTCCTGAAAATTCTTTATAAAATGGATTACACCATTCAACTTGAATTCATAACCTTGAAGTACTTGCAGGCTACAGAGGATTAAAAGATCTTTCAGACAGGTGCCATTTTGGAAGTTACATGCACATTGTTTAGAACTTTTCACTAGGACTTTTCAGTGTATTTAGTATTATTAAATTAATATTTATTCATACATACTGTACATTTAAAGGTAAATTTATAAGTTTAAGTGAATTATATAATTAATATTTATAGATTGTTTTGTCATTTTATTTTCCTCCGTATTGATGGTAATTCTTTATGTAGCATGTCATCTATTGGATTTTTTAAAAAAAACTGTTTTCGAATTGTATTATTAATGTTAATACTGTAAATAACAGACAGAAACTGTCAATATTATATGTATTATTTGTATTAGACCACACCATCATGTTAAGCTAAGTGAATTTTGGAAGGAATTCATGCATAATGTGAACATCTTAATTCATCTACTGGAGGTTGTAAATTTATTTCTTTTCTTTTTGTTTTGTTCTTTTTTTATGTGAAGCAAATAACATTGTGTATAATCAAGACAACTTTATAGAACAAATGACTTCATAATTAAACTACAACAACAAAAAAAAAAGTAGAAACGAAAATTAAAAAAATAATAGGCAGGAGCAAAAATAGGCAAACCCTAGCCAAACAAAATTCAACCAAGTGTGAATTTATTTAAATCTTTTTTTTGCAACGTTCAATATTGTGGCATGACTAAATTAATGACATTATTTTACTAGCATTGTTGGTGGTATGCAGTAGTATGCGAAATAATGTTGTATTATTTTTATTTATTTATTTTTCTTCGTTGCACAGACGTATCTATTAAGTGGTGTGTGTTAATTTTCTGTATGTGAATCTCCACAGTGTGAACCTGTGGTGCTGAGTTGTGCTGAAGCTTCATTTTCACTCGTCTCTGTTACCTATGCACTCGCTGGCATATTTGCTGTCAATCCAAAATACTGTGGGGTTTATCTGCATTGTACTCGTGCATCAGAATCCCTTGAAAATCCTGTGCCCTCCTGCTAAATTTGTTCTGGCACTGACCTTCACTAGATGATTAATAAATTTAATCAGGAAATCAATGAATAACTATTGTGAATTCCACTACTTTTGTTATTTTTTAGTTAGTTTAAATGTTTCTGTAAATTTTGTAGTTTGCTTTGTTGGCTCCAAGCTGTGCTGAAATTCATTTCACTTTCATTTTGTGGTTCCGTTTTTGTTGTCATTTTGTTTTTTAGAGGTTGTAGTCCAGTTTTCAAGATGCTGTGGTTCATTGCCAGGATTGCATTTGTCGGAAGACATGACACATGGCATCATGAACATGGCATTATTTTATACAGTCCCAAGTATATAGATGCAATTCTTAAACCTTTTGGAAAAATCAGTAGATCCTTAGGTAGTACAAACTTTGCGTAAGCTATTCTGACTTTTTTTGTTGATTTACTTATTGGGTTTAGGCAAATGATCTTTGATCTTTATGGCTTTGAACCTGCTTTGTTTTCAGTATTAATGTGTTTATCTATTGGGGCATCATGTATAAATGGTGCACACAAACAAAAATGTTGAGTATCCCCATTTCCACGCTGACGTCGACATGTATAAAAACTAAATTGGTGTAATGACACACACATTTTCACGGCAGCCACAGACCATGTGTACGCCCATTTCTAGTTTTGTCTGTACACCACATTTTAGTGTGAGTTCTACGCAAGGCGTTATACATTAGGTCCTTGGTCTTTTCTCTTTGCCCATTTTGCCTCCTATTTAAGTAATTTTTAGGAAGAACAATATGAAGTGTCATGTTTTGCATACACTAGAACATTGATCCCAATTTCATGTGAATAACACTGTACATTTTGTCACTTTGTAAACTTATCTGGTAGCACACATATGAAACATGTAAGTAAAATAAAACTTTCAAAATATTTTCCAATATACTTTAAATGACAGAGTTACTTTATCTCATAAATATACTTGTTCAATAGGTTTAGAAGATTGGCCATATGTGATTATTAAAGAAATACAAATGAGAAGGTTTTTTTTTTTAATTAGTTTTTGATTTAATTCAATTCAAGATCAAAGGGCAGGGGCAGTCATTATGCAGCTAAATGAACACTTAAATAAACATGCTATTCTTGACAAGTTTCAGTCAGGTTTTGGAACAAATCACAGTACAGAAACTGCGCTAGTTAAAGTAGTAGATGACTTGTGGGTAAACGTAGACAGAGGCCGTGTATCTGTTCTCATCCTCTTAGATCTGAGTGCCGCATTTGATACCATTGATCACAGTATTCTTATAAATCACCTTAGTCAGTGGGTGGGCTTCTCTGGCAGTGTCTTAAATTGGTTTGAGTCTTACTTAACAGGTAAAAGATTCTTTGTTAGTTAGTTATCTTATATTCTATACGGTGTTTAACAAGGGTTTATTCTGGGTCAGTGACTCTTTTTGAAGTACATGTTTCCATTAGGTCACATTATCTCAAGGCATAACGTGAGCTACCACAGCTATGCTGATGACACACAACTGTATTTATCAATAGCACCTGATGATCCCGACGCTCTTGGTTCATTGACACAATGTCTTACTTGTGTTTCTGAATGGATGAGCAGTAATTTTCCGATCTAAATAAGAAGAAAACAGAAATCTTAGTTATTGAAGAAAATATGGATATAGTGAGGGTATTTGAAATAAACTTGATCCAATAGGCTTTAAAAGTCAAGATGGAGGTAAAGAATTTAGGGTTAATTATTGACTCTGACCTGAATTTTAAATCACATATTAATCAGATTACCAGGACAGCATTTTTAACTTAAGGAATATTGTAAAAGTTAGATCCCTTATAACTTTGCAAGATGCTGAAAAATGAGTTCAAGCTTTTGTTTTAAGTCAACTAGATTACTGTAACACACTCCTTTCAGGACTACCCAAAAAAGACATAAATCGGTTAATCAGTTAGTGCAGAATACAGCAGTAAGAATCCTAAGTAGGAAAAGAAAATATGAGCACATATCTCTAGTTTTGATGTCACTACATTGGTTACCTGTGCCATTCAGAATTGACTTTAAAATACTACTAATTGTTTACAGAGCATTAAATAACATCTTTATGTCCTATGTTTTGGAATGGCTGTCACCTTACATTCCAAGCTGTAATCTTAGATATTCGAATGAGGGTCTGCTTATAATTCCAAGAGTGAAACTTAAAGGAAGTGGTGCAGCAGTCTTCTGCTGTTATGCACCTAAAATCTGGAATATTCTACCGATAGAAATTTGACAGGCTAATAAGGTGAAACATTTTAAAAAACTGCTAAAAACCTATTATTTTAATGTGGCTTTCTCATGCTACATTTCAGTGTATAACTGTTAAGCTATATGTGCATTGATTCTTCATTTTCAGCAAGGCTCCTCAATCTGTACTAATCCCTACTATTCTTTACTGCTCTTTTTCGTGCTTTCTGTGGTGGCACCTGATCAAAGCATCATGCAGTTCCTACATTGATGAATTGAAGGCCAGATGCCCACATGACCATCATTGTCTAATTCTTTCACGTGAAGCTTGAAAGCCATAAGGACTGATTTAGATCACTTATGTTAGGTAGAATGCCTAGTGGAGGCTGGGCGGTCTCGTGGCCTCAGAAACCCTGCAGATTTTTTTTTTCTTTGGGCCATCTGCAGTTTTTTTTTTGCTTTGTTTTTTTCTGTTCCCCTGGCTATCTGATCTTACTTTTTTCTTTGTTACTTAGTATTACCTAATGTTATTTTTATTTCATATAAACTTTTCTTTCTTCATCTTGTAAAGCACTTTGAGCTACACTATTTGTATGAAAATGTGCTATATAACTAAATGTTGTTGTTGTTGTTGTTATAGATAAGTCTTTTTAGAAAACATTTCATGATCAAAGAAAGAGATCATTTCAGAAGGTGAACATACCCACCCTGTCATGCACTTATATTTTTTAATTAACCAAATCTACCAGATCCTAAAACACATCTGATACATTGTGCTGTAGTAACCACCAGATAGCCAGGAAAGAAGTGTTGAGCAGAGGTTTATTTAAAAATTACAAATGTAATTTTTATTCCATTAGAACCTGAAGAAATGTGGGAATAATACCATATGTACTGTACATTGGTGCATAAAAAACAGTGTCAGCAATCTGATGCTAGGGTGTTGCCCATTTCTTCTGTAAACATGGAGCACCAGAGTCACACTCTGATTAACGTCACGATTAGCAAGGCCTTGAGCATTTGGCAGTTTGCGGTGGTGGGCTGCAGTTTAATTTACCTCTGTTCTCCTGTGACAACAATTAACGTTTTCATTAAAGCTTCTGCTTGCTGTTGCTGTTTATTGAAACTTTCTGCCTGCTTTTCATATAATACAAATTACATTAATGTGTTCCTGTTATTTTCAGTGGCCAGATTTTTTTTAGCCATTTAAAATTCAATGATGCTCATAACATACAACATTGATATTTTTTCATATTTTTGCATTTTAACGCTGCCCAAAATATCTTTACTCGCCTCTCTGCCTGTACTTTTCGCATTATTAATGTCATCCGCAACAAGAGTTTCTTATTCCCAGACCAACTGTTGTCCTAAACGATCCTTATGTATGAATGATGCATTTTGTATTAAAAACAAGCTGCAATACAACAAGAGAGCAGACGTGGAGAGTATTCTGTCTGTTTACGTCTAATCCTCCAGTTTAAGCAGACAGCCGAGAGATCTCTCTATTTGGTGAAGCAGCAATGAGCTTGATTGGGATATAACTTCATAAGTGTCTAAACAAGAGGGTTAGTAATCATGCAATTAGCTGTAATTAATGATCGGAAAGTGAGGACTCGTTTGCACTTTAAATTATCCCATTAGCTCTTGTCACCCTCTGTATACACAAAACAGCGGGAATTCAATTAGTTTTGTTTCTCAAAGGTAATTATTTGTGTGCGGTTACCTGATGTTTTACACGTAGCATCCCTTTTGCAAAAGCTGCACAGCGGCCGCCTTGGCGACATGCTCAGTGTTGATCCAAAGGTACCAGAGCTTAGGAAACAAAATGCCTATGTGGGCCTGTATCTTAAAGTTTCTTTGCTTTGCACTTAAGGATAAGTTCAGTATTTCCAATTTGAGTGGCATAATGCATGCTGAGTAGCTGTTGTTTCTCTAAAAGGCAGCCTTGTTTTAGAAACACTAAATTGTATTTTTTACGTGCTTTCTTGAAAATATTTGCTTATGTTATCACCATGACCATCTTCAGTCCAATCCATCTGCTCTACAATTTGTGCAATATCTCTAGAACCAGTAAACTCAATTCAGTGATCACTTTCACGCTCAACTCTGTATTAGTTTAAGTGGGTTATAAATGAATGAATGCTTTCTGACTTTAAATAAAATAAAATCTGTACGTCTTCAGGAAAATTAAGATGGCTTCTTCACCAGAACTGTGCAGTGTTTTGAGTTAAGTAGAGAACACAAACATTGTAAGAACTATCACCATGTCTCCTTACTAGCCAAATGTAACTGTGGTTTGTGGTCACTGCCTCAGTATCTTATATCGGTAAAGACAATCATCTTCTCACAAAAGCACTAAAAACAAGGCCAGAACCATTTCTGGATATGGTGTTGCCAGTCCATTGCTTGGCCCACTCATGCGCACACCCACCATCTCACTCACGAGATGCCAGTTTTAAATCATCAGCTAGTCTGACACACCCATCTTTGGGAGGAAGGCTGGCGTACCTTGAGAAATCACCTGGTAAAGAAGAGGAGAGCATGCAAACTCTATCTAGAAGACAACCAAGTGTGAGATTCAAACCCAGAACACTGACCACTATGCCACCCTAACTATTTACTGCCCGCTATTACTAACTCGTAAAGCCAGCTTTCATCTGGTTCTTGCATAATAAATGAAAGCAGGAACCATCCTTAAATCCCAAGTCCCTTGTCCCATAACCTCCTCACTGTCCTTTTTCTCTTTACTTTAAACACCGTTAAGTATGCCACTGGAGGACAGTAAACAGTTCCTGGTCTCACCAGATCCTTAATTTTCTCTTTTTTTATCTCGTAATATGATTGTGAGAAGCAAAGATAATCTATATTGTTTCATTATATACTGTGTCTCCCATAATATTTGGGAATAAGACAATTTTTCCTTGACTTATCCCTCTGCCCACAGTTTAAAATTAAAATTAATTAAAATTAAAGTGCTCATTGCAGACTTTAATTTAAAGGTATTTGCATGCAGTTCAGTCACACCATGTAGAAATGACAACACTTTTTTAATGTAGTGCCCTCCCCATTTCAGGACACAATAATGTTTGGGACATAGCAATGGCAGATATATTAAAGCAGTCGTATTTAATATTTTGTCTCATATCCCTTGAATTGTAATGACTGATTGAAGTCTTTGATTCATTGGCATTACCTGGTGCTAAATATCTTCTGTGGTGATGCTCTGCCAAGCCTCTAATATAGCCATCTTCAGCTCCTGCTTGTTTTGGGGACTTGTAGCCTTAATTTTTCTCTTCAGCATTTGAAAGGCATGTCCATTTGGATTTAAATTGGGTGTCTGGATTGGCCATTCAGGAATTTTCCACTTTTTAGCTTTGTAAAACTCCTGTGTTTTCTTAGCAGTATGTTTAGGATCATTATCTTGTAGGATGAAACACTGTCCAATGACAGAAATTTATGCAGGCATTTACTGGAACTTGAGCAGATAAGATGTTGCTGTACACTTCAGAATTCTTTGTGCTACTGATATCAGCAGTTATATCATCAATGAAGAGAAGTGTGGCAGTTCCTGTTGCAGCCATACTGTACATGTCTGAGCCATAACACCTCCATCACCATGTTTAGCAGATGAGTTGGTATGCTTTGGATCTTGGGCAGTTCTTTTTCATCTTCACACTTTGCTCTTACCATCACTCTGATACAGGTTCATCTTTGTTTCGTCTGTCCTTAATATCTTTTTCCAGAATTCTGCAGGCTCTTTTAAGTACTTGTATAAAGTAGTGGTTTGCATCTTGCAGTGTGGCCACTTTATTTCTGTTCATGGAGTCTTCTCCATATACAGTAGACCCCCGCAAAGTCGCGGTTCAGAGTTCGCTGCCTCAATCATTCGCGGATTTTTCCTTAGAACCTATCTAATAATTGTTAGCTGAAACTGCAAATATCCTCCTCAATTTTTATGGCTTTTTTCGTGGTAATACTGTACTGTAGAAAGAACAGGAAGCAACTGTAGAGGAAACGCGGCTTGAAATGGTGAAAGTAGACAATAGAATTTGAAACTGCGACTCCCAGCAGTCCCTGCAGTGGCTCTGATTGGTCTTCTGCTGAGGGTGCTGGGGATGTTGGGGTCAATGGATGTCATCGCAGCTTTTAAAAAGGGGGCTGGTGACCAAAAGCAAAAAAAAAGTTTTTGTAATTTGTGTTTCAAGTTCCTGTCTCTCTGCCTGCCTTCTGTTGGGTTACCTGTATTTATTCATTTTGTCCTGGATCGTTTCGTGTTTGCCGTCTGGATTGTCTGCCGTCTGCCTGTGTACATGAGGACTGTAAGTGGATTCATGGCCATCCTGCAAAGAAAGAAGCGCTCCTGAACCCGTCCACCTGTCTTCACCATTTCAGGAACTAGCAGTAGGACTATCTTTACATTCCCATTCAACGTGCGGATCTCTGGACTATCAATTTTCATCATTACATTTCATCCGTTGCCGTTTTTCATGAACGTTTTTCATGATTTACTGTGTGTGTTTTGTTGGTGCTTTGTTGTATTTAATGTGTAATCGCTGTAAGGGGAACAGGAGTGGTATCGTTGTTTTCATCTATTTCATTTGTTTTCATTACATTTATTTGCTGTTTGATTACCAGTTTGCTTTGTTTTTGTCTCTGTTTGTGTGTGTGTGTGCGGGTCAGGCCAAGGCTGGGTGCGTCCCTGGTATCTCCCCCATAAAATTAAATAAATCACCATCTTCTCGACGGTGTGAATCTTAGCGGCACTGGACCGCTACAGCGTTATTCATTTCTCCTTGCTGCTGATTGACGGTGATGCACCTCCAGCTGAGTGTTCTTGTGTTTTCTGTTTTGTTCCTCTTAACCCTTAAACCGCCACAACCAGCTATAGTCAATAGTCCATTTGCGAGCATGCAGGAGCTGATAAGGCAGTGCCGTACATTTGTTGAGCAGCTAGCTCATGACCACTGCCAGCCCCTTGTGAGCAGGGGGGCTGAACGCACTCCTAGAAGACATGGATGCTCCTCAAAAACACCCACTTAAAAAACGCTGATAGACTACTTTCACATTGCTTCCTTACTTGCTGGGCTTACTTGCAGCTGCTCTGTTGCGTGATATGCTTCTCATGCGACACTACGTATACTTAAAAGCCTGAACAGCACCTGTCCTTTTTGACTGATTGCTTTGTTTCTCTCTCCTCCCCCAGACATCCTCTGCTCTTGTTGGTGGTCCTGCTCCCCTATGATGTTTGTCTATTCTTTAAATGAGAACTAACTGCATACTGAGCTTGTTTTACTTCTGAAAGAGACGTTTGTTTGAAGTATTTGAATAAAGTTACTGTCTCTACAATCTCCTGTGTTTCTGTGCAATTCTGTGACCAGAGCGTGACACCCTGCAGCCTCACTGTCTCTGGGATTGAGCCGCTGCACTAGCCTGCCAGCACCGGCATTTATCTCTGTGTGCTTGCGTGCTGCCAGTTCAAGCGCAGTTGTCTCGGTGATTTACTTAACTTCATCCACGGCGTCAGTTGCATCTTGTACATATTGTTCCAGTAGTTTTTAAAATAGTTTTTACAGTTCATTAGCAGTGTGTAAAATGATAAGTGTTGCCGTAATTGTGATGCTGTTTGCATGAAAAAAAATGTGTTCTATTAAAATTTCACTTTTTCTTTGTGAATTGTGATGTTTACTTAAAGTGCAGCAAAAAAGTATTTGGCGTCCAGGGATGCATTAACCCCCAAGTATGTGGCAGTTTAAAGGTTAAAGCCCCACAAAGCCGCCGAAATGCCCTAAGGCTTCTTGCAATGAAAATGCTCTTGCATGAATTACAGTACATATAGCGGTAACATCGGAATTTTACATTCTAGCACTGCGGGAGACATAGCAGTACAGTATACAGGTTTACCTTTACATTCTTTTTTTAGGTAATGTATTAAGCTGAGTTTGAAATTAAATTAAAGTGTTTTGGGAGCATATTTAGGGTTTAAACTATAAAAATAGGCATTTTTTAACCACATCCAAAATTCGCGGTTTTTCAAAATTCACAGGTGTTCTAGGAACGTAACCCCTGCAAATTTTGGGCATGTACTGTAGTAGTTTCTGACACATACACAACTGCCTCCTGAATATTGTTTCTGATCTGTCGGGCAGATGTTTGGGCTTTTTCTTTACCATAGTGAGAATTCTTCTGTCTCCTTGGTCTACCCGACCCTGAGTCGAACCATGCATTCTTTCTTCTTAATGATATTCCAGACAATTTATATAGGTAATCCTAATATTTTAATGATGTCTCTAATAGTTTGTGAGAACGCATAGGGCAGGTTTTAAGTAAAATGTGCAGAAAGCATACAGGCTTAGAGTAGGTGTAGATATGCGCATGACGGCGCCATTGTTGATTGGGTGCTAGGCTGATTGTGCACTCACATTCAAAAGCAAGCCAGGTCAGGTGCTTCATTCACACATCAGAGTGGGCGGAGAGTCAGAATTGGGATAGCCCATGTGAAGATAAAAGAAAGGCAGGTGGTCAGGAGTGAGCCTAGGGTAGATGAGCCTGGGGCTGAAGAAGGGGCACTCCTATTGAGCCTTACTGGGAAGTAGGAATGGAGGAGTGTCCCATGGATGTCAAGGGAATGGTTACAGGAGACATGAGTGCTACTCAGCTCAAGCCCCAGGGATGCCAAATTTCTGGCAATGGGGAACAGAGCCAGATATTGAAGGCTGACTGCACTTGTCGGTTGGGTGTCTTCTCTGCTTCAAAATTATTGACTAATTATTTGATTGAAGAACTGCACTCTACTATTTATTTGAATACTGTTTAATTTTTGATGGTTTTTCATTTAAAAAATCGGACACTTTTGTATGTACCATTGGCTACAGGTGTGTGTCCTAATTTGCCGGGCTCATCTTGGTTCATAACTATCAAAGGTTCAGGTTTTCAACAGGCTCCCTGACGTAACAGAGAGCATCGAGCTAACCCGGACCGTCACATGGTTTTATTCTTTTTTTTTAGCCTCATAATGACTTCTTTATTGTCTTCTTTGACTTTCGTTGGCGAAACTCTTGTCTTCATGTTGAACAATGGCAACTACTCCAAAGGGTAGAAGGAAGCCTAGGTATCTTATACCTACACAAAAGAAGAAATGAAACAAACAGCTGTTTCACTAATTGTCTGAAACATTATCCATCCATCCATTTCCCAACCCGCTGAATCCGAACACAGGGTCACGGGGGTCTGCTGGAGCCAATCCCAGCCAACACAGGGCACAAGGCAGGAACCAATCCCGGGCAGGGTGCCAACCCACCGCAGGACACACACAAACACACCCACACACCAAGCACACACTAGGGTCAATTTAGAATCGCCAATCCACCTAACCTGCATGTCTTTGGACTGTGGGAGGAAACCCACGCAGACACAGGGAGAACATGCAAACTCCATGCAGGGAGGACCCGGGAAGCGAACCCAGGTCCCCAGGTCTCCCAACTGCGAGGCAGCAGCGCTACCCACTGCGCCACCGTGCCACCCCCGAAACATTATTCTGCCCTGAAATGTGATGACGAAGTATAAAAAGTGTTATTTCTACATGTTGTGACTGAAATGTATAGAAATACCAATTAATTAATATCTGCAATATGCACTTTAATCATGTTGGAATTGTTAGATTTGTTATTTTAAACTGTGGAGCAGAGGGGAAAATTAAGGAAAAATGTGTCTTTGTTTCAAAAATTATGGAGTGCAAAACATTATATGTACATTAATTTTATTGTATCAATATTGTACACTATATAGATGACATGTTAGTATCACTGTCTCACAGCACTGTATTACACACATGAATCCAGACAGACAGCAACTTCTGTGCAGATGCTTCATAACTGCATAGTGTTGTGGGATACATTCAGGTCATCCTTGCTCTGTGGTGGACTGTCATCTTGCTTAGGGGGTGTTTTCTTAAATATGTCTGACAAGAAAGACTCCAACTTCAGCCTTAGCCATCTTTAACTTGAACTTTATTGGCAGACAACTTAGTTGCTAGGAATTTCTCGTAGTGTTTCATTCATAGACATAACAAATAAAAGCATGATATACAATATATTACACCATCACATCATTATATGTTGCAGCAGTGACAAATAACATATTGCACAAAAACACAAATAAATAAAACAATCTGGCAAAGCAGTGCTGCACTCATGCATAATAATATACAGAGCAACTCATTTGAATGTAGATGTAATATAGGCTGGATAGAAGTATTTTGAGATCAGTGATGATTCGGTGATCATTTTTAAGCAGATTGATTTCTGTAAGAAAGAAAGTAGCATTTCTTACATTTAGTGACCGGTAATGTTTCTGTAATGGTAATAACTAACAGAGATACACTACTGAGCATTTTCTCCAAAAGTTTCAGTTCCAGAGACATGTGGCACAGTGCAAATTCATACTGAGATGTTTGCCACAGAGATGCTCTGGTATGATTAATTTTTAATTTCTCCTTTTTGGGACAAACAATCTAATCCAGGGGTTCTCAAAGTCAGTCCTGGGGGCCCACTGTGGCTTCAGGTTTTTGTTCCAACCAGATTCATAATCAGTGACAACACCTTATAACTTCTTTTTCTTCTTCCGGCTGCTCCCATTAGGGGTTGCCACAGCAGATCATCTTCTTCCATATCTTTCTGTCCTCTGCATCTTGTTCTGTTACACCTATCACCTGCATGTCCTCTCTCACCACATCC